>NC_135783.1:66263946-66607696 GCF_051106095.1 Pogona vitticeps | reverse complement strand
GAACAGATCACTTTGAGATGAATGGATATACTCTTTGAATTAAAAGCCAGTCTATTCAATCATCAATTATACTGCCAGTATAAAGTTGTGCCATTTATGTTAATGATGCACACAAATAAAAAGGAAATAGCACAAGCAAACAATTTGTCTCCATATTGATGTGAGGCCAGGACATTAAGAACAACAACCACAATATCACCCACATCCTCAGCATCTGAATTATGAAGAACAGTGAATGGAGACATGCTTCAGACATAGCAGAAGTACAGTATATGGGGACCTGTTTGTGTGGCTCAATACAGAATTGACACAGGACTGGCTCTGCATGTTCTTTACAGCTTTCCTCCGACTGGCTCAAGACATTTTTCTGCCCAAAGCAAAAGGCAAGATGGTGTCCCATCCTAGAAATTGACTAGATGGATAATTGGATGTTATGTGAGTGCTGGCATAGGATTTCTGATATGCTATAAAAATAGCTTTGTTGTAAATAGAGTTTGGAAACTTTCTTTCTTTCTTTCTTTCTTTCTTTGGTTGGTTGGTTGGTTGGTTGGTTGGTTGGTTGGCTGGCTGGCTGGCTGGCTGGCTGGCTGGCTGGCAGGCAGGCAGGCAGGCAGGCAGGCAGGCAGGCAGGCAGGCAGGCAGGTAGGTAGACTGTCTCATTAGTGCACATAGTACTCTGGGTAGTTTAAAAGTTAAAATTCACAAACCCCACATAACAATACATACAATATGGAAATTAAAATAAAAAGAGAAAATAAATCAAAGTTCCATTTCATGTAATCATATGGACATACAGACACCAAGGATTTGGCCAAAGGGGGGCCTGATGGTGAAAGGCTGTGACTAACCGGTGCAGCCCCATCCCCTCCTCATGCATGTAGTGCTCCCATGAGAAGTGTATGTTAAAAAACTAATGCTAGGTCTTGCTCTCATCTGGGGAAATCAGATAAATAATTGGCAGTTCACCCAACCAATGCTCAGCCTGAGTGAGCGAGAGGTCCTGTTGGGATGTGACAAAGTGATCAGGGAATTGAGATTTTACCTGTTCTGGGAGTTGCAGTGCCCCAAAGTGAGGAAGTGGACATCTTTGAAGAGTGAGAATATTCTACCTGTAGGAACCTTCAGACATTCCTCAAGCTGCTAAAAATTGAGGGGTTGGGGAAGGAAGAGTGACTCACTTCCAGTTTTGAAAAAGGGGTTTTGCAGGTTGTTATATGTCCTGTGGCCTATTTAAAAGGCAAGCAGAACTTCACCAATTTTTTCCTGGAAAAAAGAGGAGGCTAGGAGAGGGTTGGGGGATAACAAAAACAGCCACTCAGTTGCTAATTGTCGCAAAAAGTAAAAGGAGTTGGGATGAAAAAAGGAAATCAAGAGATGGAGTAATTTGTTCGGATTTCACAGAATATCCTGGTGGAATAGATGGTAGGGGTGGTGGTGGAGAGAAAGAGAGAGATGGAGAATTCTAGTAGAATAAGGTTGGCAGCCAAACCAAAGGAGTGAGGGTCCATGCTGCCTCTGTTGCAGAAGTGGAGAATGAATGTTACGTTGTTTAGAAGAATAATATCATTCAGATTAATCCTTACTCAGTGGGTTGGCCAGAGCTAGATGTACTCCTAAACATCAGTTTATAGGGATTGAAACACAAAGGGATGAGATTACTGTCTCCCATTGCCAACATGGCACCTCAATGATGTCTCTGGCCATATGGGTCTTCAGGCATCCTATTTTTGAACTCATTGTTGTTGGTTCCTTGCAAGCACAATTCAGAATGACCGAGCTAAACACAATTCTTTCACTGTTGATCCCGAGGGTCAAAACTAAATCTGAACCTTAAGAGAGGTAAAGGCAGCAGGTGAGGGAAGGTATCTAAAATGCACCTCTGCTGTCTTTGTAGTAAGTTGAAAAAGGTCATGCAAAAGGCAGAATTAGCTGCACTGGTCATAAGACAAATTCCAAAACCCATAGAAAAGAAATACCTTTAGGAGGCCAATCCAAAAGACACAAATTGTGTGCAAGCTCAGCTTTCAAGATCTCTGGATCTGTTTATCAGACAAGATGTTGCAAGGGCCAGGTAGGTGGAGAGGCAGCAAAACAAAAAAGACTTGTTCTTAAGGGTTGGCAACCTGAGTGGTGCCTTGAGATGTAACAGAGTAGGACACTTAAATGAGGCTCTGTCTTGTCTGCAGTGGTATTAGATTTCACTTGGAGTAGCCCTTAGGGATTTAGGGACCAAGGAAGCCAGAAAAGGTTGCTCATCCTTTTTGAAAAGCAAAATCCTGCTGTAAACTGAGTGCATTCTCCATACTGAGCAACGTTTGCAGCTCTGTAGAAAACAGAGAGCAGTTAGGCAGTCCTTATATTGACAAGGCTGGACTAAATAAAGAAAGTCAATAGAAGCCATCATGGGTAGTTTTACCTACTGGTGGTGAGGATGAATCCTCAGAGAATAAAGTCCCAGTTTCAGATAGTAGAAAATCCTCTTCTTTCACTGTGGAATCCCAGTACTGGCTGACTAAAATAATCCTTTTGAAAATCATAGGAAAAAGCAGGTTTAGCAGTGCTGCTAATAAGAAATATACCCAAATCCTTATTAGCTTTATTGTGCTAACCAAAAGGCACAGACCATGCCAAAAAAGTGATCTACCAGGATAGTATGAAAAACATGGTGATGGGGAGAGATTGTTCTTAAATCCATGGTGTACATTGCCAAAATTAGAAAGGTTACTTTTTTTGTATAGTATTACAACTCCCAGAATCTCTAAGCTAGGCATGGCCAATGGCTATGCTGGCTAGGGTGTTCTGGCAGGTATAGTCACAGCCCCCCCCCCAAAAAATCCCAAGCTTTGGTCTGCAAACACTGAAATGAGGCTCCGTCCAATGATGCAATTGTGTGAAGCTTCCCTTGGAGCAGCCTCTCAGGCATTTTGGGAGCATTTGGTTTCGCCCCCCTCCCCACACACATTTTTCAAAATTGCCTTTCTGCTTCCATTGCTCTTGTTGGGCCATCAGGGCCTGGACAAGCCTGGATCTCATGGTCCCTTCTCTCTTCATAGGAGTTTGGCCTTAGAGGGAGAAAAAGGCATCACTTTATTCATTCAGACTTGAGAGGATGTGCCAGGCCAAGCATCAAGGTCAAGTCCTCCCTTGGGCCCCCTCCATCTATATGAATTAAATGACTTCAGCTGGAATAGGAAACATGGGGAATACATCATTGTTAGTACATGTTCTCAGTGAGGCTTCAGGAGCATTGAACATGCAGCTACTTGTAATGAGTCTTGGTTCCCAGTCATTTCATCGCAATAGCTACTCTGGCTCAATTACAGTCCAGGCTTCTCATTATCCCTTAGTTAGGAAGTTATTACCTTGCAGAAGAACCATTATTTATTCCCCCCCTCCCCTCACCTTGTACAGGACAGGCTTGTCGCTGCGTTCAAAGCAGGAAAAGGCTCATATAGTCTGGCAAGAGGACAGTGTCCCTGTGCAGTTTCATGACTTCATTCATCAGTGCTTTCAGTTATGCAAGGGCCATTTGGCACCAGAGCCTTGGCTCTAACGAGCTATCACTCTTTCTGCTTGCTTTCTCTTGCTATCTCATGTCCCATGTTTATTCTTGGTCTTCAGTGCCCTCTCAGTTGTGCAGGCGAAAGTGGGACATGTAGAGTGTTTACCTTTTCTAATAACAGAAGACCCCATCTTGGGAAAGTTGCTTTTTGGTCTATAACCCCCAGAATATCACAGATTCTAAGGTTTGTCATCCAAATAATATTTAATCTGAGCTTTGCAAAAGACATAGGGCACAATAAGTGGAAAAGCAAGTATTTTTATTCCTCAGAAACAATACTAGAGTGGCACTTTAAAGACTACTAACAATTATTTTTCTGCCAAGTCAATTCTGACATGGTGGCCTTTCCCAGGGTTATTTGGTATAAAATCACCAGAAGTGGTTTAAACATTCCCCTTTTTCTGGTGGTGCTCTGAGACTGTGCAGCTTGCCCAAAGCTACATAGGCTGGCCCTTCTTCTGAGAGGCACAGTGGGCAATCATACTCAACCACTGAGCTATCATGCCATCTACTTTAAATACTAACACATTTTATTTGACAGTGATGAATAATCACTTTTGGTGATTATAATCACTTTTGGTTATCATAGGCTACTTCATCAACCCCATAGAGTATAGATTAGTGGACAGAAATGTACACCAATGAGGGGAAGAGGAGGATGTGAGCAGTCCAAGGAGATATGAAAGATTCAGCACAATGAGATTTTATTAGTGGTGATTAAAATTTTTACACATTCCTTAGTGAGTAAGACAGGTACAGATCTTAAGAGTGGTCTTTAAGAACTGTTGGAAGATCACTGGTGAGTAACAAAGTACTGTACATCCAAACACAAGTGCAGTAGGACCCTCTTATCAGTGCTGAGGGGGGGGAGAGAGGGATTATTTCACTTGCATTACCAGAACTGGCCATAGAGGGAGTCGGAGAGAATACATAGCATGTTCTCGGGATGCTTAAGGTCTCCCAAGTTTTCTTCTGGAAGGCAGTTGGTGGTGGCTCTTCCTCCACCTGCCTGCTAGTTTACCTGGAGGTATTTTTTTAAAAAAATAATATGAAGGCTAGAAAACATGGGCCAGGCAATCCAGGCAGGAAGTGGGGTGGGGCAGGACTTAGGGCCACCTGGCTTTGGCAAGAAATTTAGCATGCAAGTGAGCAGCCCTCTTGAGGCAGTGGCAGCCTCAATGCTTAGCCCTCCCTTTACGTAGCCACTGGGTTTGCGTGGATCAGAGGGAGGCCCAAGGTTCCCATGGGCTCCTTTGTCCTAAGGGCTTGCCTTCACCTTCCAGATAGTTGGTGAGGGTCGGAAGGGTAGAAAACACTGTAAAATCTGTGTTTCTCAGCATCTGCAGGAGGGCTTGGAACCAATCCCCTGTGGATACAGGGGTCCTCCTGTAAATGAATTAATGCATATGGTGGAGAGACATCTTTGTCTAAGCCAAGTATAGGGATATGTATATAGGATAAAATTAGAGGGGCTGGTGGGAATAGGAGTATTGCCAGTGAATTCAATGAAACTAAAAGTGCTTAATGTTGATAGCTACCAAATCCACACAAATGTCTCCAGATGGTCTTACAAAGGTGAACTCTTGCGCTGAGACTGCAGGCATGATTTACTACAGCTCAGTTCCAATGTACAAATCAGACAAAGAATTGTTCTTTCTTAGGAATGCACCACCTGAGCTTTCATGTGCAGAGTTATTTGTCTGAAAGCTTTTTCCATGTGAAAGTGGCTTCCCACATGAAAACTTTATCATATGAAAACAAACTTCCAGCGGAATCTTCTTTCTAATCATTTCACACATGTGGCATACTTTCCCCATTGCTGTACTATTGGACAAAATGCGAAGTGGAATGGCACTTTCTTCAACACTAGTGAATGGAGCAGCATTCCTCATTACCCCATAGGCAAAAGACTAATGGAGAAAATCATAGGGTAGGTTGCACGGCACACAATACTTTGCTGCTTCCACCAACCCTGCCCACTTGAAGCAACCACCTATCTCTTTCTCATAGTATAGCCAGTGACTTTTGATTGGAAGTAAACTTTCATGTGAACATGCCAGGGGGCTTGCTGTGAATATCAAACAAGGTCAGATCTGTTAAATATTTTGGCCAGTATCCAATTAGATTTCACACAGGATTTACAATCATGCAAGTGCTTTTGCCCCATTTTATATCTATCATGTACCTGATCACCCCATGGCCCAAATCCTGTTGCTTAGCATAATAAATTGCACTAGTGTTGGCCCACTGAACCAATTGTGATTTAAGGAGTCAATTCATCTGTAAATTTCATTGAGTCAAATGGACCTACTCTAACTGCAATTTACTTTAGCATAGCAAGTCACAGTTAAAGTAGGCCCATAGAGTAGGCCCAAATCAATGGAACCTATGCAAGACTTGATTCAAAAACTTGTTGATTCAATGGGATTACTGTACTGTGATTTACTATGCTGAGCAACAGGATTTTGGCCACGGGCCAAATTTCCATTTCACAATAAATCCAACAGGATACTGATCTTCATATGGTGATACATTCTCTAGTAACAATGAATATATTTGGTGGCAGTCAGATGAGGAGAGTAATATTACAAAGGTGAAGGTTATTGTTTAGGTCATGTCCAACTCTTTGTGACCCCATGGACCACATCATGCCAGATGCCTGCTTCTTGGGAGGAAAGCGATGACAAACCACGACAGCATCTTAAAAATCAGAGACATCACATTGCTGACAAAGGTCTGCATAGTCAAAGCTATGGTTTTTCCAGTAGTGATGTATGGAAGTGAGAGCTGGACTATAAAGAAGGCTGACTGCTGAAGAATTGATGTTTTTGAATCGTGATGCTGGAGGAGACTCTTGAGAGTCCCCTGAACAGCAAGTAGATCAAATCTATCCATTCTGAAGGAAATCAAACCTGAGTGCTCACTGGAAGGACAGATCCTGAAGCTGAGGCTCCAATACTTTGTCCATCTCATGAGAAGAGAAGATTCTCTGGAAAAGACCCTGATGTTGGGAAAGTGTGAAGGGGCAGAGGAACTAGGGACCAAATTGCTAATATACTCTGGATTATGGAGAAAGCCAGAGAGTTCCAGAAAAACATCTACTTCTGCTTCATTGACTATGCAAAAGCCTTTGACTGTGTGGACCATAGCAAACTATGGCAAGTCCTTGAAGAAATGGGAGTGCCTGATCACCTTATCTACCTCCTGGGAAACCTATATGTGGGACAGGAAAGTGTGAAGGCAGGAGGAGAAGGGGACGACAGAGGATGAGATGGTTGGGCAGTGTCATCGAAGCGACCAACATGAATTTAACCCAACTCTGGGAAGCAGTGGAAGACAGGAGGGCCTGGCATACTCTGGTCCATGGGATTACAAAGTGTTGGACATGACTAAACAACTAAATAACAACAGTATATTGGAACCACAAAACGTAGCATTCACACCAGAATCAAACAACATGAGAGACACTGCAGACTAAAACAACTGGAAAAATCGGCAGTAGCTGAACATGCCCTGAAACAAGCTGGACATGAAATTCTATTTCAGAATACTGAAGTACTGGACAACACCAACAATCATTATGTTAGACTGCACAGGGAAGCCATTGAAATCCAAAACCACCAACAGAGCTTCAACATAAAAGAAGCAAGTTTAAAACTCAACAAAGCCTGGCTCCGAGCACTGAAAAATACAGCCTGCAAAAGTCAACAAACTCTACTCAGCCACAAGGACCAGTGATCACTGCACACAAAAGACCAGCTAATGACACCCATCAATCACAGTGACAGATCAACTCTCCCCCTTATCACAACAGTATACCCACAACAAAAAAACCACGCTGATCACCATAATCACCCAATCTCCTGAAAAGGAGAAAAGCTGTTCCCACAGTTATAAATACTCAATGTAGCGTTTTCCATGTAACCCCTGCTTGTTTTTCCCAAACCCAGGACTCACACTATGTCTTCCCACCAGCAGATAACAATTGGGACGTCCCCCCCCCCACTTTTCTCACTGCCACTAGTAGATTTCCTTTATCCACAATATGTATAAAGAACTTTATTCAGACACTTGTCGGATTGCCGCCAACAGAACCAATTTCTTGAAAGGTGTTAACTTTAATCAGAATCACAGATGTTATTTATTCAATGCATATAATCAAATCATTCAAATATCATATACCGTATCTTGCCACCCTCACCACCTGCTCTATTTATCTTGACCAACTCTATTATTTTTTCTTCTCACTATCTCACTGACTATCTCTCTATATCTCTCTGCTTCTTTCTGCTTCCCACTCTACCTATTTCATTTTCTCTTGCCACCTCCTTATATTCTGCTGACTCCACCCCTCCACTCCTCTCATAGGCTCATGCAAATGAGAACTAGACTGTGAGTGACAGGAGTAATGTGGGGCAACCATCACACTCAGCTATGCAACAAACTGCAACAGAGCACAGACTGCAATAGAGCACAGTTCTGACTCCTGTCCTCTGAAGATGCCGGCCACAGAGACTGATGAAACATTAGGAAGAAAATCCTTAAGAACATGGCCAGACAACCCAGAAAACCCACAACAACCATCAGATCCCAGCCGTGAAAACCTTTGAGAATACATTATATCTAGTACCTTTTAACATAACAAGCTGGGTAAATAATGAGTAGTTCATAGCTCTGCCATCCACACTGCAAATGATGGCCGACTACAGGATGTTCTACATTCTTACAAATGTTTTTTCCTCTAATAACAGTTATTTAGAAGAACTATGCATTAATTAAATTTACTTTCCTATGAAAGACAGAAATTCAAATGAGCATTTGCTTCTTGCCATTGTGATTGTCTTGTGTAAGTGTCAACTTGATCTATTTCTTCACTCAGCTTTTTCAGTGTTCTCAGGTAACATTGTAATGAAGGACAATTAAGAACTGAGTGCAACTGGTAGCTATCTAAATAGATTTTTTGAATTGTTGATGTAATCAGATGGTCGCCTGCACATGTGTCAGCCCTGACCAAAACCTGTGTTACCAGGTGTGTTCTCAGTGCACATGCATGTACTTCTACAAGTTCAGAGACACACCCATAAGGGATCTTTGAACGATGGCACTAGTGTGTCTTGACACAAATTGGGGAGAGTAGATCACATCCACACAGAGCTACTCAGAAGGAAATTGTTATTGAATATAAAAGAATTAAAATATAACACAGATTTACAATGAAGTATATAACCAATATGGTGAAATACAAGTTCAAAAGAAGCAAATGTGCATGGCTGAGAGGGGTCAAAGGAAGGATCTTTCCCCGAATTTCTCTCTCTCTCTCTCTCTCTCTCTCTCTCTCTCTCTCTCTCTCTCTCTCTCTCTCTCACACACACACACACACACACACACACACACACACACACACACACACACACACACACACACACACACACACACACAGAGAGAGAGAGAGAGAGAGAGAGAGAGAGAGAGAGAGAGAGAGAGAGAGAATTTGGGATAGATTGGGCAACCAGAAATATGTGAGGAAAATACTCCCAGACTGTCTTGGACTAGAATGTGCTGGAATTTCAGCTGGCAGGATGAGATGGAGGGTTTAAGGTGGAGATAGATACAGAAAGAAGATCCATCCCAGAACATTGTCCCTGCTGCATAGCTCAGTTGTTCACACTCAGCTAATCCAGAGACAATGGACCTAGAATGGGCTCCATTTACTAAAAAGGAAGAAGAAGAGCAGACCATTCTAGGATTCTAGCTTTCCCCAGACCTCCAGACAATCCTTTTATTTATCTGGTTTCTCTCTACAAGAGGATTATTCTGTGAGACAACTCTCTGGCTCGGATAATCATGTCTATGTAATTTTCCTTTAGAGCTACATTACTGCCATTTCTTCTTGGGGGCCTGGGTCACCTTTAGACCATTGAGGTTATTTCTTGACCACCACTGTTCTTGTTCTTGGCTGGACAAGTTTTCCGGTTAAAACAGTTTGTGGCTTGCACATACATGCCCAGGCAAGACAGAGGTGTTGTACAATCCTGGCCAATTTGGTAACACCTGGACATCGGAAACATGCTACCGGATTTGCATGTTTCTACCCCCCCTTCTATTAGAGAGAGTCCCACTTCTCTTCTGTGGTTTCCTATACAACCTAGGGAGCTGTTTCCCCCCTCCCCCATAAAGTCAACCAAACTTATTTTTGCTGCGTGAGTGAAAGGTCAAGGTGCTGCCCACTTCCATTTCATAAACAGAAGTTGACTAGGCAGTTTAATTTTTTTCTGTGACAAAAAAACCCCCACATTTTCAGTTGTATTTCAGAGAAAGACTTTAACCTAAGGGTCTTCTTCTAGATCTTTCTACTACTTCCTGTTTCCAAGCATCTCCTGAGTGACAGGTTGGAGTAGGGCCATCCCTGTGCAGCCATCTTGGGACTAACCACAAAACTCTCGCCAGATTTACTCAAAACCATGGTTTGCAAACTCCTTTTTCAAAATATGATTTCAAACGACAAGTTTGAGGCAATTTTGGTTAGGTCTAGTTGGTTAGCACAATTGACATGCAACAGCAAGCTGTTAGAAGGTGGAGGAAATCTGTGCATAAGAGCACAGGAAGAAATGCATACACATACAGCACAGCTTGGAGGTTGGGAAATGTGACATTGGTGTGCGTCAGTACCACAACAGCTTCCAGTTCTCCAAACATCTTTGCAATATGAGACACACAAGCATCCAATATAAATATGGATGCGGAAATGGACTGGGAGAGGGCGGGAGACACATATGTTTCATTTTAGACAGTACACAGAATCACAGGAAATGTAAAGCTTATTTTGGTTTCTTCTCCATCTCCTGCCAGACCTGAGGGACTTCTTGTTAGAGACTTCTAAAACAGGATTAAAACATTAAGGAGCTTGAAAGTGAAACAAACCCTCAGGCTGTCTGCACAAGAGACACTTGCATGTTTAAAACAGTCAGATATCATGAGGAGCCTGATGGCCTTCTTGGTGGTTTGTCCCAATCTCTGCAATTCCCTTCCAGTGGAAAACAGGTTAGCCTCCTTCTTGCTGCTCTCCTGGCAGACAGATCTTTGGCCGCTAATTGGCCGATAAGGAAAGGTCTTTTAATGGTAGCTGTTGTGTTTTTTCTCCTGCTCCACTCTTAACTCCCTTTTACATTGTTTTCATTCAGTGTTTGCCTTTATCATGATAACTGATCTAATTGTATTTTTAAAAGACTGCTTTATCTTTTTTAATTTGCATAGCAAGTCATTTTGGGTTATGCCCTGGGAGAAAGGAAGGGGAAAAAAGTTAAATTTCTGCATCATCAGCAGCCAGGAAAGTCACAGCTTCTAATGCTGGAGTGGGCAAAGTGTAACCCACAAATGAAGAAGCCATTGTGTGGCCCCAGAGCCCCCTAAACCACCATTGGGGGGGGGAAAGCTCAGAAAAAGACTGGTCTTTTTTCTCTCTCTTCTGGAAGCTTCTGACAGGGTTTTGCTATAAAATGGGGCTTAAGCCCTTAACTTTTCTGAACATCCTACTGAATGTGGAATTCCAGAAGCTGGAGGTCAATTCCCCCCCCCTTCCTTTCTCCTACTTGAAGGGGAGAGTGGTACCAAAAACCAGCCGCAGAACCCTCCAGCTTGCCCACCATTCCTCTAATGGTTGTTTACAGTTCCATTTTGCAAACTGATACCCAGTTTCAGATGCATCTTTTCATCTGGGGCTGGAGATGTCAAAGTACAGACACACATGGGTAGAAAGAGCAAGGAAGCCACAGAATATCATTCTGAAATTATCTGACATAATGACTTTGGTTAAAACCTGCAACACTGTGTTTCAGTACATAGAACACAGCATGGAAGAATGGAGTGGAATGCAGCTGGCATAATCTAGACCAATGGTTCCCAACCTTGGGTGCCCAGATGTTCTTGGTCTGCAACTCTCAGAAATTCTGGCTAGCACAGCTAGTGAAGGCTTCTGGAAGTTGTAGTCTAAGAACTTCTGAGGACCCAGTGTTGGGAACTACTGGTATGGAAAGTGGCCAGTGCCCCTTTGCAAATTATATCAATTGCCTTGAAAGACCTACATTACTCCCAAAGACAATGCAATTGAAACTAGGAATGTTGCTCAAAGCAACCTATAAGTATTAGTGCTATTCCATCTCTCCATCAGCAAGGGTTCTTCTATAATGCTTTTCATTTACCATTGCACTAAATATTTATACAATATGATTTCTCTAGAATGAGGTAGATTTCAAAACAGTTTCTTGTCTTTGGCCCTTTTGGAGAAGTATGCTGAAGTTCACACTGACGGCCTGTGGGACTATATTTGGTACTTGTTTATACAGCTGTGATGCTGTGTAACTCTCCCAAAGCCACCTCAAATTCCATCAGATCTGGGCAAGCACAGAAATAAGACCAATAGGTGGCTTTCACAGTGACTCAGCTCCAAGCACTGTAGTTCTCTGACCCCCATTCATTTTGGTGGGGCTGCTTTGGAGTTAGTATCGGTACAAGACAAGTAATGGTGATTGTGAAACCATGCTCTTGTTTTCAAACCAAAAGTAAAAGTAAAAGAAGAGTTAAAAATTCAGCATGTATCTTATGTGATATTCTGGATGTGGGATGGGAATAAAAAAGCCTAAGATGTATTACTGCTGCTTTAGAGCATTGTTTAAATTAGATTTAATTAGCCACTTAATTTGCTGCAGCCAGAATTTTAGCATTTTTGATAGTATAAGCTGTTGTTTGCAAAACAGAGCAGTACCAAATGGCTTTCACAGAAGAAATAAGAACTAACCCCACAACAACAATATAGTCTGAATTTTAACGCACAGTGCTATAAAAACATTTTATTAGAAAAAAAATGAATGAATGCACAGACATCCAGGAATATTGACAGAATGAGGTGATCTGGACAGGTTCAAGGCATTTGCTGCCCAAATTTTGCCCCACTTCTAATGTGTTCCAGCATTTTAAAAAGTTGATTTGCATCATTCAGATACCAGGCCATGGTTTCACCATCCCAAATTGTCACTGAAGCAGATTAGATCACTGTCCTAAATGGCAATGCTGAAGGTGCTCCTTTAGGGTACTGACTATGGACAGATGGGCCATCCTTTTCTCATTTGGTATCTAAGAATCCTTTGTCCACACTTCCAGTGGGGCCATCATATGACATCTAACACACAGCTGAATTTCCATTCCACCTTTCTCCCAATCTGTTCCAAAAGGTTCCTCTTGATCTGGTTCATCAAGGTCCCTGCATCAATTCAGGGGTAAATTTGGAAGTGTAAATGCTAATCATGATAGTCTCTGTGGATGTTGCCCCCATCCAAAAATACACTTTAAGTCATATCAACAAACTGGTCTTTTGCAAAGGCAATGGCTCCTAATTGCCCTCTGAAGATCAAAACACTATTAAATCCTTTCTGTTACAGCAACAATAGCTTGCTACACTGTCCCTGGGAAAAAGCAATTCCTTCTCTGGCAGTATAGGGTTGCAACTAAACTCACAGGAGAACTGAGAGGGGGAGGGTGCCATTGTTCCTGCTAATTGGTAAATCGTCCTGAAGCTTCAACTCTGTAAGGACTTACTCCATGACATCAGTGCTCTCTAATCAAAGAATTTACATTCAAGAGAATAGGAGTAAAATGACCCTTCAGATTTTAGAACTGAGTTTAACAAAACAGGTTCTGAAGGGGCTGGGATTATTTTTTGCACAGATTAAGTGAAGCTGCACATCCTCTCCTTCCTGAAGACTAACCCATGAGTCTGGTGTGCATGGAGACATAGGGGTTATGATCAGTATGCATTATTCCCTAGCATGAGAACCATGATCTTGCAATGGGGCCTTCGCTACACAAATACAGTACTCCTACCTGCCAGCCATGGAAAGGAAAAAAAGTGGCACACTATTTCCACATCTCCATTTGTCATTGCTGGCAAAGGGAGAATTCTCAGTGTACATGTGCACTTTTACGTCCTGGCTAATGGCACAGACTAGAAAGATGTGCAAAGTTTCAAGACTATTACTCTGTGTACAGAGTACTCTGAGTAGTCCACCACGACTAGATAGGCGGGATATAAATTAAATAAATAAAATAATAATAATAATACAAGCAGGGCAAACACCCTTATATTTGAGATGACAGAATTGTCAGATGGAGGAGATCTTGAAACTTGTCACAATGCAGCCTGAGCATGTCAAGCTCTAGGAGAAAAGTCTGTTTACACAGAACTACAACAGAACTTTGGCATCAACAAATCCAGGGGTTGCCCACCACATCTTTCTGGAAATATACCTGACTGGCCAAGAGGAGCCATGTTTCAGTCTGCATTCTGTGCACATCCTAGGCTGTTAGTAGCTCTATCCAGATGTTGCCTCATCTGCTTAAAAAGCAGTTGACCATTTCTGAATGTTCTGTGTCCTTGGTTCTTTAGTAAGTGTTTTGAATTGGGAATAGGAGTTTTTTTAAAAAGCCCCCAACATTTCTGGCAGTCACCATCGTGTTCTGGGAGAGAATTTCATCATTCAGTTGCATGCTATGGGAAGAGATTCTTTCGTTTGGCTGGAATCTCCCACCATTTCTTGGAATTCTCCATCAGCAGATGCCATTTGGTTCTATTACTGTGAGACAGAAGGAGGGGGAGAATCCTCTCTGTTCCTTTCTCCACACCATGACTATTTTTATAATTTATGGTGTTATTTCTTTCCTGTATCAGAACTATGCAACCTAGTGCTCTCCCGATGATTTAGACTCCCAACTTTCATGATCTCTGTACATGAACAATGCCGACTAGGGATAACTGGAATTGTAGTTCAAAACATCTGGAGGGCACTGGGTTACCTGTTTCTCTTCTCACTCCCATAGGTCTAACTTTTCCTCATAGCGGAGTGGCTCCAGTCCCCTGATCATTCTGGTTGCCCTTTTCAGCACTTCACCAGTATTGCAATATCCTTTTTAAGATGCAGCAACCAAACCTGTCTGGAGCCTACAACCACATCTTGCTGCTATAAGAGGAAGTATGTGTTTGTGTTTGTTTATCTGGGAGGACCTCAGAACTGGTAAGAGCTAGAAATCTGAAATGTGGCACAGATATTAACGAGGTTCCTACTGTAGTTGGATGCCCTCTCCACTAGCCACGGGGGACTAAGGACTGAATATTTCAAACTGAAATTGGAATTGTGGGGGAGTGTGGGAACTGCAGTCTTAGAAATGGTCAGATTTCTGAAATGGAGACAAAATACAGTATTACACAAATGTTAGCGATATCCCAACTTAAATAACTGGGTGGCTTAAATCTCAACCAGCAATACAGCCTGGGAGGTTCTGCGTATTACAGTCCTGTAACCATAACAGCCACATGGTAAGAGCTATAAACAGAAAACTTTGTGTAAATACCACTGATGCTCCAACCTAATTATATAAATATATAGATAAACAGGTAAGTTATATCTTGACCGGTCATACAGGCTGGAGGATTCTGCGATTACTAGACCTCTCACCAAACCAAAATAGAGATGGAAAAAAAAAGAGAAATCACTGGGGTAAGGGTAAGGAGTAACATGTGTTTTTAACCTAGTTAAAACCAGGCTAGTATTAACTAATGTTATTGTTCTTTCACAGTATTATTGGCCTCACTTGGTGGCTACCAAAAAGATAAAGGAAGAAACTATATGTGGATACTATTAAATGAAAGAAAGAAAAGAAAAGAAAATTGTAGTTCAAACATGCAGTGTCTATTTTTTCCTTTATTATTATTGACCGAAATACTCACCAGCTGAGAACTCGAAGGGCACAGCAGTACAGTTTGCAGGAAGCAATAAGATAGGTATTTTATTACTACTGCTGTAGTCAAATACAAAGTGAAACAAAACTGATAAAGCAATATAATTCCCTCCACATTATTCTTTTTATATATTACAGGGTCTGGACTCTGCTATCATTGTCAGTTTTGCTACATTTTGCACTATAGAAAATTACAGTGACGACAAAACTACTACTAGAACAAAGTGCACACGTTTGAAAGGAAAGCAGAGAACTGTTCATGATCCCATGCCGACACCAGGGAGTTTGTATTATATTTCTGTGTTGTTGTTTTTCCTAGACTCGGTGCTGATCTCTTTGAATTGCACACTCTTTTGCTAAGAAAAGGAAAGGAGATCACCATCACTTGCAGAATGGAGGGGTGTCTTTTCTTGTTCACTTGTTCCTTATCTAACATGTTTGCTTTCTCTTTAGGTTTTGACAAAGGAGAAAAGTATTTGCAACATTCATATGAAGTACATATAGCTATATGATGGTATAAAACATCACTGGTGACTATTGTGGAATTCAGAAGGAGAGCACAATGAGGACAAGTCCTGTCCCAAACAACTGTCTGTATCCCAAACTCTGAAGTATAAACAGCATATTTTAGATAGTTGTGTTGGCATAGTTCATATCACAGAGCATTCGCAACTGGTTGACTAGTTCTTGTTAACTACAGTTCTGGAATGTTTTGTGGCTGAAATGTGAAGGCTTAAAACACAACTGTTGACATGTTTATCTAGAATGTAAGTGCCATGTGCTTTTGTTCACATTGTTCATACCATTGTAAGTAAACTTGATTTTCAATAATAAAAATATTTGTAAAATGTTATTAGATCCCAAATATTTCCAGGCTGTATAGCTGATAACATTTTTGTCTTCCTTGTTGTCAATGTTAAAAGTTTCTAATGTGATTTGCCAGGTATGCCAGTAAGCCAATTAGTCTGTATCATCCAATTAACTCACATAATCCAGATTAAATTGTGGCACAGACAAGAAGCAGGTATATCAAGTGATAAAGATGCTACTAGGATAAGTCTTATAACTAGTAAGGCTCACTCAGATTGCCACCTGTGTTAGGGCTGGCTCAAAATGGCAAGGATCATTTCTGAATTTGGAAGAGAACTGGAACAACATTCAAATGGAGAGTTTTTCCAGCAACATAACTCGTAAGAATGAAGCATCAGATAGCTATTTACAAATTCTTCACAGCCTTGAGGGGGTAAATAGACATGTGCCTTGTTACCTCAAGCAAGGTGGTAGAAAAAGAAACAGCTACCTATTGGTAACATAAGAATTGTAGCTACTGTAGGTGGCCATGGATGTACATCTCTATCTTTTTAAAAGATGATCACAGCAATGGTTAGAAGGATGTTGTATAGATTAGGAGCGTAATGTGTGTAGTAATTGTTTTACAAATGATTATAAGCTATACCCTGGGGACACGATGTTAAATAAGTATGGATGGATTTATATAATAAAAAAAGAAAGAAAAAAAAGATGATCATAGCAAAAGAAATGATGGCTGAGACTGCTACTAGGTTTTAAACCAGGGTGGGAAACCTGGGGCTGAACCTGACTTTCCTGGAGTTCCAGTTTGGTCCCCTGGGATTCCCCAGTTGATCGTGACCACATCCACATGGTAAAATTATTTGGAATTTCTCATTTTTTCTGTATTGCCCCCCTCCCGCTTCCCTCCAATTAAAAAAAAACTGAAATGCATTTCCTAAGTTGCACTGTGGTCAGGTGCACACCCAGCACCTTATTAATTGTTAGCTCACTGTGACTTCCTGTTTCACCTACACATATGTTAAAAACCGACTAGATACACATTATTTTTCTTAGCAATTGCAGCGTCATTAAATCAATCACACAGAACTTTCCTGCTGAATGAAGTTTTGAAGTACATGAAGTATATGACGTTTTGACAGTTTCTTCCCAAGCATGTGGTCGAAGTCTTGCATATTTGGTGATGCATCTTTTTTTAAAAAAAATCATCTCCAGAAGCCTGAGTAGGCTGCTACAAATCATTGTCCAGCCCCCCCCCCTTTTTTCTGCTCAGTCTTTAGGGTGTTGCAGGTTTCTTTGTTCTTTTCACAATCACTGTATTGTTAGTGGAATCATCTTAGCACACTGATCAAAGGCTGATTTTTCTCTCTGTAGTTTTCTTAGATAAAGCAGGTTGCTGGCTTTCAAAAAATCTTTATGAGGTTTACTCATAAGCTGGTTGATCAAGCCCTAGGGCAGTATTTTATGTATTTATTTTTTGCTAGGGAAAAACAGAGAATCTCACAGAAATTATTAAATCACTAAATAAAGAATAAATAAAATTTAACCAGCAAAGTAAAAGTGGGTGTGATTAATACAGAGCTGGAAGGGACCCTATGGATCATCAAGTCTAGCCCTTGTGAAAGAGGCCCAACAGGGAATTGAACTCCCAACCTCTGGATCTGCAGCCAGATGCCTAAGTCATTATCTGGAATGTCCTTCTTGAATTAAAAGTTACATTTCACCTTTTTTGGGGGGGAGGGAAGGTCAAATTATTTTTTCTTATCAAATCTAGATGCAACAAAACTTCCCAGGTCAATAGAATCTTATTCCCTGAGATGTCAGCACTAAAACTTCAGACCAGAGGATAGTCGTATCACAGGGTCAGGATCTTGTGATACCAACGGGGCCCAAGTACATTCAACATACTGTCCCATCCCTTCTCATTATTCTTAACTCTTTTTTTGTGCGCTGAGGTTGCAAGGCACAACACATATTAAAATGGTATTTCTCACAATGACCACCATTCGCTAGACCAGTAAGTCTTGGTACCAACTTGTTATGCCCCTATGAGAAAAATTCTCCAGTGAGGAAAATTTTGAGCCCATTGACCCTTGGAAGAACTGGCTGTTCTTGTCGAGCCATGGCCCTCAGGTGAGCATAAAAATGTGACCTGCAAATAGAAGGAGACTCAGCTCCAGCCTCTGAAGACAAGGAAGCTCGATTGCAAGGGGAATGCAGAGTAAAGGCAAGTGCCTGGCTCCAGAGAGGCCTCCTCATTGGGCAGAGGCTTCCTTAGGAGTAAGTGGTATCCTTGAAAGTCAGCCCCTACTCACAGAATGATCTAGTGAAGGATGACTCACACCTGGAGTGGAGTTCCCAGTAACAGTAACTTTAGTATAAGCATAGGAACAACTGGTGCCCAAATCTGTGGTGAGAATAAACTGTACTTACCACATCTTGTTGCTAGATTTTGTTAGGCCTCATCTACACTATTGTTGTGCCCTGTGTTTCTTCCTCACTGGACTCTTGCTATGCCTGCTGGCTACTGATCTTAGACTGTTGGCAGTAAGTGGAGGCACTCTTTGTTTGCAGTGATGCCACTGGTAATGGCTGCCTGGCTCCCTGCCCGGACTATATGCTATCTTGTTCCTTGAAGCCTTATCACTGTTTGCATACTTTGTGACATCTGATGGCAGTTAAGATTGGGAAGTGGCAGCTCAGCCTGGAATGGATGGAGATGAGAGGCTCTGGCTTTAAAGATATCTTGCACTTGAAAACTAAATGTTCTCTGTAGGTCTCCTTTCTTGAAAAGTGTAGCAATTCTCTGAGACTTAAACTGACATCTGAAAATCTGAGAGCAAACAATGTTGTAGATCTTCAAGGCACCAGTATTTTTAATGTAAAGTTTAAAACATATAATTTCCTGCTTACTTACAAGTTCAAGCTATGAGTAACTTTCAATCTTAAACATACTCACTAGGGAGCGAGTTCGATTAGATATGATAGGACTTACTCCAGAATAAAACTGAATAGCAAGATTGTGGTGTTAACAACTATTTTACTCTAAAGTACAGCCAAAGTCAATCACTTTAAAGACTCTCCTGGATATCACTAGGACAAATTTCCCCAAATGCTTACTTCTACTGAAATCAGTGAACATTTAGCAGTGCTTAACTTTGATTGTAATCCTATACCCATTTATTTGGGTGTAAACTGCCGAATGGGACGTGGTGGCACTGCAGGTTAAACCGCAGAAGCCTCTGTGCTGCAAAGTCAGAAGACTAGCAGTTGTAAGATCGAATCCATGCGACGGAGTGAGCTCCCGTTGCTTGTCCCAGCTCCTGCCAACCTAGCAGTTCGAAAGCATGCAAATGAGAGTAGATAAATAGGTACCACCACGGTGGGAAGGTAAGGGCGTTCTGTGTCTAGTCGCACGGGCCACATGACCACGAAAACGGTCTACGGACAAATGCTGGCTCTATGGCTTGGAAACGGGGATGAGCACTGCGTCCTAGAGTCGGACATGACTGGAGGTCAGCTAGGCCTTGAAATTCTTATAGAGCTGCAAAGATAAGGGAACCTTGCTTTTTAAGGGTGCCTGTCATGGCAGCTCTGTAAGTGTGTTTAGCCAAATATACAAAATACTCTTCAGACCTTCAGGCTCAGCACATGAAGATCTAATGGACTTTGGAGTGGTTGGAAATTGGGAAGGCTCAGACCACACAGCACACGTTCTCCCCAGACTCACCATGAACATAGCCTTTCATTTACCCAAGTGAATACTTGAGTAGGGCTACTATGGTAGTGAATTGTTGCACACCAAGATAATGGGAAGTCCAACTAATAGTCCCCACAGAACATGGCCAATGGGGAGAGATAATGGGAATGGCAGTGCAAAGTATCTGGAGGGTCCAAGGTTCCAAAGGTTCAGGGACAAGTTGTATTGAAGCATCAGGGTGCCCCACCTCAGTACTTCAGAACGAGTCCTTCCTCCTGCTTGGCCTATTGGTCATCTATGTGTCTTGGGCAAATCACGCTTGAGGTTATTTATGGAAGCCTGATTCCTAATGTTCCTATTGCAAAGATCTTGTGAGATTTGCTGGATCCAATTAGAATTAGCACAGAACATAGGCAGCATCCTGGACAGTGAGTTTTGGAGCCTAGACCCTTCTCTAACTTATGCTTCAGAATATGTTATGCTTAAGTATGCTCAGAAATTTAAACTAGGAATTATAGTTGGGGAGGCATGTTTATGCCTTTCTTTGTAACAGGTTTTCTCAAGAACAACCAGATCAAGCTTTTTTTTTAAACTGCACAATAGGGAAGGCAGCTGGTGAGAAGGGCATATTGGCTGAAATCTTGTTGTGGAAATTACACTGCATAAGGCTGACAATCTCATCAGCTGTAGTGATTTTGGGGTGTGTGTGTTAAAAAAGCATTTCCAGTTTCTCCCCCAAAGATCCAGTGGCTTCTGTGGAATCCATTTCATTGTCAGGAAGCTTTTGGAAGCTCTGAGATGGGGGACGGGAGTCTTTAACTACCAAAAGTTGCTACTAGTAAATTAACACTTGTACTCTGATGAAATGTAGCATAGGTCAAGGAGCTGTAGAGTAGAATATTTTTCTAGTTATAACAAAATATTTGCTGTCTCTGAACAAAATCATGCCCCCCCATCTCAATTTTTCCTATTTACCTTTTGTTTACCTTTCTCCCCTCCAAATCAGATGAGATCTGTTTGGACCCCTCGCTGGGCATTTTTAAAAATCAACACAAGACCTGGTTATTCAGACAGGCCTTCCCTCCAGGCACTACTTAATTTTCTTCTTCCCATCTTGAACTATTTTTTTCATTGTATATTGCTGTAAAACTGTTACTATATATTATTGTGAGCCGCCCAGAGTAGACAATGTCTAGATGTGCGGCATATAAGTGCAATGAATGAATGAATGAATGAATGAATGAATGAATGAATGAATGATAATTTGTCACTTGTGAGGTCTCCCTGTGGCATTCACATAGATATGTAGCATTTTGCCATTAATTAAAAAAAAATGATGTCAGGGAATGACAATCATCCAGTAAAAATCCCACAAGAAGCACCAAAGTGTGACAAAATGTCGTTATTATTACTTATACCAGAATATACAAGGGAAGCAATTCTTCCATTTATATACCAGATAAACATGTTAGGTACTTTTGGCCACACAGTAGTGCTTGGCCCAAAGCCACCCAGTAAGTTTTTTGATGGTCCAAGAATTTGACTGTGGATCTTTGTCTTCCTTGTTCAGCAGGTTAATCATTGCTAAACTGACTGTCAGATCAATGCTTTTTATATGAGTGATACCAAGTTTAAACCTAGTGGTAGAAAAGCAATGAAATCATGTATGTGCATAATTTGCACAATATGGAAAATTTGAATCATGTGCACAAACCAATTTGCATAATATACCAACGAGGAGGACCAAATTTGTGGAGTCAGAATATGGGAACTCTAACTTTGGATGACTCAAATGGGGAAGCAATGATCTTCCGGCAAAGCCCTTAGTGACAGTGTGATTTCCTCTGCCTTGCTTGTTTTCTAGGTCTTTTGCATAAGCTTAAATGCAATGTTTGCATCAAAATTAAAAGAGTTGTCTTCCTAATTAAACTGCATTTGAATGTAGCCTCTGTTTTTGCTCACAGGTTGAGTGATGAACTTCAGTGAAAGCAGATGGTCACAATGGTATTAAAAAGGGAAGACTTGAGTCAGGCTTTTAATTGAAAACAATTGGACCCTGCTGGATGGTAATTACCTTGGCTGTTTGCAAATGACATCCCACCGCTTGTACCTATGCAGAAAGAAAACAGAAACTGAGTTAATAAGAATGCCTTGATCTGCAAAAAACATCCCAAACCAATTTCCCTATTAGCTTTTTCCCATATAGGACTGCTTCAAGTGACTAGCAATGTGAAAAAGAATATGCGAATGAAGAAACCGAAAACTGTGATATGAACGTATAAAATCATTTGATACACACCTCTCCTCCCCCTTCTTCGTGAATGAAAAATTATTCTTGACATTTTCTCCAATAGCCCAATAAATTGTTTCCATAACTTTTAAAACCATAAGTTCACAGTTGGTTGTGTTTTTCTATCCTTTCTTTTCCTAACTGTACGAAACAGTGTATACCTCTTTCCCACTTTGTTCTCACAATGGTCTTGTGAAGTAGGTCAAACTAAGAGAGAGTTAATGGCCCAAGTGTACCCAGCAAGTGTCATGATTCTATAGGAACTGGAACTTTAATCTCCCAAGTCCCAGTTGAGCACTAACTACTGAGCCTAGTGGCACAGTGGTTAAACTGTAGTATTGCAGCCAAACCTCTACTCATGGTGTCCCTTTGGTACCAATGAATCTGAACAGCTCATGGTTCACTCAGCCTTCCATCCATTCAAGCTCTATAAAATGAGTACCCAGCTCCTCATGGGGGGAGGCACAATGTGTACGTAGCCTTTATAATTAAATTGTAAACTGCCCAGAACGTACTTTACAAGCTATGGGGCAGTATATAAGCAGCACACTTGGTTTTACTTTTTTAAAAAATTTGCTATACTATACTACACTACATTACGCTATGCTATGCTATGCTATTTTCTCTTCTGACCACTGTTAAATATTCTAGATATTCTTCTTGAACTGGATGCTTTGTATTTATGTATTGGAACCTGTGCCATGCTAAGAGTCTCGAATGCCATTGCAGCATTATTCTTTATAGAATTATGAAGTTGGAAGGGGCCTATAAGGCCATCAGGTCCAACCCTATGCTCAATGCAGGAATAGAAATCAAAAGATATCTGCCAGGTGGTTATCTAAATTTCTCTTGAATGCCTCCAGTGCCGAAGTACTTACCCCCTCTTGAGGTACAGTAATTGGTTTCATTGTCAAGATAAACTATGTCTCCAGCATTCCCTCTATTTATCAGGGAGGTTACCTGATCAAAAATGAGATCAGATTAGTCAGACAGGGTTTGTTCTTGACAAATCCATGCTGGCTCCTAGTTATTACTGCATTCTTTCTGGCCCTGGAGCAGTGTGTACTCACTTCCCCAGTGATCAACAACTGCTCCTTTTTAGATGGTATCCTTTGCGTCTTCCTACATTTAGCATCCATTGGCTTCCCCATCAAAGAAAGCCACAGAAAATGATTGGGAATTAGGTCCAGATGGCATATAGTTTAAGATTTGTGGGATATAAATGTTTGCACAATATTATACTGACACCATTGAATGAGCAGTTTGTGTTGTAGGACCAGCATTGTGTGTTAGGTCCAGCTATATTTGATTCCTATTATCTGTCTTTGTGTAAATTATCATATGTCTAAACGGTTAAACTCGCTCAGAGAAAAATAACTTTAAATATAGAAATTGATCTAGTGGATTGGATTCAGATTGTGTCCAGGATGCTGTTCAGACTGGGTAGAGCATAATAACCTGTGGATCTCCCATTCACTGTGATACAAGCAGAGATTGCCCCATTCAACAAAACAGAGCTTCTAGTTCAGTGGTCCTTAACCTTGGGCCTCCAGATGTTCTTGGACTACAGCTCCCAGAAGCCTTCACCACCACATCTGCTGGCCAGGATTTCTAGGAGTTGAAGTCCTAGAACATCTGGAGACCCAAGGTTGGGGACCACTGTTCTAGTTGAACAAGAGGTTAGGAATATCCCATTATACAGTACAAGGTTTTAAAAATGCAACCACTTGTGCACTGACTGTTGTGCAAGCAAGAACATTGAAACAGATGGAGTGTAGAGGATTCTGTCCTAATCCTCTGGAATTCATTGGCTTCCTATTGCAATCAATGAAACTTACCTCAACTCAATTGTCATTGTTGTTGATGATGATATGTATGCCAAGAATTGCATCTTCTTTTAGAGCTGATAGGGGTATCATAAAGAAGGAGGTATTGTGAAAATATAATTGACTAAATACATACAGTGTTCAGCATCCTCAGCTAGGATGCTTCATGCTTTAAGCAGAGGATTTACTTCACTTCAGGATTTGGTGAGGTGCCCTGCTTTCAGACCATGAGTTCCTTGGGCCTCTAGATGTTGTTTAACATTTCACTCCCAGAAGCCCCAGCTACCAGTGAACATGAATGACTGAAATCTAACATTTAGGGGGATGGTATGTTTCTGACCTCTGACTTTCGTTTCGTTTAGTAGTTCAGTCATGTCTGACTCTTCGTGACACCATGGACCAGAGCACGCCTCTTACTTAGGGAATGGTAAATTGCTGAAGAAGAGAAAAAAGATCTTAAATATAGTAGATAGAAAGGTGACAGTGTATGACATATAGCAACAATATTTTAGGCGGGGAGCTCAAACTTCCAGTTCTGGTTGCATTGGAGCCAGAAATTCAACTGGTGATGCATTACACATCATTGTATCTCTATGGTAAGATAAACACCTGATGATTTTCTGCTTGTCACAGAGCAGTTTAAAAGCACAGGAGGCTTTCAAAATAATTGGAGTGACCCCAGTTGATGCCCTATTGAGCATTTACAACATCTAAATTGGCCCTTGGCAGTTTCCCAGTCAATACTCCTATTTTGGAGGTTAACAAACGTGTAGTGGATAGACATTCTTGTGTTTCAGGGGAGAAGCCAATCTTTAACTGCCTGATGCTGCAATAACAAAGGCTTCCAGTGCAAACAAAGACTCCCCAAACTACTTCTTTTGAAGGTTATTGTTGTTTTCTTTGATGCTTCTAGCACAGTAATTCCTTTGGAAACAGCTTTGGAGAGGAAAGACTCAATAAGATCACGGCTGACAAATTTTTGTGTTCATACTTAATGTCAGCATAGTGAAGCTTAGGGTTTTGGCCAAGATGTTTTGTATGTGGAAATGGGAAAGTCTCTTCTATCTTCCTCCTTCAAATGCCTGCAATATTCCCTTGGCCTGACTTAAGGGAATCCAGGCTGCCCTTTGCAAAGATGGCAGCTGCAGCTTCCCTACCCTAAATGAAGCCACAGCCACCATCTTTGCAAAGAGCATATTGTGGCTGCAAAGGCCTGATGTAGACCTTGGTAGCAGTTATTAAGGTATGGGGGTGTCGGTGGGAGTGGGGTGGGGGCTAAGGTAGGGAAAGGAAGGGGGTGTGGGGGTAGGCTGTTGGGGTGTCTGGCTGTGTGTGTGTGGAATGGCTGCCTATCAGCTTCTGATCAGCTGATTGGCGGCTGGTAGGCAGAATAGGCTTCTGTGCCATGTGGTAAACTCTCCTGTGGGGACCCAATTTGTGGGTGAATAACTCAGATGTTCGATATCCAATCTTCACCAAAGGCATGTTGCGGAAAGACATAGGAAGCTCTGTGGTGATTTTCTCTGCGGGGGCCAGTGTTATAGCTATTTAAAGTGCAGATGAATAGACAGATCAATTCAATTCGTCGAAGAATATTTGTATATTCATATTCATTGATCCATAAACCTTGATGAATAATGGGTCAAAATGAAGCAGGGCAAAGGCTAATAGAGTTTTGTCAAGAGAACAAGCTGGTTATCACAAACATTCTTTTCCAACAACACAAGAGGTGACTCTGCACATGGACATAACCAGATGGGCAATACTGAAATTAGATTGATCATGTTCTCTGTAGCCAAAGATGTAGAAGCTCTATACAGTCATCAAAAACAAGACTTGGTGCTGACTGTGGCTCTGATCATCAGCTTCTTATAGCAAAACTCAAGCTTAAATTGAAGAAAAGTAGGAAAAACCACTGGGCTAGTCAGGTATAATCTAAACAAAATCCTTTATGAATACACAGTGGAAGGGAAGAACAGATTTAAGGAACTAGATTTGGTGGATGGAGTGCCTGAAGAACTATGGATGGAAGCTCATAACATTGTACAGGAGGCAGCAACAAAAATCATCCCAAAGAAAAGGAAATGCAAGAAAGCAAAGTGGCTGTCCAACGAGGCCTTACAAATAGCAGAGAAGAGAAGGGAAACAAAATGCAAGGGAGATAGGGAAAGTTACAGAAAACTGAATGCAGACTTCCAAAGAACAGCAAGGAGAGACAAGAGGGCCTTCTTAAATGAAGAGTGCAAAGAAATAGAGGAAAATAATAGAAAGGGAAAAACCAGAGATCTGTTCAAGAAAATTGGAGATGTTAAAGGAACCTTTTGTGCAAAGATGGGCATGATAAAGGACAAAAATGGGAGGGACCTAACAGAAGCAGAAGATATCAAGAAGACATGGCAAGAATACAAAGAGGAATTATACCAGAAAGATCTGGATGTCCCAGACAACCCAGATAGTGTGGTTGCTGATTTTGAGCTAGACATCCTGGACAGTGAAGTCAAGTGGACCTTAGAAAGCATGGCTGACAACAATGGCCAGTGGAGGTGATGGCATTCCAGCTGAACTGTTTAAAATCTTAAAAGATGACACTATTAAGGTGCTACACTCAATATGCCAGCAAGTTTGGAAAACTCAGCAGTGGCCAGAGAATTGGAAAAGATCAGTCTACATCCCAATCCCAAAGAAGGGCAGTGCTAAAGAATGCTCCAATTACTGTACATTTGGACTCATTTCACACGCTCGCAAGGTAATGCTCAAAATCCTCCAAGATAGGCTTCAGCAATATGTGGACCAAGAACTCTGAGAAGTACAAGGTGGATTTCAAAGGGGCAGAGGAACTAGAGACCAAATAGCTAACATGTGCTGGATCATGGAGAAAGCCAGAGAGTTCCAGAAAAACATCTACTTCTGCTTCATTGACTATGGAAAAGCTTTTGACTGCGTGGACCACAGCAAACTATGGCAAGTTCTTATTGAAATGGGAGTGCCTGACCACCTTATCTATCTCCTAAGAAATTTATATGTGGGACAGGAAGCAACAGTTAGAACTGGCTATGGAAACACTGATTGGTTCAAAATTGAGAAAGGAGTACAACAAGGCTGTATATTGTCTCCCTGCTTATTTAAGACACCTTCTTCTTGGTAGGAAAGCGATGACAAACCTAGGCAGCATCTTAAAAAGCAGAGACATCACCTTGCCGACAGAGGTCCGCATAGTCAAAGCTATGGTTTTTCCAGTAGTGATGTATGGAAGTGAGAGCTGGACCATAAAGAAGGCTGACCGCCGGAGAATTGATGCTTTAGAATTGTGGTGCTGGAGGAGACTCTTGAGAGTCCCCTGGACTGCAAGGAGAACAAACTTATCCATTCTGAAGGAAATCAACCCTGAGTGCTCACTGGAAGGACAGATCCTGAAGCTGAGGCTCCAATATTTTGGCCGTCTCATGAGAAGAGAAGATTCTCTGGAAAAGACCCTGATGTTGGGAAAATGTGAAGGCAAGAGGAGAAGGGGATGACAGAGGACTAGATGGTTGGACAGTGTCATTGAAGCTCCCAGCATGACTTTGACCAAACTCCGGGAGGCAGTGGAAGACACGAGGGCCTGGTGTACTGTGGTCCATGGAGTCACGAAGAGCGGGACACGACTTAACGACTAAACAACAACAATAACTGCTCTCCACTGGTTCTATACAACATAGCTGCAGACTCTAATTGCTGCTTGCAGCTTTGTGGGGCTGGTGATGTATAGAAAACTACTTTAAAAGTATATGTAAGGCATAAGCGCTATTGATTTGTAGTACACAAAAGCAATAAACAGCTGCTTGCTTTGATTAAAGCTGACGTGAAGCTGAAGCTCTTAATCAATTTCTAAAGCTACTCTGAAAATATCACAAAGCAATACTGATTATTGCTATTATATTGCAAAGTAGGGCATTGTGGAGGGGGGAATGGGTTCTCTCCATTCCTTTGGGAGCAATGGATTTTATAATGCAGTCTCCCCCTCCCCCCCCCCCGACAGACAGAGGACGCGCATATGATGGTTCAACAGTTAGCATTCATTTTTAGGGCAGAGGCGAAACAGTGAAGGGTATTTTTTATGAATTTTTCCTCCCTGTGAAAAGAGTCTTGGAATGATTTGGGGGAGCAGAACAGCAGGTGAGTGGGCATTCCCACTTCAGTGTGTAACAGGAGTGTTGTTCCAAAATTCATTTCTTGCACTCCTGAGTGTCTGCATTTTAGTATCATTTCCCCCCATACCACATCCCAAATGTTGCCTTTTTGTCTAAGAAGAGGAGTGATCATTTAAAGTACGGCTTGTATAATACCCTAGACCATTAAAATATCCCCAGAAGATATTTAAGACTCTTCGCTAGATGGGATGTCTCAGAACCTGAGGTAGGGAAGACACAAAGAAGTTTTTTTTTAAAAAATCATCCTGGCTAGATGTTGCATCTGCAGCATCTTAAACAGGAGTTTCCAAGATGGAGATAGCAAACTGAAGAATCAGTTTGAGGCATGATTGTATCAGGTTTTTCCTCAGGAGAGATAACAAATGTTGGTGATATGTTTGTGGTCCAATAAATGTACAAGTTTAGATTTTGAATATTGATGACACAGCATCATTATCATCTAGCCTATCAAAATTCATTATATGACATCTTTGATTAAGACTAACAAGGTCTTGCTTAGCTGTGCAGGTGAATGAGAAGGAGCTGAGTTGGTGGAACACTATGATAATTAAAAAGGCTCTCCCATTTTAGGCAGCAGGTGGTGACTCATATTACCAAAAAACAAATAGACCTTTTTACAGAAAGTGTGAAAATAGCACATCAACGAAAATATGGGACTGCAGTGTTTCTACTGGGTGACTTTATTTTCTGTTTGAAGAGGTGCTGAAAAATAATATGGAAGAATTTCAAAAATAGTATTTCCATATGTGGAGTCTGCCATCTCAGTCTGCTTTAGAATGAGGATGTTGTTGAAGCTGTCAGCCGGTTTCTGTGGCTAAGGGTAATGTCCCAATCCATAAGCCAAATGAGACTATTTTAAAAAACAGAACTGTCCAAATAAGTAGGCAGTCGGGGGAGTGAATTTAAAGTTATATGTAAGGCATAGGTATACTGTGGGTATATTATAGATACAACATATATAATATAATATAATATAATATAATATAATATAATATAATATAATATAATATAATATAATATAATATAATGTAATATAATATAATATAATATATGCAAGTCATATATATCTGCCTATAGTCTTGCTGCATTATGTATGGCAGCTGCCTGATGTGGTATAGCTTGAAGAGCAGCAATGATGGTTTACTGTTACCTTCTGTTAGTTAACAGAGCTGTTGGTGGCATACAGCTTGTCCTATACCCTCTAAACCAGCTTGACACCCTCAGACGGAGTAAACTGTCCTGCACCAGCACTGAATTAAAATTTAACTGTCCATCCAGTTCACTTCTGTATGTGTTATGGAAAGAAGGACATGATCCTGTGCTTTGCCTCAGGCACAAAAATAGTTTGGGCTGCCTCAGGGAACAAGAGGAACAAGATGAGCTCTCTTGGTGAGGAGGGTCTCTTTACTGACCCCTCCCACCATTACTGTGCACAAAAGTTTCCTGTTATATGTTTGTCATAGGCCTGATTGAAGTAATAATTTTGAAATCCTGATTGCCCATTTGAATTTGCAAAACATGATGGGGGGAGGCTCCGGTTCTAATTACATTTCCTTGGGAGTGAATCCCATTGTATGAAGTAGGACCTACTTCCCAGGGTAAATGTGTAAGAGTGGTTGCTGGTCATATGGTTGCTTTGACATGCCATGGGCCTGTGGCAAGATTCATTCACCATGTTTGAGAAATTGTATGAAGAGTACATATTGAATCAGGATCTAGTCAGGCATAATATGCTTTAGCCACAAGCCAGGGAAATGGGCCTAAATCCAAATCCTCGTCTGAACTTCAGTAGACCCACTGAATCAACTACTAAATGGTAAGTCTTGTGTAAATCTGGTCCACCAGTTCTATGCTAGTTTCAGCTAGCAGTAAGATCCATGCCACAGTGACATGGACACATTCAAGAGCTGAGTATGCTTTCTGATACATAGGAAACTATCTGTTTTGATCTTGGATATGTTTGTCTCTAGCAGAAGGCAGCAGTCTTCATTGATGTGCTTCATTTAGTGAAGGCTCTGACTCAGTTGTAAGGCACTTATTTTTTAAGCAGAGAAACATCTGGTTCCATCCCTGGCATCTCCACAAAGAACTGGTATTAGTCTGATTGCTGATCAAGTGTTGTAAGCATCTGGCTAGAAGTTGGGAGTTTGATTCCCCACCGTGTCTCCTTGACTGGGGCTGGACTCAATGATTCATAGGCTCCCTTCCAGCTCTGCAGTTTGGAGATGATGATGATGAAGAAGAAGAAGAAGAAGAAGAAGAAGAAGAAGAAGAAGAAGAAGAAGAAGAAGAAGAAGAAGATACTGGAGTAGTCTGACACAATGGATGAAATCTCCAGTGATGTAACTTTTGGAAGCAAATTGCCCCCACTTAAGAAATAACTGCAGTTATTTTCAGTTACATTCTGTGTCAGACAACTCAGTATCCCACTAATAAAGTCTACAGTGATTCCTTACATTGAGGCAACTCACCTCCAAAAGTTATGCTGTTTGTCTTACACCAGCACAACTAGGTAAAAGGATTTGGGCCAATATTTGGCAGTTTCCTGTGCATGTGAACAATCATTTCTTTACCCGATAGATAAGAATTTCACACCCATTCCTCTCTCAAATGTTGGAAGAGTTGAAACAAATGAAATGGTGTTCAAATTCTAAAAAAACGAAAGTGTCCAAAAATCCTGTTTTAATTTTCCAAACCAGCAGAGATCTTCTGCAGATTGACAAGTCATGTTAATACAGATGTTCAAATAATGTGTGATTTCTCCTATGATTTTGGTATGCCAATCTAAAAGAAAGATGCAAGATACGTGATTTTCTTGGACAGATTGCTCAAGACTGTGATTGCAGTCCCATGTGCAGAGCTGGATAGTTCCCTTTTTGAATCAAAATTCACAGAATTCCCTAGCCAGATTCCTGTGCTCTATACTAATGCTTCACTATATTTTTGCTGTGTTGACTGAGGGATTCTGGGAGTTATTGTTCAAAAAAGTAACTTTGCCAAGCCGGACCAGTGTGTGAAATTTCTGCAACTGCCATATCTGTGAGGTTCCGATATGTAATATGTCTTTAGCGTAGATCTGGGGAGCATACCACTATTATTATTCTTATTTTATAAGGTGGGCATGACTGCTGGGATATTGCAATTTAGTTAAAAGGGCATCCACTGAACCCAAGGATGAGATTTATTGTTAGATTTTTTTAAGGCTCCACTCAAAATGGTATCATGTACCAGTTCTTCAAGCCATTGCTAAATTGTTTCTATTTCTATTTTTAGGATTCTTTCTTTCTTTCTTTCTTTCTTTCTTTCTTTCTTTCTTTCTTTCTTTCTTTCTTTCTTTCTTTCTTTCTTTCTTTCTTTCTTTCTTTCTTTCTTTCTTTCTTTCTTTCTTTCTTTCTTTCACTCTAACAGTTTGTTAACCTCTGTTGCCCACCTTCACTAAATGGAAAAGTGTTGCAAAACGCCACTGTTAGTCCGGATTTGTGCTCTACGAGTGAAGCCTTAAAGAAACTCTATTCACTTGAAAAATCACATTGCCAGGAGAAAACTGTTTACTTTCCATTGTTGCCAGTGACACTTAAGACTACTGTAAGCGAAAAGAGATTAGAGAGAAAAATTGTCTTCATTTCCCCCACCTTCGTTTACCTGGCACTTTCAGTAACCCTGCTTAGAGACACGTTTTTGTTGGTTGTCTTCATTCAGCTTGAATGAGATTCTCCACAGTTTCTGTCCAGATCTCCCAGGCACAATGTTTTATGTACAAATTTGGTTCTCTTGCTTTCAAGACATGCCCCCTCTATGCTCATTTATATCAAAATATCAGTTAATAGCAAGCTTATGTATCCATAAAACAATGCATCAAGTGTATCTTATCCTCAACGGTTGGTTAGAAAGAGATTATCAGTGATTTATAGCCTATACTCTGAGCCTAGATTTTATACTTAATCTCATTCTACGCTTAGCCTTATGGCCTATGCCTTACTATCTATGCTTATCCTAAATTGTCTGTGTGTACTTACGTTGTGTGATTTATGGCCTATGCACGTCTGTGTATATACATGTCTAAAAGCAGAATGCCTTTTAAAAGCTAACAAAAAGAGAGTTTCCCAAAGCCTACATTGTGAAAGCCACACCAACACAATCTCTGATGTAGATTAAGATATCTCTAGTACATTCTATCTCTCATTAGAAGCATTCATCATGGCACATGTAGCCTCAGAGAAACTATATGACACATTGGAAAGCATGCAAGCATTCAAGACCTACAGTCGCGGCCAAAAATATTGGCACCCTTGCAATTCTGTCAGAAAATGCAACCCTTCTCTCAGAAAATTGTTGGAGTTGCAGATGTTTTGGTACTCACAGGTTCATTTCTTTGGTTTGCATTGGAACAACACACAAAAAACCCAGGAAAAATCAAATCTGATACAATCCCACACAGAAACCAAAAATGCACTGGCCAAAATTATTGGCACCCTGCCTAAATTGTAAGAAATAATTGCTTTTGAAATACTTGATGCTCCTGTAATTTGTATTTAGACACACCTATGGCAAGTAAGAGGTGTGGGCAATATAGTAATCACACTTAAGATGGAGAAAAGTTGACTCAATTTTTGTGTTGTGTCTGGCACTGGGCATGGAGAAAAGAATGAATTGTAAAGAGTTGTCTGTGGATTTGAGAGAAAAAATTGTGGAAAAACATCAACAATCTCAAGGCTACAAGTCAGTCTCCAGAGATCTTAATGTTCCTGTGTCCACTGTGCACAATATCATCAAGAGGTTTACAGCCCATGCCAGTGTAGCTAAGCTCCCTGGACATGGACAGAAGAGCAAAATTACTGAAAAATTACAATGAAGGGTTGTTTGAATGGTGGATACAGAACCCAGATTAACTTCCCAACAAATTCAAGCTGATCTGCAGACACAGGGTACAACAGTGTCAGCTTGCAGTATCTGTCACCATCTGAATGAAAAAGGACACTATGCTAAGAGACCCAGGAGGACACCACTGCTGGCACAAAGGCATAAACAAGCAAGACTGGAGTATGCCAAAACTTATGTGACAAAACCACAATCCTTCTGGGAGAACGTACTGTGGACAGATGAGACAAAAGTAGAGCTTTTTGGTCAAGGACATCATGGCACTGTTTACAGAAAAAGAAATGAGGCATTAAAAACAAAGAACACAGTCCCTACAGTCAAACATGGTGGAGGTGCAAAGATGTTTTGGGGTTGCTTTGCTGCTTCTGCCACTGGATGCTTTGACTGTGTGAATGGTATCATAAAATCTGATGATTACCAAAGAATTTTGGGGCTCAACGTAGTGGCCAGTGTCAGAAAGCTGTGTCTCCATGGGTCATGGGTCTTCTGGCAGGGCAATGACCTGAAACACACTTCAAGAAGCACTCAGAAATGGTTACAAAGTGCTGGACAGTTCTGAAATGGCCCATAGGACACCTGTGGAGAGATCTCAAAACAGCAGTTGGGAGAAGACCCTGGAGCAGTTTGCAAAAGGAGAGTGGTCCAAAATTCCAGTAGAGAGGTGTAAGAAACTCATTCATGGTTACAGGAAGTGACTGATTTCAGTTATTTATTCCAAAGGGGGTGCTACCAAATATTAAGTTAAGGGTGCCAATAATTTTGGTCAGTGCATTTTTGGGTTTCTGTATGGCATTGCATCAGATTTGACTTTTCTTCTCTTTTTTTGTGTTGTTTCAATGCAAACCAAAGAAATGAACATGTGAGTACAAAAATATTTACAACTGGAACAATTTTCTGAGAGAAGGGTTGCATTTTCTGACAGAATTGTAAGGGTGCCAATATTTTTGGCTATGACTATATCTGTTTTTGATTGTAGTGGCCCCCAACATATCCTATATAAAAAAAGGTTTGTTTTAACCCCTTTTATCCTGAAAATTATGGAAAAGCAATAGGCCAGCAGAGATTACAAGGTATTTCTCAACTTAAATCAGAAGTTCGAATTCCAGGATTAAGTTTTTAGAAAGCATGGTTAGGCATGTTGAGCACAAGGCCGTCCAGATATTGCCAAACTACAACTCTTAACATGTTTTGCATTTTGTCACATTGGTTGGGACTGCTGGTAACTGGAGTCCAGTAACATAAAAAGGCCCATGTGTTTCCTACCAATGTATTTTCCTACCAGTGTGTTGGTATATGGTTGATGGTGGTGGAAGTGATGGTGATGGAGAAAATATAATTTAATTAAAACCAGCTAATGTGGCCTAGATCCAAAGTCCTGCTAGCAGAGTGGAAATCTATGCTACTGTAGTTATGCTGGATCACAATGTCTGTGAGTAGTGCCATATTTTTCAGTGTATAAAACAATACCTTTTCCTTAAATAATTTGAGAAAAAATTGAAGGTCGTTTTATACACGGAGGGCAGCTCTTTACCACTGCCTTTTGTGAAGGCACTGAGCTTAGCAAAAAGGAAGTGGAGGCATTGCTCCCTTCCTTTTTGCTAAGCTCTGTGCCTTCTCAAAAGGTAAGGGGTGCTGGGCTTAGCAAAAAGGAAGGGGAGTCGTTGCTTTCTTCCTTTTTGCTAAGCTCCTGGCCTTCTCAAAAGGCAAGGGTGGGCGCATGGGGCTTAGCAAAAAGGAAGTGGAGTCGTTGCTTTCTTCCTTTTTGCTAAACCCCTGCCTTCTCAAAAGGCAAGGGGTGCTGGGCTTAGCAAAAAGGAAGGGGAGTTGTTGCTTTCTTCCTTTTTGCTAAGCTCTGTGCCTTCTCAAAAGGCAAAGAAAAGCAGCAGTCACTTTGACATCCTCTTGCCTTGCCTTTTGCCAAGGCATGGGGATTAGCAAAAAGGGAGCCCTTTGATCCCTGCTTTTTCTAATTTGGGGTTAGAAAAGGGGGGGTTGTCTTATACATTGGGTCATCTTATAAACGGAAAAATTTGGTAATACAATCTATATTGTACAACAATTTGCATGACAGAAACTGTGTTGCATGCTTTCTTGCAGATGTGTATCTGCTACCAACTCAGTTTTTAAAGAAGTAAGTTTCTAGCCCTTGTGATCAGGGAGATAAATACAAAACTGCTTGAAGGAAAATATTCAATATTCAGAAAAGAAGCAAACAGAGGCGTAGCTTCTGTTGTCAGGATATTTCAAGAGCTAACTGGGAGACTTAATATCTATGGTTTATCATTTCAAAGTGATAATGAGAATGCTGTTATGCCAATTAATCATAGTTTAGCATTTGCTGACTGTATCACAACTGAAAATGAAACAAACCTAATACCCAACTAAAACATTTATTTATTTATTTAACTTATATGCCGCCCACACTACCCAAAGGTCTCTGGGCGGCTGTACATGCAGATTAGCCATTTATTAATTAATTTAATAGCATGTGTTTATTGTGTTTCAACCCACCTGGACTCCCAAGGGGATCAACAATAAATTAAAATGTGGTAAATTGAAAAACATTTCTCATCCCTGCTGTGTGAAATCCCTTTCATGCACCTGTAGGCCATACGCATCCTGTTGTCTGCATTCAGCCTCAGACCAATTTTGTGGCCAAAAGGCCATGCCACCCAAAATTAGCAGCAGTGGCAGTACCAGGAAAACAGAATTCCTTTTTCCAGAGGCAAGCAGGAGGCACTTCCTAGACCATTGTGGGTAGAGCTCAATTGCCACCAAATTTCGGCGGGGTCAGAATTGTCTGATGGCAGTTCAGCGCTCTGATAGGCCTGAGCTGCTGTGATAGGAATTGCCTAGGCCAAATTTAATTAGAACTTGAAGCTGGGATTTTCCTGCCTTCAAAAGACCAGATATCTTGCCTCTGTGTTGTGGTCCCTTGTGAGAGAGCTGAGAAGAGCTGAGACATAGTTATGTAGGCAACTGACAAATCAGTGACTTGCATTTTTTAGATAATGAACTTTTTCTATGAGCCAATATTTCTATGTAACTAGAAAGCAAGTCTAGCACCTTTGCTGCTCCCACCCCCCAGTTTGATTTATGGCTTTTCTAGCGTACCATTTCTATGGGAAGTCTCAATGGATAGGACACCCTCCATATCTTCACAGTATTAGGGGAAAGAGTGAATCAGTTCTGTGAATGTGTGGTGCTGGAATGCATCACGTGTAGACTTCACTGAAGTCACTGTCTGGGATGCTGAATACAATAGTACCTCATACAATAGTCACACTGAAAGAGTTATTTTTTTTTTTAAAAAAAGAACAAACAGCAGTAGTAGCAGTGGCAGCAGCAACAACTACAATCTTCAGTACTCTTATTAAAAAAAATGAGCTGACATTTAAGCCCAAGTCACCGGCAATATCATAACAGAAGCCATCATATTAAGCTGGCAGTGGGAAAGAACAATAACAAAAGAAAGCAGGATTGTTTTGCTGGATTTGTTATCTCTGCATTGAGCTGATTTGTGCTTGCACTCTCTTCAGATGTCACGCACAGAGGGGCTTGGTTCCCGGTACGAGCCATTTTGAACAAACTGGTTTTCTTACAGTCTCGTTCCCAGACAGAGCACCTCCAGGAATCTTGCTTAACAACTACAAGATGAATTCTTTTATGTTGTCTGTGTTGCATCTTTCTCATCCACCCCCTCTATGGTAACATTACTGTATTCAATCTTTTCTGGACAGACCACTCGTTCTGCATCTTACTGGCCCCAGGTGCTCAATGGGAGCTTCGTTCTCAGAAATATTGCATTGTTACTTTTGATTTTAACCATGCATTGCTTAATTATTTTGTGCAAAACAAACATGCAGCAAAAAGGAGTCATGATCCAGTCAAAGTTAAGCACTTTTACATCACATTGATTTAAACATATGTCAGTCATTCCTGTTAAAACCAATAATTTTAATTGGCCCAGATTGTGCTTATTATTAAAGCAGTTGAGACAATCCTATTGTTTGTGTATTTGCTAGGCACAATAACATACATAATATTTTAAAAGTAACCTTATAGGTTATATGTTAAAATAGAACATTTTAAAATGTTTAATTCTGACCTGTCCAAAAGTTGATACAAAATATAGATGTCAAAACATTTTTGAATTTGCCATTTCTATAGCCTCCTCTCGCAAATCTGTTCCTACTATGCGCTGAAGAGCAATTCTGCTCTCATATGTACGTCTATTCTGCTTTCATATGTGTAGACATTCTCTCTGATCACTTGGGATTTATGCTGCTCTTTCAGGAGTTACAGACCCTAATGCACTGGGAAGTGAGAGGAAGAACGTGGTGCATCTGTCAAGTCATGGGCAGTGAGGTATAGAACTGACCAGGAACCAAAAGCTGGCCAGACCAATGGCAAAATAGGAGTTCCACCAACAGTCACATCCATCTGTTTTCCATCTACAGCCTGCTGTTCATACTATGGGCTCATAGAAAGCATTATATACAACAGTTTGTAGAGTATTTTGGACCGATTATAGACACCAAAGGTAAAGAGTGTCATACATGGCTGGCCCTCTGTGCAGCTGGAAGAAGCTGCATGCTTCAGGAAGGTAGGAGGAAGATAGGAACAGATGTCTGAATGGTACAGGAAGACTTCTTGGAACATTACTTGGAGCAGGGAATGGTTCAGCTTCAAGCAGCAAAATATCTTTGGCCTGTCCTTATGGAACTGGGCTGATGCAGATACAAACCACCTGTAATAATATGTAGTGAGATGTATCCAGATTTAGAGTGTGATTTGAAATAGACAAAATGGCCATGGGCCAGATATGCCAATGCTAGGCCAGCTAAACCTGTCCAGAAACCAAACCTCTCTTAGCCTAGGCCTAACTTTGTCCCAACAAAGGACCAGGCTGGAGGACTGTCACATCTTTCAGTTAGGATTGCATTATCATATCTGGAGTCATGAAATCAATGAGACAGAGACTCAAGTGTCCACAGATTATATTGTCGGACTACACACAGTGTTGGAAGTAATGGTCGCTGTACTGCCCTGAACACATCTGATATTTTCTGATTTTGCAGGCTAAGCAGAGATGTGGTTAATACCTGCATGAGAGATCTCCAAGAATCATGTCCAAACCCCAGAGAGCCATGACCACTCAATGTTGACAATGCTAGACAAAATGGACTAATGTTCTGAAAAGCTCTCTGTGTTCCTAATGGCAGCATGAGTTTATTCCATATAGGCCGGGCCGGGCCTTCTCATGTCACCCTGATGGTCCAGAAGGAATAGTACTGCAGTGCTACCTCGACTACCAGAGAAACAGCCATTCTTTTGAGCAGTTTAAGCCATAGGGCAAGGTAGTTATGTACAGCATCCACCCATACGTGAAGTGAGGTAGACTGGCAAAAAAGAAAATGGTAACAACAGGGCTGGAGCCTGCATGCTGCAGTGCCATGGGTGAAGTGTGGGATGGGTGTTCCATAGTTCACTGTGGTTGTCTCTTTCCACCCGTAGCAAAGTGAATATACGCAGCAACGGCTGCTTCAATTATTCATGAAAAGCTTTGCAATCTTGAATCCTTTAATTCCTTCATGCCTGTAGTACAAAAGGAAATGCCAATGTTCCCTGCTTATAGATTTTGTAAAATAAAATCCTCCAGCAAATCTTGGCAGGTGAAACAAAAATTAATTGTAAAGCATCAGTTACTATATTGCTCACTGAAATTAACAGTCCCACTGCTGAAGCAAACCCATAGATTAGCTTCTCTGATCTCCTGAGTTTGGCAAATTGCCTTTTAGGCTTTTAAAATGTTTTTTTTTAACTGAATGCTCTGGAGGCTGGACACCACGGATGCAAACGGATGGCTTGATGTCAATGAAACAGCATAATGTTGTTGCTCCAGGCAATGATTAGGAGTGAAGACAGCGGGGCCATAATTAGGCATGTGCTAAAACCCACAGGATGGATTCCATCTGTGTGTTTGTTTCCTGATCTTGACCAGTGGATTTGTATGAAAAATGATTTTTTTCTTTTTGGTGGTGGGTGTCGCTCCTCTAACAGCAGCCACAGTCACATGTCATGTTAAATCAGGAATGAGCCACCCTGAAGATTGGGTTTTCAGATCCCTCCTCCTACAGTGTGGCCAAGGGGAGCAACTGGATGCTTTTTGTTGTTCCTATTTTGTCATGCCATTTCGACGAACACAATGTGTTGAACTATAATTTGGGAGTTAAATTTGTACCTAAACTTTCTTCCAGTGAACTCAAGATGGCAAACACAGAGAGTGACTGGCTCAAGATTACCCAATGAGGATCATAGCTCAGTGGGGACTTGAGTCTGGATTCTCCAAAGCTTCATTTGTGTAACATGTATTAGATTAAATTCCCAACAATATGGAAATGTATTTCAGTGCCAGTGTATACAACATAGGTACACACACACACACACACACACACACACACACACACACACACACACACACACACACACACACACACACACACACACACACACACACACTTTTAAAAGCAGCCTAACCCAATGAAATCATGATACAAATCCTCTGTGAAGAACACATATCTTTGACACCCCTCCTTTATGGAATACGACTGCTGAGCCTCGAGATATGTTTCTTCTGCTTCATCAATTATTGCATGTTTGAGGCTGGGGATGGTGCATGAGTGCATGTGTGTTCTGTATGCTAAAGCACAGCCGCACATTTTTATCAAATTTGTCAGGTTAAACTTCCATTCACAGCTAAAAGGCACCCGCAGCTGCAGTGCATTTGTGAGGATGAATGAGCTGGGAAGGAAAAAGGCTTTTGCTGTGTGGCTGATATTTTAATGTGCAATTGAGCCCCTGAGATGCTCTGTTCTAGTTCAGTAGTTCTAAGAAGAGCAGTTCCCTGGGGGGCTTCAGTACCCAGATTAATTGAAATAACTCCAAGGGTTTTTCTTAATTCCTCTTCCCTCCCCTGTGCACTCTCTCTCTGTCTCTCTCTCTCATTTATAAGCTTTGCAAATGGAATGTTATTTTCAATAGATAGGGCTAAAAACACAGTTCAAATGGAGTTAGCATGAAGTCAAAAGGGTCGTTCTGTTCTCTCAGATGAAGTGCTCTGGGGGATACAGAGAGGTCAAGCATATTTGGGACGTTCATGAATGAAACCTGAATACTAACCATGCTGGAAAGTGGAAACTATTCTCCCCCTCCCTTTTGACCTTCTCAGTTGGTTTGGAACTTCTTTGATCATTTTCCAGTGCTGACATTTTTGGCCCCGAGAACATGGCTTAGGATTTGTCAAGCTTGTATGTGCTGGAGCAGTTCTAATTTGCATATATACAGTTGTTCCACCCTATGGATAGTAATAAAGGAACCTCTTCTATAAATTCTATAGAGAATGAATACTCTGTAGTGAACATTGGGGGAAAAATTATTGGTCATGGCTGCCCTTACCCACTTGCATCCTTGCAAGTAGAGGGAAAACTTATCTCATTGCATGGACAACATTGTGTTGCCATTGTTTGCCCCCCCCCCAATGTAGATACTGCAGCATCTTTCTAATGCTGATACTGTGTGGAACCTGGAGGGTAAGAGACCTCTTGTTGATCTGTCTCTACCCCAAAGTCTTTCAGTCTCGTGGAATTCTGTGAGAAAAGGAATTGTGGTTTTCCTTTGGTTGAACTGATTTGACATGGGAAGTACAAAACCAACCAAGGCCACACGCTATGGCCAGTGGTATAGTGGAGTCAGACTTTCCAAGGTCAGAACACTAAACCAATTTAATTAGTAAGGATGATGAGGTCATCTGCCACCCATATAAAACTTCTCTATCTCCAAGATATCTATCTGCAACCCTCCCAATGGCTATCAGTAGAAACAGAGAAGGGTTTTCCTAGCAATAATATCTTGTTATGATGAATCCTGCCTATAGCTCAATATATTTTCATGTAGCTTGGTCTTCTATGGGAAGCTTAGATCCGTTAATACTAATTATGTGAAATCCAGTTGGTTTTGACTCATGGCAACACTTTTCAAGGTTTTCTACCTATACTCAGAACTGATTTGTCAGTGTCTTCTTCTGAGGGTGCTCTGGAACTGTGGAGGTTGCCTGAGGCTACACCAGTTGGTTCTTCTCTTGGAAGGCGCAGTAGGAAATTGAACTCCCAATCCTTGTCTCTGGAGTCTAGGACCCAACTCACTGAGCTTTCCAGGTACAATTATTATAAGATCCATTGATACCATGAAAAAGATGGTCTTGGTGGAGATGTGGATGAACTTGACTGCCTGTATTTTGGATTGTCCGTGCAGGTGGAGCTATGGAAGCTCCCCAATGAGCACCTGCCCATCAGCATTTTCCAGTGAGTATGTGACATTTCTGTGACATATTTGACTGACACAAAAAGAGAGAAGGGACTCAGGCAAAGCTCTATTCAACAATTAGTCTCAGTTACAGCAGACCCACTGGAACAAAGGGAACTTTGTGAAGTCCACTCTTACGTAAGTTCCATTGATTCAAGGGATCCTTGTTAGGACTAAAACTTTGAACCAGAACCTCTAACAAGAAAAGGAAATACTTAAGGTGGACATTGGAGGGGATAAAGAATGGGAAGAAAAGAAGTCTCGAAGAGCCTAAACATTTCAGTGCTTTAGAAGGGAATTGACATTCTTGGCCAATTATTTGATTGCACATTGTTGAAAGTCTCTTTGAAACATTAAATATCTCCTCTCATGAGTGTGACAGAATGGTATGCAAGGGGAATTAGTGAACGGTCAGACTCTTTGTCAGATGAGGTAGCAATATTTGGTCTTACCTCTCCACGTATCATCCCTCTGCCCCACATAAAAGTCCTCAGCAATGCTTGGTGACTTAACATTTATTAAAACACCTTTGATGCAGAATGTACTGATACGAGTCATCTTACTGAGCCAACAGTAGCTGATTTAATCTTTATATTTCCCGAAACATCTCACTGTGTTAGCCTATTAATTGAAGTGAATTAATGCGGCCATATTCACCTTTTAAGTCATTTTGAGATTAAAAGCCAAGGCTAATTTTGGCTCAGACAAATTGATTCTGGAATACTCGACTATCTTCGCGTTTAACAGCATAGGAATCTCAGAGGGGAAAAATGGGTTTTAGTTTGCTAATCTTGCCAAATTCATTTGGAACTCGATTGGACTCTTCATATAACTTTTCCCCTGTATGAAAAATGAAAATACAGTTTATTTCAGTTATTAATAATGCATTTATTTTATTAAGCCATCTCACATAGGGTTGCTGTACAGTTATGATAGTTACCATTATAAGCAGGCATTACCTGTCAAAGTTCTCTTTCCATTAAAGTTATGGGAGATGCATGGTTCTGTCTTTTATTAGTTTCACCTCTTTCTCCTGGTAAGCACTCTTTTCCTCAGGTTTTCTGTTTTGTATACCAACTCTTCCTCTGGGTGACCTCTTCCTTATGAAAAGTCCAGAGTGATTTGAAAAACCTGAAGGATTGACTGGTACCCCTTGTGACAAACCCAGACCTACTGGTATCTGTCACACAGTTACACTAAGCTGCCACCAACCATTCCCTTTAAGAAGTCACACAGACCAGGGATGGATTTTTAAACAAATAAAGAATAAGGTTTATTTTAAATACAAACAGGGTAAATAAAACAATCAGGTGAATAAAATAAAGTAACGTGGCTTATTTTCACACACACCAGCATACAGTTTGGTTCACCTAGAACCTTTAACTTAAAGCACAGACCCTGAACCCATCAGTTCTGGCTAACCAACAGACCCCTGAACCTTTCAGGTTGGTACTCTGACACACAGTAGTACCCTGTCAGACACACAGACTCCCACAACAGCTTCTTCTTCCCCAGCTGCTGCTTCGTCCCTCCCAGTGTCTCACAGTCTGTCTCAGCATCTCCTCTTCACCACACAGGCATCACATATTTATACAGTACAGCCCCTCCTCCTGATGTCCCGCCTTCCACTCCCCATAGGATGGAACTTTCCCTCCAAACCCATGACAGACAGGTAACATCAGTGCTGTTATGTAACACCTCCCCTCTTTATAAGTTGTTTTGTAGGGGGAAAGCTAAAAGTGCTTTTCACCAAAAAACAACCTGTATAAAATACACAACAACAGTAATACATACCCTATAATACTTACATATACTTACACTCCAAGTTAAACATAGCAAATAGGCATTTCAAACATTTACCATATGCATTACATCAATTTTACCTTTATTAATACAAACCAATTTAAAACCAGGTACATTTTAACTTTTTGTCTTCATTATATACATATAGTCCATGTTCTTTCGCCGTCTTCAGTCTTCAGGTCTTCTTGATAAGGCGTCAGCAACACAGTTCACTGACCCTCTGACCACCTTCACTTCAAAGTCATAGTCCTGTAAGTTTAAAGCCCACCTCATAAGTTTGCTATTGTGGGTTTTCATTGTCTTTAACCATTGCAGTGGTGAATGGTCAGTGCACAGAACAAAATGTCTTCCCCAGATGTAAGGCTTGGCCTTCTGGATCGCGTAGACTATGGCCAAACACTCCTTCTCCACGGTTGCCAAATGTCTCTCACCTTTTTGAAGTTTCCTACTCAGGTAGGACACTGGATGCTGGTCACCATTCTCATCCTCCTGGCACAGAACTGCTCCTACCCCGCTGTTAGACGCATCGGTGTAGATGATGAACTCCCGGTCGAAGTCTGGAGCACGCAGGACAGGATAGTTGATTAACGCCTCCTTCAACCTCTGGAACGCCGCCTCACAGTCGCTGGTCCACGGGATGCGGTCATCAGTCTTCTTCCTCGTCAGATCGGTCAGCGGAGCCGCAATCTCGCTAAACCTCGGGATGAACTTTCTGTAGTAGCCCACCAACCCAAGAAATGATTTGACTTTTCTCTTGGTGGTGGGTCTAGGCCAATCTCGAACAGCTTCTATTTTGGCCTCCAGGGGTTTTATCATTCCTCCCCCTACCATGTGACCTAAGTATTTTATTTCTGGGCTACCCAGCTGACACTTGCTGGCCTTTACTGTTAGCCCTGCTGCACTTAACCTCTGCAGCACTAACTCCAGGTGTATCAGGTGATCTTCCCAGGTATTACTGAAGATCCCTATGTCATCAATGTAGGCCACTGTAAAGTCACTGAGCCCTGCCAAGGTCTGGTCCATCAGCCTTTGGAATGTGGCTGGTGCATTTCTGAGACCAAAGCTCAGGACTCGAAACTCATAGAGACCAAAAGGGCTGCAAAAGGCAGTTTTTTCTTGATCCCTGGGATCAATTCTTAATTGCCAATATCCCTTTACCAGGTCCAATGATGAGATGAACCGACAACCCCCTATGGTTTCAATCAGGTTGTCTAGCCTGGGCATTGGGTAGGCATCAGGAGTGGTTACACGGTTTAATTTCCTGTAATCGACACAAAACCTAATGCTCCCATCAGGCTTGTCCACAAGGACTATCGGAGAGGACCAAGGACTAGAAGAGGGGACGATTATGTTCTCCCTCAGCATCTCGTCCAGCTCCTTCCGCACCTTGTCCCTATAGGGTCCCGTTACTCGGTATGGGGATACTGCCTGCGGGGGTGCATCCCCTGTGTGGATCCGATGCATCACTCCCTTCACTATCCCCGGCTTGTTGGAAAACACCTGTTGATATTTGCTAAGCAGCATTTTTAGTTCTTGCTGCTGGTCTTGGGTGAGTGCAGGACTGATCTTTACCTCCTCTGGGTTGTATTTTACTTCCCCTCTACCCTCCCAGAAGGGTAATTCAGCTTCCTCACTCTCAGCTGCTTTTATAGCAAATAGAACCCTCTGTTCCCCTCTGTAGTAGGGTTTTAGGGCATTCACATGAACCACCCTCCTTGCTTGGTTCTCCTCCTGCTCTATTAGGTAGTTCAGATCTGACATCTTGGAAATGACCCTATATGGTCCTGCCCATTTGAGCTGCAGCTTATTCTCTCTGCAGGGCCTAAGCCAAAGCACTTCCTCCCCTGGGTCAAAGTGCCTCTCTCTAGCTTTGCGGTCATACCATGTTTTCTGTTTGACCTTCTGCGCTTGCAGGTTTTCTGCTGCCAGCTCTAGATTTCGCTTTAGGTCATTCATCAAGGTGTCTATGTAAGTCACAACGTCTTGTGGGTCATCCTGGGTGATCTGCTCCCAATTTTGTTTTATCAAATCAAGGGGCCCTTTCACCCTTCTCCCAAATAAAAGTTCGAATGGACTGAACCCGGTACTGGCTTGTGGCACTGATCGATAAGCAAACAAAAGGGATTGCAGCTTCTGGTCCCAATTGTTTGGATTCTCTGCCAAGTAAGCCCTAATCATGCGCATTAGAGTCCCATTGAACTTCTCAGTTAACCCATTACTTTCCGGATGATAAGCAGTGGTTTCCTTGTGCTTTATTCCACAGATTTGCCATAAGCGTTTCATGAGCTTTGACGTGAACGATGCCCCCAAATCTGTGATTATCTCTGAGGCAAATCCCATCCTGGACATGTACCCCACCAAAGCATCTGCCACTGTGTTAGTTTCAATATTAGTCAAGGGTATGGCTTCAGGATACCTTGTGGCATGGTCCACAATTGTTAGGATGAACCTGTTCCCCCTCTTTGTGGCCTTGGGCAAAGGTCCCACAATATCCACCCCTATGCATTTGAACGGAGTGTCAATCACAGGCAAAGGGCACAGCTTTGCTTTGGTCCTGTCGCGGTTATTCCCCTGCCTTTGACACACATCGCATTGTTTACAGAACTCCCTGATCTGCTTCCCTATGTCAGGCCAGTAGAAATTCTGTGTGATTCTCTGCTGTGTTTTGTTGACCCCTAAGTGTGCAGCAAACATGTCAGAGTGCCCCCTTTGTAAGATCATGGGGCGATACTTTTCAGGTACCACCAGTTGACTTCTGATCCCATCTCCCCCTTTTGAGATGTTCCTCAGGGTTTCTCTATATAAAATCCCCTTTTTCTCCAGAAATCTCACTGGGGTTTCAGGTGTTAGCTGGGCGTCAGTCACCTGTTCAAAACACTTTTGGAGAGTGGCGTCTGCCTTTTGCTCCTGTCCAAATCTGCTGTCTGTGGTTAAGGTTTCCACCACAGCTTCTGAACTCCCCTCTGCTTCCGCCTCTGGCTCATCATTACCCCCCTGAACTGTCCCCGTGGTGGCTTGTGAGCGTGTAATCACTAGCACCCTTTTCACATGTTCAGCCAGGTCATTTCCCACGAGCACGGCTGCTGGCAGAGTAGATGAAATCGCTATCCGCCAATCTCCCCTCCAGCCTTGAAAGTTGACAGGTACCTCTGCTACTGGCAGAGAGATTACCTGCCCCTCAATACCTGCTACCTTTATGCTCTCATTTGGGATTATAAACTCCCGGGGAATGATATCGGGATGGCACAGGGTTACCTGGGAACAAGTGTCCCGCAGCCCCCTATACTGACGGTCAAGTATTCCTACGTCCACCCCGGCTGTCTCAAACAACTGAGAATCTGTTTTTATCAGCAAGCAGCGCTTTACCTCCACAAGAGGACCATTTTCCTCAGCCTGCTCAGCATAGGTAGCTGTTCCAGACTGAGTAGCCATGGCAACAGGCTCCCTCTGTGACACTGAGCCTTGCTCTTGCTGGACACAGAACACAGCTTTTGGCTTGGTCCCACTAGAATTCTGAGGCACCATTCCTTTTAGCTGCTTCAATTTCTCACACTCTGAGATCAGATGACCCTTTCCCTGACAGAAATAGCATTTTCTGGTGTATTTTGATTCTCTCTCCTCTTGTTTGGGTTTTCCCTCCAAATTCTGAGGGCTTGGTTTCATGCCTGAGGGCTTCCCTTCACCATGGGCCCCTCCCCCTTGCTGGCTTTTCCCTGGTCCCTGAGAGTACTTGCTGTAGGTTTCTTTGGGTTTACCTACAGATTTCCCCTCACCCAAGGGCTTTCTTATTTGGGAGATAAAATCCGCGATTTCTGCGGCTGCTGCCACAGATTTCGGTTTCCTTTCCCTCACCTGGAATTTCAATTCCCCATGCAGAACTGAATAGAACTGTTCCAGGGCTATCAAGTCTTTAAGCTGTTCATAGGTCTCTGTTCCCTCCTGCGACAGCCATTTCTCAAGCAGCCTCACCAATTGGGCCCCCACTTGGGTAAAAGTCTGTTCTGGTTTTTTAGTGAGGGACCTGAACCTTTGTCTCAGCTGCTCTGCATTTATCCCATGTCTTGCAAACACCAGTTTTTTAAACTCTGCGAAATCTTTCATCCGTTCCTCAGGCATCTCGGCATAAACCTCAGCCAGGCTACCACCGATTAAAGACCGCATGATGGTCATCTTCTCAGTTTCCCTCACTGAGAAGTCCACAAACGCTCTTTCCACTAAGGAAAAGAACACCTCGGGACAATCTCCCTTGTGGTACACAGGGAATTTCTTCAGGTCAGCCTTAGACAGTTGGCCCCCCTCAGAATCCCTATTATTATTATTGTTCTGGTTCATCAGTTCCAATCTCTTTAATTCAAACGCCATTCTCTCTCTCTCTAATTCAAATTGCCGCTGTTTCTCTCTTTCCCTTTCCTCCATTTCCCTCACCCTCAGTTCATGCTGTTGGGCTATGAGTATTTTTCTGAGTTCTGGGTCTTGCTCTCCTGTGCTGTCACCTTGCACTGAGCCAAATTCATCCTCAGAACCTTGGTCAATCTGGGGGTCTTTCACTTCACTCATGTCTGCTATCTTGCTTCGAGTCAAGGGCATAATCCCCCCTCAGAACAGGCTGCTTTAAAAAGTCAAGCCTCAAAATAAAACGACCACTTTTTTCCTTCTTGCCTCAGAACCAGCTCTCCCTAGAGATTGCTGCTGTTCTTCAGCACTACTTGCAACAGTATCGAGTCAGAGCCTACCCCCCTCTGCTGGGCCTCTCAGCTGGCAAGCTAGCTCGCTGTTGCTACGCAGTTTTGCCTCAGCGTTTTCCCGCCAAAATCAGGCTGCCTCAGAGCACCTTAATCTAAGTCTCCCCAGTTGGCATGTTCTTCTACTAGTGCACCTCCCCGTGAGGTACACCTAGAAGATTACCTACGCGCCTCAGACTGTCCCTGACTGGACCCCCCTTGCTCTGGGCACACCTGCCAAGGCTTTGCTGGACCACTGGACAACTGGACCAGTCGTATCCCACACGCTGGACACCAATCAATGTGACAAACCCAGACCTACTGGTATCTGTCACACAGTTACACTAAGCTGCCACCAACCATTCCCTTTAAGAAGTCACACAGACCAGGGATGGATTTTTAAACAAATAAAGAATAAGGTTTATTTTAAATACAAACAGGGTAAATAAAACAATCAGGTGAATAAAATAAAGTAACGTGGCTTATTTTCACACACACCAGCATACAGTTTGGTTCACCTAGAACCTTTAACTTAAAGCACAGACCCTGAACCCATCAGTTCTGGCTAACCAACAGACCCCTGAACCTTTCAGGTTGGTACTCTGACACACAGTAGTACCCTGTCAGACACACAGACTCCCACAACAGCTTCTTCTTCCCCAGCTGCTGCTTCGTCCCTCCCAGTGTCTCACAGTCTGTCTCAGCATCTCCTCTTCACCACACAGGCATCACATATTTATACAGTACAGCCCCTCCTCCTGATGTCCCGCCTTCCACTCCCCATAGGATGGAACTTTCCCTCCAAACCCATGACAGACAGGTAACATCAGTGCTGTTATGTAACACCCCTTTGCTTCTATTAATTCCTTTTGTGTAACCTTCTTGCATTAATGGAAGCCTAATTTGAGTACACAGCCTGATATTTATCCATTCATTCATTTAAACCTTTCCTTACTCCTTTTCATTCCAAAAATCCCAAAGTGGTTCATAACACTGCATATTAAAACTCATAAAATATAATAAAATTAAGTAATAAAACTGCAAAGCAGCAAGATGATGATAAAATATATAATTAAAACAAGTACATTCACTAGGAATGTGGACTGGATTGGTGATCAGGAAAATGTCTAGTTAAGCAAATGTCCTCCTTCAACTGGTGGAATGAACAAGTTGCATCAAGAGATGTCCAGATTCCAAGGAAGGCGGGCGGGGGGGGGACTGTTCCGCACATGGATGTCACAGAAGAGAATGTGCTCCTTTGTACTTCAACCACATAAACCTCACTGGGCCACAATCAGGTATTCTAGAAATAAAACAACAGTAAATTGCCTGTTGTCAGGTGCTGCAAGACTCAAGTTTGCATGCTCAATCTGTCAATCAAAGAGCCCTGTGGATAATTTCTTCCTCTCTCCCATCTCTTCTGTGGTTTGATCATTTGCTCCTAGTATCTTCCTGATTAGCTGCACCTCCCTTAGTGTAGACTGGTAAATCTTCAGAGTTAATTTCATTTCTTTACTGCAGTTGTAGTCCATGCTCATCCCAAGGAACTCAATGCAGTCTACATGTTGCTAGAGTTTTATTTGCAACCCAACAGGCTGTCTAACTGGGAGGGACTTTTCTGGGTGAGGTGATTGTATATTTACCTAGCACTTGGTCTTTTCAGCCTTTAAATACAAAGAGAGCCCTGCCTCTCTGTTGAGTGTTGTTTCCCCCCCCCCTTTCCTCTCTTGGTGGCTGTTTGTTGTTGATCTGTTCAGTTGGTTGCTAAGTATGTGTGGACTAAAGAAAGTCTGTAATTTCAAATAATTGTAACTAAATAAATGTTTTTATTCTTTCTCATATGAAAACCTCAGAATGAGTTATTGAGACTTGAAGTGCCAGTTAGTGAGAAAGGGGTGGACTATCTGAGGAACTTGGAGCTATTTTCCTCTGTGGGTCCATGCACTTCTATTGTGTAACAAAAGGGAATTTTATGAGAAATTCAAAACTCTGCAACATATGATCCTTTTTTTTAAATCCCAAAAATATTTCTATGAAGCAGATTAAGCTGGGAGGTGATTACCTGGCCAGAGTCAAGCCAGCATCACAATCAAGTGTGGATTTGAAACTGGATCTCCTACTCACTTAGTCCAATATTGTATGTGCTGTATTGCACATGCTCTCATACAAGCTTATCCTTTGGCCACCCTGATCAACCAACCATATCTGCAAGCTCTAGTCTTCTTGTCTGCAGTCACCACCTGAAGTTTGTCATCTTGAGTATTTGTTGGCCCTTCAACCTGAGCCCCTGACCATCTGTGATCAGTGAATGTTTAGTTTAATTCTGTTATCATCTTTAAGCATTCTCAAACCTAAATATGACCTAAACATTCTTCCATCTATTTGACTTGATGCTGTTAACTGCTGTTTCCTATTATTTTCTGTAATTTTTCTGAAAACAGTTTAAAACAACAACAACAGAAATCTACCATTTGGACACCCTCTCCCACACATTCTGGGATGGGCCATGTTAAATGCACTAATTCTGCTCCACAAAGCATGCAGTTCTTGGCAGGATTAAATTCCTTTCTAGAGATCTGTGTTGACAAAAATGTTGGGTGGGGAAAAAGGAAAACAGACTTATTAGGCCTGCAAAACCTGTGTAAATAAAGGAGCTATTGACCTGAATTTCTTTTTAAAAGTCTTCACAAAAAACCCCCCAAAAAACAAAAACAAAACAAAACCCCACACCTATTTCCACAGTTAATACAAACATAGTGTGCAACTGGTTAGCTCCTCTTGGGATATAGATTGAATCTTTAGACTGCTCCCTGTCACTCCATTTTCCCATGAAAGAAGTTATAATTGTGGATTGCTCCAGAAAATACATTGATTATGATTTCTGAGGTACAGTGAGTAATGGTGCTTCCCACTAATCCTAACTAAACCTCTCCACATAAGGCAGAATTAGGGATTAAAATGGCTCCCGCAGCAGCCAACCAAATGCCTATAAGCAGGGCAATAACATATACAAGAAGACCTATGTTTCTAAGACACAGGTTTTCACTCTGATAGTTGCTTCCTCTTCTTGGTGAGTCTGTCATTCTCCCAGGACAGCAAGTCAGAAATGATTGTGAGAAGTTGGTCTGTTTATGTCCTGTGTCCTAGCTGCTTCCTTGGCCATTAAAGAAGGTTTGAATGGCATACTGTTTATTGCTTGTCTCTGGCCTTAGGGCAGGCCAGTTGCTACCCATTTCACATTCTCTTCCATACGCAAAGGAGGTGAGAAACAGCAGTCCTCTCTGACTGTTGCTCTTCTGTGACTAATCTTCTCAGGCGTGGTCCTGGAACTCAGTTTGGAAAATTTCCATCTTAGGGGTGGGTTTATCACTCCCAGGTTTCCTCAGCCAGCAGGCATTTTTGCGTTGCTGGTTGTAGTGGTGGGCTTGTAGTGGCTCTGCTTTTACATCTTGTTTACAGGCAGACATAAATCCTTCAACAAGAAATCAAACTGAGGGCTTGTAAAAATCATGTGGAAATCTGAGCCTCTAATCCTTTTTTTTTTGGCCCAAAGACAAAACCCTGCACCAAGATGGCTGTGTCCTCGCCTTCCTCTCAGACTGTCTGTACCTGTCCATCCCTCCATCCTCCCCTCCTCCCACTCCAGCTCTTGTTGCTGCCAAAGCCTCTCCCACAACCTCCGCTGGTTACCCAAAGATGCAATTTGCAGTGACAGAGGTGTTTAGATATGCAGAAAAGATTGAAATAAATCAGGGTTCCATATGCACCCTAAAATAAACAGCCCTCTGGTGGAAGAGTGTTTTAAGTCGCTTTTCAACCAGAAAGCATACTTCCCTGGCAAAGTAATGTTTGCTTCTTGTTTACGTCATAGAAACACCTTATTTTTAACTGTTTCTGAAAATGCAGAACATGACACAATAGTGTTTCTTATTGTCAGTGAGATCAAGCCCTGAGATGCGACCTATTCTTCCTGATCTCATCTAAGGCTGACTGTGCAAACTGCTGATTGGCTGTTTTTCTTGTCACAGGCGTGAAGTCACCCATTCTTCCATCTGGAGCCATATTTCAATGTGCAGAAAACACTCCAAAGAATTTCTGCCAGGTTTTTTTTAAAGGCATTGACAGTGAATATTTAAGATTATGGGTGAGCATGCCCTGCAACCAGATGTTCTTTTTGTTTCCTTTTTTAAAAACTGAATGCCTCTCTGAAGCACTGCGGAAGGCAGCAAAGAGGAAAAGAAATGCAAAAGTGGTTCAGTGCCAAACCGATCTCTTAGTGAAGGGGGTGGGACAAAAGTACCTTGGTAGTGTGTGAGAGTGTGAAACCTGCACTGAGTAGCACACTTCAACTTCTGCTGAAGTTTTTAGGGAGTATTCTAATGCCCTTATATTCAGCGGTATCTCTGATCATGACAGTTGCAAGTTAGTCCACCTCAGGGTCTTCATAATACACCAGTTAGGGATAATCTTAGGGAGAAAGCTAAGCAATAATATAGTTTATCACAATAAACACTTCCCTTTGTTTGACCTTTTAAGTTTCCAACCTCAGTGTTTTCTTCTCAAAAAGCTCACTGATGACTTTTCAGAGTGCCTAGTGGATCTCCCTGTAGAGGCTTGGACATTGACTGGGAAAGAGACAACCAGTAAATGTCAGAAATGCAATGGATGTCAGCATTTACTGATGAGCTGAGTGTAAACCAAAATAGCAAGGAGAGAAATGTAGCTAATGGGGAAAATATGTTCCAACAGCTGACTTACAGATATAGTATATGACCCAGACATTTTTGGAGCATTGAATGTGAATGCTGAATAATTGTTTTGAGTATGGGTGAGTAGCAGAACCAAACACTGGAGAAGGAGTGGTGGTGTGGTGTTTTCTCCTCCACCTGCAAATTCTTTGGAGATGATGGATATCTGTTGTGGTCAGGGGAGGCCTAAGTTTTCCCACTGACTAAGGTGGGAAACAAGGTGCTTCATTCCACCCCCAAACTCCTTATACCCCATGTCTGTGCATACGTGCAGTTGTATGTATAGCAACACACGACCCTGGCCAAGGAGGAGAGGGGGGCATTCCTCTGCCACTCACCCCATAGGGGGCAAAGGCAAAGTTATCCATGCTACCCACCACAGCAAAGGAGGAAGAGGCAGCACAACCTCCCTAATTTCCATGGTCTTTTCCCCTGGGACAAAAAATAGAAGAGGGAAGAGGGAGAAGATGGCAGTGGTGGTGGGCGGTAGCAGAAACGGGGACAACAGTGTCTACCACCCCATGCCTCAAAAGGAGGAGGAGCAAAAAAAGAAAGAAAGTGGCGGCAGCAGCTGGACAGCTCCCTAAGGAAGGCTGGCTCTGTATAGAAGCATATGTTGCATAGTTGTATCTTTCTCTTCAATTTGCTACCCTTGCTTATCATCACTTTCTCCTTGATCCTCCCACTTTTATCCTAGAGCAAAACAATGACAATGGCAGCCGGGCACTTATGAGATGGCAAGACTCGCTGGGGTGGGGGTGGGGGAGGGAGAGAATAATTCTAAGAGAAGTAGAAGACTAATCTGACATAGATTAACTCAATACAGGAAGCCACAACCTTTGAATTTCAAAAGTTCATCAGGCCTTTAATTATAGGACCTCCTGGAGGTCATTAATTCATAAGATTATTGTAAGGCAGAAGTCATGTGATGGAATGCGACAAGAAATATAGAGGATGTACACCAGATGTGGTGTGTGCTGCAGGAAGTTGTGGCACAAGGCTTAAGCACACTTCTGATTGCAATACAAAATCCACACCACACTGTTATCTGCTTCCCACATTGATAGATCAGATTTAATTAAATAATCATGCACCATCAAGTCAATTCTGACTTATTGCGACCCCCTTTTTCAGGGTTTTCTCAGAAGTCGTTTACTGTTCCCTTCTTCTGGAGGCACCCTGGGATTGTGCAGCTTGCCTGAAGCCCCATAGGCTGTCTTTACTCACAGGAAGTACAGTGGGAGAACTGAACTTCCAACCTTTGGCTCCACAGTCAGATACCTAAACCACTGAGCTATCTAGCCAGCCCAACCACACAAAATCACAGATATGTGTTTGAAGGAGGCAGCAGTGTTTTGTTGTGTTGTGCATTATCCCCTGTGGTGGGCTGGCCTTGTTTTGCCAGAAAGATTAATCACCTGTCTAGTTCAGGGTCTAAGCATGACCTAATCCCACCTCCTCTGTGAAGATAGGGTTCTTGTCTTGAAAGGTGGCCAATTGGCTGCAATCATACCTGGAGAAGCAAGATTGCCCTGATCCTTCCAAACGGGGCACTGAGATGAGATTGGTTGCACTACAGGATGACCTTTTAAGGGAATCTGACAGGGGCAGATACACCCTGTTGGTACTCCTATCCCCAATGCTGTTTAATATCTATGTTAAGCCATTGGGGGAGATCATCAGGTGTTTTGGAGTAAGTGCTGATGATATACAACTCTATCTCTCCATTACCACCTCTGCAGTGGATGCCGTCTGGATGCTGGAGCGTTGCCTGGTTGCAGTACTGGAATGGACTAAGGCTAAGAGGCTAAAACTGAACCCAGACAAAACAGAGATTTTGTTCCTGGGGGGGACCTCCGATAGGTATGGGGGGGATGGTTCCTAGGCTGGATGGGACTCCTCCCCAGTTTAGAGACCACGTTCATAATTTGGGCATTCTTCTGGACCTGTCTCTCTCTTGGGAGTCCCAGATTTAAGCCATGTAGAGATCAGCCTTCAACCAGCTTAGGCTATATGCCCAACTTTGCCTCTACTTAGATGAGGACTCCCTCAGGACTTTGGTGCAGGCTTTTGCCATCTTCCAGATCAACTACTGGAATGCCCTCTACAAGGTGCTTCCCTTGAACCTGATCCAGAGACTTCAGTGGGTGTAGAATGTGGTAGCCAGGCTGGTGGTTGGTGCAAGTAAATTTGACCACATCACTCCAATTCTGACTCACCTCCGCTGGTTGCCCATGGCATCCCAGATCAGGTTCAAGGTGTTGAGACTCACATACAAAGCCACCCATGGTTTGGGCCCATGTTACTTGTTGGAGCATCTGTCCTTAATGTCATCTGCCCAACCCATAAAGTCATCCCAGTCGAGGCTCCTCTGTGCAGCTACCCCGAGGGAGGCTCATAAATCCTCTACATGAGGTAGGGCCTTCGTTGTGGTGGCTCCAACCTAATGGAGCCAGCTTCCGGACGTTGTCCCCTCCTGGTGGACTTTTAAGAAGCCATTAAAGACATTGCTTTTCAGGGAGGCTTTCCACACCAACTGCAGTTGCCCAACTTTCTCTCCCCCTTCCCCCCCTCTTCCCTCCATCTCCTCTTCCCTTCCCTCTTTTCCTCCATCCACTTTGAGATTAGTCGGTGCCATCTGATTTTCTTTCTTCTTCTTTTTAAAGGTTTTTAAAATCATTTTTTGTATTTCTAGTTTCATTTTTGTTTCCTATTTTATGACATTGTAACCCTCCCAGAGTAGTGCTACGACACTAATGGGAACAGAATACAAATTGAATAAACAAATAAATATAAATACTCCTGCACCTGAAAAATCATTGACAAATTTCCGACCAGTGTTCTTCTGAAAATGTACATGGAGAAAGACTGCGCAGTCTGCATTGGCAGCTTGAGAAGTTGTTCACTTTTTAAATATAATGCTTCCTGGGCCAAAATCCTGACCCCCCCCCCCCCGGCATGGGGTAGCACAGTTGCAGATATTTCAGTGGCTAATTGAAACTGATGAGTAAGTTGCCAGGCGTAAGCCTGGTCATGAGACTAGCACCTCATTAATTAGTCTTGGCTCCACACTTGCATAATTGTATTCCCACATGTGGGAAAAGAATAGTAGGATATGGCTCTGATGTTTAAAATAAATCTTCTTTCCTATGCTTTAAATCCATTGCTGCTTATCCTCAAAAGAAAGGACAAACAATCACCATTCTTTGTGTCTAATGGAATTTAGGTTGTACTTGTTCAGACATCTACTCAGAAATAAGTTGCTTTAATTTCTGAGACTTATTCCTAGGCAAGTGTATATTGGGGTGGAACTTGACAATATTTTCATTAAAGCAAATATGCATATTTTTTCTGCAGTTTATTTTCTAGACCCTTGATCACTTCTGAATCCTTTCCAGTTTATCAACAGTCTGTTTGAAATATGGTGCCCAGAATAAAACAGCACTAAACACAGCAATATGTTGACAAAGAAAAAAAAGAAGGAAGAAAACGACCTGAGATGTATGAACTCCTTATGTTTTTACTGGGAATTTCTTTGGGTGAGCCCTATTAGATGCACCACTAGTTTAGAAATTTGCCTTTGCCAACAAAACCATCTGTTCTATTCACAGAGTTGAGATCTCTGGAGTGTTTCTCACAAGCTCATCAATGAGCAGTTCTATGCTGGTCGCCCGGATTGTGTGTCAGCTCTGTGAACAATGGGAGAGTACCCAGGAGGTCCCTGCAGGAAGCAGAACTTCCCTTGTATAATTAACAGGGTGGGAGACTGGGGAATGGAGATTGTATATGAGACACATGATGCAAACTGCTGAAACAATAAACAAACAAATGAGCAAGCCTCACTTCCTTTTCTGGAACTGTTGATACTGCAGCTTCCTCAAACCAAGCCCTTTAATCACAGTCATGGCTCTCCTTTGTTTATAGCATTTTAATTCATAAGGGACTTGCAGGAACATAAGCATACATGATGCTACCACGTACCAAGTTCCACCATTGGTCCATCCAGCCCAGTGTCATCAACTCTGAATGGTAGGGAGTCTCCAAGGGTTCAGACATGATTCTTTCTTAACTCTTGCCTGGAAATCCCTGGAGGTCTTTCATCCAAGTAGTTTCTAAAATATCAGACTGATGTATTCAGCATGAGATGGTAGAATATTTCTTCTAGGCAGGCTGAGCTAGCCTAAATTTAGCACATCATAGGATTCTCCAAAGTGCAGGGCTGGAAGGCATATCTGAAAGCAATACTTCCACTGTTCAAGCAAGGTTTCTTCATACACTGACAGAGTTGAGAATATAGTCAGGGAAGGTCAAGGAGCTACAAGGCTTCTATCCATCTGGCAGCCTCCCAAAGAATGGAGTATAGACCTCAGTTTGCCAGAGGGAGAGAACTAGTGTTATGTCCTTAACAAGGATAGGTTCAATTGAATCAAGCTAGTAAGCAATAAAAGCAGAGCATCCCAAACCAGCCAATCTGGATTAACTGAGAAAACTTAAAATCTCACATGTGAAAATAAGAGGAATCCAAGCATCAGAAGAAATTTGATTTTCATAGTTGATTTATAGTCATACCATTGTAATATTGGTGCACTCTGGATAGCAAGTTTGGGTAGCCGTCCAGGGGTCCGTCCAGCAGAATTAGTGGGCAGGTTCACCTTTTCAAGTACAGTATGGCTAGCCCCACATTTCAATGTGATACAATAGCACAAGTTGCTTTGAATGAGTTGGAGGCTGTAGGCCCATGGAAAGGATCTGAAATTATCTAATTCTACTTCTCTGTGAAGATTTTGGTAGTGGTGGTCGTGGGGATTGAATAGGACAACATGAGTGCCCCACTGTGCCTCTGGGGAGAAAAATCAGCTTGTCTAATCTTGGGCAAGCTGCACAGACCCAGAAGAAGAGAATGGCGGACCACTTCTAGATCTGGAAAACTCTGGGAGGGTTGATATTAGTTGGACCTCACTTGACAGCACATAATTATTGATATTACATTATTACAGTAGTTAAGGATTGCTGGCAAGAATCCTCTTTGTCAGGAACATTCCAGATGAACGGCCCATTCTGATGAGAAAATTGCTGGAAATTCATCTGGGTCTGCCACCCCCAGTTCTAAAGCCGTTTGTGCCTATGTATTTCCTTGTCTATGGTCAGAGCAGCTTGTGGAGAGGAGAATTAGGAAAAGAAATTAATATGCAGGCACATGATTGAAACTTTCTATATCAGATACCATCAATTCAATCTGGATTAGCCCATTACTCTTCCTATAATTGTTTTTTCAAAAAGGAAAATGGAATTGGGAGTCACAACTGCAAAACTCCAGTGCGTAGCCTTGGGTTTAGCACAACTGATAATCTTTGTTCTCCTTCAAAAAAATATAACACATGATATATCCCTGGAAAACATGGTAAGTAGGGCTGTATAGAGGTGTGGTTTTTGGACTATAACTCCCTGAACATTTTAATGGTAAATACTCTGTACAAGCATGTGGATGAGTCGGGAAGGCAACTAATGAAAGAGGAACATGTAGCTCTTTTTGCTGAAAAGTATTAGAATGATCTGAGCATGGATTGTGTTTTATGGAATTTGTACTGCAATGGGTACACCAGTTGATGGCTTATTTGTTATCACTTTAAATACACTTACTTGGCATTAAGCACAGCAAGAAGTCTAGTAAAAGTGGAATGATGACATTTAAAAATGAAGCCTCTCAAATAGGCCTTTAATCTCTTTCTAATAAGAAAGTTATCTGCTAAACACCAAGTTTAACAGTTATGTAATAAGTCCACATCTACAGCACTGCTAAGCATCAGTGGGATATGCCTTAATGCTTGGTGTTTAATTAACCTATAAAATGCCCCCCCCATTCAATCTAAATTACTCTCATACCTCTGCAGCTATTTGGAATATATGAAAATGTCCTTAATCAGATATTTTTGCTGAGTTACCTCATTGTGCTGGCAAGATCAACATGTCACATAGAAGGAGTATTTTTTAAAAATCAGAAAAGAAGAAACCAAATATCTTTGGATATCACCATAGTTGCAATCCTATACATATTTGCCTATGTGACAAGTTTAATTTACTGACTTATTTCTGATTATAGAAGCATAGGATGGCTTTATTCATCTCTTGGATTTGTTATACTTCTGTAGATCCTATTAATTCTATTATTTTTGACATCTGAATTATTTTAGATTTATTATTTTACATTTCTTATTAAGATGACCAAGAAACAGGTCCATGTTAACATATCACATGGAAGTACCGGTATGTTGTTTCCATGTTTTCTGTGACAATTCATAATCTTTTGTTTGTATATAAAGGTATATTAGCTGACTTTTCTATACAAACATAGCAAAGAATTTAGCAAAACTGCACAAATCCACAATACATTTCGATTACAAGTACACCATCCCTTCCCTTCCCTTCCCTTCCCTTCTTTTTTCATTTTGTAACTTGTGGGTGGAGAAAGAAAGGGAGAATATAGAGCAAAGAAATATGGGACAGAATGACTAAGCATGAGCAACTGCTTGGTTGAGATTCCACTTTGAACAGCATTAACATTTCCGGAGTGTCTAGGTGAACTGAGGAGGACAGGCATGGACTGCTGTACAGACTAATAATGGAAGACAGTTGTTGAGATTATGCTGTGTGATAGAAAGCATGCCACAATTGTACATTATCATAGAAATGAAAAAGATCCACTATCTCCTTTTTCAAACATTGCCGAATGCCCTTTAGTTCAGTGCCGGCCCCTGAAGCCACTGCAGCCTCAGATAACAACCTTGTCTGCTGCACAATTAGGCCTGACAGGTGGCCGTTTCCAAACCGTGCGCTGCCAGATGCTGAGGACTTGGGCTGTCAGGAGACAAAGATACAGAGCTGGGAAAGGATGAGCCATCTCTTCAGGTCTGTGTTGACTGGCATCTGTTCTGTGTTTACCAAAGGCTTGCTTTGTTGAAGGGGGGTGGCGGTTTCTATAGTAGGTAAGTGCTCACTGGGAGCTTCCCTCTCTTGCCCTGTGGGTAGAGAGTGTATTATTACAATCAGATGGGATGCGACTGTCAGGCAGGCTTTTCTGGCTCTCCTTCTGATCTTTTTTGGCAGGTCCGCATGCCATCAAGAGCACTCGACCTCTTACTGCATTCCAGCCTGTCACAAAATATGTCCTTCTAGAGCATGAACCAGCCGCATAAAAACAAGAGGGTGAGATTTCCAGATCCCTCTCTGTGTTGATGTAGATACAAAACCTTGTACTCATGTTTGGGAAGCTATTTTAGGCAAAAAGCTATACTTGAAAGCTGTGGTTTACTCTCCAAATGGAGGCATAGCCCTACTGCCTTAATGCAGGGTTAGACTAATAAAGACAAAACAGAGCACATGTTAGTGTTAAAATTAAGGACATTTTTTTTCTGCTCTTCAGAATCATTGTAGAACTGGCAGGGATTTAATGGATTGTTGAGCTGATTCCTGTGAAAGCAGAAAATACATAGATAAAGCACTCAAACAATGCTCACTCAATCTACGTGTGTTTAAAAACGTCCAGTGAAGGAAAGCCCACAATCCTCTGCGGTAAATTTTTGAATTTAAAAATAGTGCTTAATGGCAGGAAATCCTTCCTTATGTCTTCTTTTTGTTCTAATTTGATTCTATTAGTTCAGGACCTACCCTTTGGTGTCACAGAAAACAGGTTTCTTCCATTTTCCATGTGATGGCCCTTCAAATATTTGAGGATGGCTTTCATACCACCTCTCTTCTCTTCTGTTCTCCTCTGAAATGGCCCACACCCTCAACCATTTCCTGACCCTTTGCCATATTGACTGCTTTTCTGTTGACTTACTCAAGCCTCCTGAGAGCCTTTTTACATTCTGTAGCCCAGTATGGGACACAGTATTCCAAGTTAGGACTGAAGGGAACAGAAGAGAGGAATACTATTACTTCCCTCAGTCGAGGCACAATACTTCTTTTGAGAGACCCTGATATTGCATTGCTGGCTGGACAGTTCAGTGTGTTATGTACGTGGCTATGGAACCAGCAGTTGGGAGCTTGATTCCCCACTAAGCCTTCTGGGAGAAAAGCCAGCCTGTGTAGCCATGGGCAAGCTGCACAGTCCCAGAGTGCCCCAGAGGAAGGGAATGTTAAACCACTTTCTACCTAGAAAACTCTGAAAAAAAGTTGCCATAAGTCAGAATTGACTTGATGGCACATGAGGAAAGACTGAAAGAACTGTGTATGTTTACTCTTAAAAAAAACGAAGACTGAGGGGAGATATGATAGCACTTTTCAAATAGCTGAAGTATCGTCATACAGAAAAGAGGCAGGAACTCTTCTCAATCATTCCAGAGTACAGGACGTATAATAATGGGGTCAAGTTACAGGAAACCAGATTTCAGCTGCATATCAGAAAAAACTTCTTAACTGTTCACAAATTGTGTTTGATTGTCCCACGTCTCCAGTCAGTTCTACATTTGGTTATCAGTGAAAAGCAAAGTACAATTCAGAAGTGGAACCACTTCCAAATGAAGCCACGCCTTCAAAACTATCAAAGTAGTGAAAAACTCAGGCCCAAAACCAGCAAAATCAGGGAGCTGGACAGGGGACAGATTGTATTTGTCTTCAGTGTGGAAGGGATTGTCACTCTCGAATTGGCCTTCTCAGCCACACTAGATGCTGTTTCAAGACCTCTATTCAGAGCATGTTACCATAGTCTCTCAAGACTGAAGGATGCCTACATACCACTAAAAGAGTGTGCTAACCCCCATTAAGTTACAGTGTTAATGTAATGTAGTTATATCCTGCCACCTAGCAGTTTGATAGCAATGCAAGTAGATAAATAGGTACAGTACCACCATGGTGGGAAGGTAACAGCATTCCATGTCTAGTCGTGCTGGCCACGTGACCACAGAAACTGTCTTTGGACAAATGCTGGCTCTATGGCTTGGAAATGGGGATGAGCACCGCCCCCTAGAGTTGGACACAACTGGACAATTTGTCAAGGGGAAGCTTTACATTTACCTAGTTATATGCTTGTTAGTGGAAAAATTGAATTCCATATGTAAATTACCTGTACTTATATTTTTAAAAGCTGCTTAGATCAAATGTTGTAGCTCTGCTTAAGCCATCCTTCACAGAGACATTTAATGCTTAGTTTCACAACAGACTTGACATATGTGGCTACCCTGCTTTCCTTTCAGTATGATGCCTCCTTTATCTAATATTTCCTCACTCAGGAAACCTGTTTTGCTTCCATTTTGTTTCTCTTCTTAAGGCATTCTGCTTTTAACGTGTTCTACACTTTCTGGTTTATTCTCCAAACAAGTCTGTGCCTGTTTCCACTGTTTCCTCCCACAGCTAAATACCATTGCTATCTCAGAACTGGCCTGGTTGATAATTTCGACTGTCCTTCTGTGTTCCCACACCACTGGAACTCCTAAAATCTTCTCTCTGGCCATCAATTCCCCCTCCTGATTTCTGCTGTGGCACTCTGCTGGGCAAATACGAGGTTGAAATCTTATTGTTTCTCCTATTTTTACTCTTTATTTTTGCCCAGCTCTCTTCAGTCATGCATAAGAGAAAGGAAACTGTCACATCACGTTGCTTTTTACCCAGTCCAAATAAGATTTAAAATTATGTTATGTGTGTTATGCTACCTTGTATTTATATATGGCTTTTCTAATTTTGCTTTTTAAAAAAATTCTTACCCCTACTCTAACTTTTTGCTCCAGCGTTTTAAAATCTGCTGTAACATAGTCAACAATGTCTATGTCTCAGTTTAATTTTGAACCTTGTCATTTCAGTAATATCTAAATAAAAATCACTTAAAACTATACAACTATTTGCTATAAAAGTGAGAAGTTATATATTGCTTTTTGGCAAGTGGGTGAAATCCAGTTGGCACAAGTCAGCTGGTGCAATTGCTGATGACATGATCAGCCTACAATGATCATAGAATTATTGCAGGGTTGGAAGGGACCTTGATCTTCTAGTCCAACCCCATGCCCAAGGCAGATCTCATACCATCCCATGCAGGTGGCTGTCCAATCTCTTCTTGAAAACCTCCAGTGATGGGGCACCCACAACATTGGGAAGCAAGCTGTTCCTCTGCTTAATGGTTCTCACCGTCAGGAAATTCCTCCTGATTTCCAGGTTGGATCTCCCGCTGACAAGTTTCCACCCACTGTCCTACTCTGAGGCACAATGGAGGATAAACTGATGCCCTCTTCCCTGTGGCAAACCTTCAGATATTGGAAGACTCAGTCTTCTCTTCATTAAGCAAAACATGGTAAAGGTAAAGGTAAAGGTTCCCCTTGACAATTTTTTGTCCAGTCGTGTCCGACTCTAGGGGGCGGCGCTCATCCCGCTCTTCAAACCATAGAGCCAGCGTTTGTCCGAAGACAATCTTTCTGTGGTCACATGGCCAGTGTGATTTAGACACGGAACGCTGTTTACCTTCCCACCAAGATGGTACCTATTTATCTACTCGCATTTGCATGCTTTCGAACCGCTAGGTTGGCGGGAGCTGGGACAAGCAACGGGCGCTCACTCCGTCGCGTGGATTCGATCTTACGACTGCTGACCCTGCAGCACAGGCTTCTGCGGTTTAGCCCACAGCGCCACCACGTCCCTAAGCAAAACATGTCTTGTTCTTTATTCATTCTTCATAGGATTTAGCCTCCAGTCCCCTTATCATCTTTGTTGCTCTTCTCTGCACCCCTTCCAGGGCCTCAGGGCCTTTTTTTGTATGGTGGGGACCAGAACTGGACACAGCACTCCATGTGCAGCCTCACCAGAGAGGTATAGAGTCGTACTATCACTTCCCGTGATCTTGACGCTATCCCCCTGTGATGCAGCCTAGGACTGTGTTGGCTTTCTTGGCAGCTGCAGCACACTGCTGATTCATCCCTAGGCAGTGGTCCACCAGGACACCTAAATTCCTCTCACAGGTACTACTGTCAAGCTAGGCATCACCTATTCTGTATCTGTACATCTGGTTTCTCCTGCCTAAGTGCATGAACTTACTTTTTCCACCACTGAACTGCATCTTATTGGATAGGGATTAATGTTCAAGTCTGTCTGGATCCTTTTGAATGTTGAGTCTATCTTTCAAAGTATTAGCAATTCCCCCCAGCTTTGTGTCATCAGCAAATTTGATGAGTGCTCCTTCAATCCCCTTATCCAGGTCATTTATGAAGATGTTGAAGAGCTCTGGGGCCAGGACAGAACCTCAAGGGACTGTCGAGGTCCCACACTCCAATGCTGTGGGTGGCCCACTGCACACTTCACATAGATGTGGTTCCACTGAGGACCACACGTTGAGTGTGGTTGGTCAGCCAGCTGCAAATCCATCTGGTAGTTGTGCCGTCTATCCCACTTTGTTCTATTCTATGCAGAAATAGGTTGTGGTCTACCTTATCAAATGTCTTACTGAAGTCTAAGTACACTATATCCACTGTGCTTTCTTGGTCCACCAATGTAGTCACTTTATCAAAAAAATACTCTTCAATTGATACTCTTGAATTTAACTTAATATAAAATTTCCTCTTCCTCTCTTCAAGTTCCAAGGCTTAAATTAAAGAGTTACATCACAGGTTGATGATATCACCATTTACACCCATGTAGTTACCTAATAAGATTTCAGCCAGTATCTTTATATGACCTTTACAAAAGAAAAAATGCTAAACAAACAAATCATAGTGAATTAGTTGTTAAATTTCACAGAGCTCTTTCTCAAACTGAAGGATAATACTTAGGCTGAAATCCCATATTCACTTACTTGGGAGTAAGACTTATTGAACTCAGTGGGACTTACCATTGACCAGGCTTTTATAGAATGCTAAGTTTCAATATGCTTTTATAAAGGTAAATTTTAGATGACTTATTTTCAAGAATTGATGTTAGCATTTTTATTTCCTTTTTGATATAAGCTAGAAAAATATTTCTAAGAAAGCAGGAACATTGCATTAAAAAAAATCAAAATGTATGGTCAAGCAGTACTTTTCTCCACATCAAAACTCTGAATTTGCTGTGCTTGGACAACTTTAAAAAGTGCAACAAGTATATTTGTGACTACTGGGTTGGAAAGATAGATATTTCTCTTGTTCTTGCCTGCTTTCACCTGGCAGTTGTCAAGTCAGCTAACAAAGTGAGTCCGTGTGCCTCAGTGAGCGTGTCCACTGGGATATCAGTGGGAACATTAAGAGAATGCACTTTGTATTGGCTGATACTTGTCTTTTGACCCTCTTACTGAAGACAGGAGAGCAACTAGTATTTTGTTGTATAAGGGGAAAATGTCAAAGGGACATGGATACACGTGACAATATTTTGGGTTTTTTTAAAAGAAAATAACATCAACAAGAAAAGAGATATTGATCCAACCCACAAAAACAGGCTTTTGTCCTGTTTTCTGATTTAAAAAACCACTTATCTGAAATAGGAGAAAAGAATAAGGATTAACAATGGTGTACATCTCACTTGTGACAAACAGCATCACAGAAAAGGCATCACTGCAACCTAATTTTTGTGATGGGTATAAACTAGAATAGCTAGACCTGTTGCTTGGATTGCTACAGCATTGTGCATTATCCACAGTTCCATGAGATTTTATATAAATCTATGCCATGAGAGGTCTGTGATGCACAACTGGAGGTTAGTCCTCCTCCACTCAGGTTATCAGGCTGAAAACATGAGGAAAAGGGCAGGTTGAGAGAAGGATATGTATGTGTGTGCCACATTTTTAAAAGCAAGGTATAGCAGTCCATGGGTATCAGCACGCTCTCCATCTCAGCATGCCGTAGTATTCTTTGGCCACACGGTCAAGTAAAAGTCTGTGTACATTAGTGCTAGGGGATGTGTCGCCCTGCAGATAATGTGGGATGGTGACTCTTATCATCCCTCTCCATTGGTATGCTGGTGAGGACTGATGGGAGTTGAAGTCCAACAACAACATTCACCTGTCCTTCCTTTCCATGTTCCCCATTTGCATCTGGAGTATATGGAAGGAGACGGGGTAACATCTGCTCAGCCCACCTCCAGTGCCAAACATGTTAGACACTGAAAGAGGCCTTCAGGTGCATAGTTGAAGGCATCTATAGAAATCAGATTACTTTTGGCCATGTGGGTGTGGTGGAGGGCATACAGTTGTTGGATTGCGGGTAAGAAGCCATAGTCCTACTTCTCCCTATTGTGTCTAATGAATATACAGGGCTAAGTGTTTGAACAGGGGCTGAGCCCAATTGGAAAGAAATGTTCATATGCATGTTTCTGACTGTGTCACACAAGAACAGTTTGATCTAGAGGGCATCTGGGCCATATTTCATGGGTCCCCCCCCCTCAGCCAAAGGGGCAATAAATATTGTGACAAGACTCTGTGAGTGAGGTAAAACAGGAGGGGGCAACGTACAGCCTTTAGCCTAATTTTGAAAGCCTGCTCAGATCTCTGGAAAAAGCCATATGTTCTTTTTCTGACAGCTTGCTGGGTGAGAAGAAAGTGGTAGTGCAGAGAAAGCGAGGGAGCAGAGAAATGAGAAAGAGCATGTATGAGAAAAAGGGGAGCAGAAGGAGAAGGAAGGAGATGGCCTCATCCCCTTCAAATTCTGGTCTTGTCTACCACTGATTTTAGCCTTTAAGGCACAGGGACCTCACCAGATTGCCCTGTTGAAATATTGTCCTTGATCCACTTTTAACTGGGAAGAAGGAGTTGTTTGCTAATGGTTTGGAATCTTAGTGGATTTTCCTAAGATCACTGATGAGCTATTCCCTTAGTGAAGGCAACTATACAGCAGGTTCATGTAGTGGACCACCCCCAGTCTCAGAAAATGTCTATAATCTGTACTGGTTTAATTAACAAAGACCAGAATTACTGTTGGAAGTCCACCTCCCCACCCCAAGAATTCACAGTTCTTCCTTTTCTAGCAATATTCTTCAAACTGCTTTATAGGAACGGGTGGCATAAAGAAAGCTGGAGAATAACCAAGCTCCTTATCACTCCCTGTGACTTTCTACTGCAGAACCCATTTTCTCAAGAACTGTTTTGTCCTCTCCTGTCCCTTTGAGAGATGAGTCATAGACCTGATGAGAGGGGAAGTTAATCCCAACTCCACCTGAATGGTGCCAAGACCTGATGCACAATGCAAGTGTTGAACTCCTTAAGAATAATGACAGGGAAGCCGCCAAATTCAACATAGTTTTGAGGTGTAAGTACCCCAGGAGGCTCAGTATGATCCCATTTAACTTCACAGGTGGCAATATCTCAAAGATGAGAGGCTTACTTGAAAGGAAGTTGAAAGGGAGAGTCAAGAGGATCAAAACTCTTCATGGAAATTCTATAAAACCATAACAATAGAACCACAGATAGGCTGTATATCTTGGATCAGGAAAGGGAGAAAAAGTCCAAGAGGACATTGGAGTGGTCAGTAAGCAGCATCAAAGAAATCTGGAAAGGCAGCGTGTGGTTCTCCAGCTTACAATTACCATCTTCCCCATCTGCTGGCTGTAGTAACCCAGGCTGATGGGCACTGGACACAAAGAACCACTGGAACGCCACTCCTGCTTTAAATAGTGATGTCTTGCTCAAAGGAAGCAAAAAAGAGAAGGAAAAAAACTGCTACAAATTCTGAGAAATATAAGGGAAAAATAAGTACAGTATGCAAAGAAAAAAAATCTTTGTGGAACATACTATTAGAAATGTTGAAAACATATTTGCCTTTAATAGGAATAAGAACACAAGCAAGGAGATTGTTGGACTGTTGTGTGACGAAGGAGTGAAAGGTTTACTGAATGAGAACTGAGATATTCTAAAACAGTGGTCCCCAACCTTGGGCCTCCAGATGTTCTTGGACTTCAACTCCCAGAAATCCTGACCAGCAGAGGTGGTGGTGAAGGCTTCTGGGAGTTGTAGTCCATCTAGAGGCCCAAGGTTGGGGACCACTGTTCTAAAAAAACCCTGAAGAAATGCTTTGTGTCAGCAAATAATATTGTACAGCTATTCAGGTGCCCAACTCCATTTTTCAGAAGGCAATGCAAGAAGTAAGTCAAATCAAACTGATAAGGGTGAAGAGAGGCAAAGTCTTAGAACAAATTGGCTAATTAAAAACCAACTAGGAAATAAATATTCGAGAACTCAAAAAGAACAGAAATGTAAATCTTTGACAAAAACAACTTTTCCCTAAAACCAGTTATCTCTACTGGAGGACTGGATGGGAGCCAAAGTAACACCAATTAATAAAAAGGGGAATGTGAGTTGAAGAAGCTGGATAATTAATGGTTCTTTAGTCAACATCTGTCCTTGGTGTATTTCAAGAAAGCATTATTAAAGCCCAAACTATTAAATGTATGGAAGAAGTTGTCTTGATGAAGATTTATTAACATGTTTCAGATGTCTCTCCTGCCCGGTCAGCTTTTTAGACCAATGAGACAAGCATGATATACTTCAATTGTCCAAAATAAAATAAAATAAAATAAAATAAAATAAGTTTTCTTTACAACATCTCAAGCAAAAATCTGAGTAAACTTAGCAATTTTTGAGTAAGAGCATGAAATTTCTTATGAAGAATGGATTGGAGGACAGGAAGCAGATGTTAGGAACAAATGAACCACTCATATAATTAAGGAGTGAGGACTAGGAGCTCTGAAAGATAAATCTTGGGACTGGTGCTATTTAATTCATCTGTAGGTGATGTGAAGTCAGTGGTGAGTAGTAGTGTAGCTGATTTTGCAGATGACAGCAAATCATTCAGAAAAAAAATAAAAATAACAAATTTCTCTAAAAGAGCCCGTCCAATTGGATGGATAAAAACTAAATGGCAAACTTACATTGGATATTGGCTGCCATTTTAGCTCTTCTCAGTTTTTGGGAGCAGATGAGAAAGTGACTGCAGGGATAGGCGGTAATTTAAAAATTAATTTTTAATTAATTTTAATAATTAATTTTCATTTTCACCAATGGAAATACTCCACTGGATTGAAGCTTTCTGTGGACCAAAAGAGTTCTTCCTATCATAGGAGCCTTATATGTATCCATTCCAGCTCAGTGAGATCAATCGATCGATCGATCGATCGATCGATCGATCGATCGATCGATCGATCGATCTATCTATCTATCTATCTATCTATCTATCTATCTATCTATCTATCTATCTATCTATCTATCTATCTATCATCTATCTATCTATCTATCTATCTATCTATCTATCTATCTATCTATCTATCTATCTATCTATCCATCCATCCATCCATCCATCCATCCATCCATCCATCCATCCATCCATCCATCCATCCATCCATCCATCCATCTAACCTTTCTTCTTAAAAGGGACCCAGGGGAACTAATTATCATCATCACCATGTGCCATCAAGTCAATTCTGACTTATGATGATTATTTTCAGCATTTTCCAAGGAGAGAATACTCATAAGTGGTCTACAATTCTTTTTCCAGGGATGTTCTGGGACTATGTAGCTCACCCAAGACTACACAGGCTGGCTGTACTTGCAGTGGAATCAAACTCCCAACTTCTGCATCCAAAGCCAGATACCTAAACCACTGAGCTATCCTGCAGAAATCTGCATAGGATGAAGCCTGGCTTTCCTGATTGCTGAGGGTCAGGGTTTCCATACAGAGGGAAAAGGCAGCACAAGGGGTGTGTGTGTGTGTGTGTGTGTGTGTGTGTGTGTGGAATCACATCTCAGAAGAGTCAATGGAAGAATACAGATGTCTGGCTTTAGTTAATTAATTGCATCTGTTTTTAATCTAATCTATATCTAAAGTGTGATCAAACTAATAAAGGGCTAATTGATGGGTGCTTCTGCCTTTGGCTCAATTAGTAATGTAGAATGCTGCAGCTGTGCTGTTCAGGGCAAACAGACTTCTGTATGAACAGGTCTCTCTATGAAATGATGCTTTGAATGACGCGGAAAGCCATGCAGATGCTTTGGGTCTGGGACGCCAGCATTTGAGATATAAAGCTGTAAGAACACCTGTACTGAGTGCAGTGGTAGCACAAGCAGCCTCAACATGAACACTGACAACTTGCAAGCCTCGGAGGATGTTCGTAAAGCAAACCTGGGCTTCCTGCATCAGGAGCCCCGGACAGCAGTCTACACCAGATGGAACTGTTCATGAGACAAGCCTACCTCTGGAGCACATGGGAAAGCATGTGTGAAATTGCCAATACTTCACAACCTTTGCTCTCTGAGCAGCAGAAGGAGGAAAACCATCAGCTTATTGTGGCTTTTGGTGAAGGCATGTTTGCTCCTGCCCAGATTGGGGGTGGGGGTGGAAGAGAAATTGGATTTGCATTGTTATTCTAGAGATGGCTGGATAGTTCAGTGGTTTAGATCACTGGTTCTTAACCTTGGGTTACTCAGGAGTTTTGGACTGCAACTCCCAGAAGCCTTCACCACCAACTGTGCTGGCTGGGGTTTCTGGGAGTTGCAGTTCAAAAACATCCGAGTAACAAAGGTTAAGAACCACTGGTTTAGATGTCTGGCTGTGGAGCCAGACATCTAAATTCAATTCCCCACTGGCTCTTCCAGAAAAGTCAGCCTGGGTGGCTTTGGCCAAGCTGCTCAGCTCCAGGATGCCCCAGAAGAGAATGCTCAACCTCTTCTGAGTACTCTGTACCTAGAAAACCCTGAAAAGAGTCACCATAAGTCAGAATCAACTTGACGGCACATGATTATTGTTTATTCTGGAGAAGGACTGTGCCAATATATGAGAAGAACATGGAAGCAAGTCACAGGGTTATCCATGCATGCTTTTTGTATTGCATTCTGAACTTGGTGCTGCATTTTGTCAAATAGCTCATCAGATACATAATGGTAATTGATGCCTTTGAATTGTGGTGCTGGAGGAGACTCTTGAGAATCCCCTGGACTGCAAGGAGAACAAACCTATCAACTCTAAAGGAAATCAACCCCGAGTGCTCACTGGAAGGACAGATCTTGAAGTTGAGGCTCCAGTACTTTGGCCATCTAATGAGAAGAAAAGACTCCCTGGAAAAGACCCTGATGTTGGGAAAGTGTGATGGCAAGAGGAGAAGGGGACGACCGAGGATGAGATGGCTGGACAGTGTCTGCGAAGCAACCAACATGAATTTGACACAACTCCGGGAGGCAGTGGAAGATAGGAGGGCCTGGCGTGCTCTGGTCCATGGGGTCACGAAGAGTCGGACACGACTAAACGAACGAACGAACGAATGGGAGGCCTTGCTCCGTATTGTCCTTCCATTGGCAGGGAAAAATCTTTTTTATTCAATTTAGCAATCAACTGGCTGCCTTTTACTCATATGGTGCTGTATTTTGGGGGTGGTGGGAGGTTGGATGCATTTTTAAAACACTTTTAACTGAATAATGTTTAAATGCTGAAACTTACTTAAATTGTCCTTTCATTTTAAATCTTCTTTTTGGTTGTTGTGGGTTTTTCGGGCTCTTTGGCCGTGTTTTGAAGGTTGTTCTTCCTAACGTTTCGCCAGTCTCTGGGGTCGGCATCTTCAGAGGACAGCACTCTGTGCTCCTTCTTCTTTTTCCTGAACTAGCTGTTACCTGTTTTAATTTGCCTTTTCAGTCTTCTTGTGAGCTGCCTTGGGCCCCAGTTCTGGGGGAAAAAAACAAGCTATAAGTCAAATGAAGGAATGAAAGTCCTGGGTTCCTATGTTGTGGGCCTGATATGCAGATCACCTGCAAGGCAACAGAGAGCCGTAAAGCCAGCTCAATCCCAGTGATTGTCATAAATGTGAGCTGTTGGTGTAAAAGGTCTGAGGAAGGAAGGCACTCTGTACTGTCACTTTGGGCCTCCAGATTGAACACAAAGTGCCTCCAATAGATCCCAAAGCAGGCCACCTGGTTGTTCTTCATGTGCCATCCTGATGGAAAGTATCCTTTGTGGCGGCTGTAGTTCATGATCACCACCTATCCTAAGGAAGGCACATGAACAGTGTGTATGCATGTGTGTGTTGGGAAAGTCTGACTGCCTGCTCCATGTGGATATGTGTGAACTTGTGGTGTATGATCTGAAAAGCTTGGGGCTCAAACAGTCATTTCCTTCTGAGGTACAGAGATTAACAACATCGAGATAGAGTTTTTGTGTAATCTGGTGTGTCATCTTTGCTGCAAAACGTTAATCCCATGAAAATTAATCCTATGTAAGCCACATCTTGCTATGACTGTGAATTTCCTCACTGATTTTGGTTCAGTCCAGAGAAATGGCAGCTGCTTCCGAACAAAGGGAAGGCAAGGAGTGCATCTGTTCAGGGCACGATATTCCTCTGACCCTGGCACTCAAAAGCCTTGTCTGCAGCTTGTTAACTGTTTGAACCCTCACTTCCCCACAGTTAGTATCCAGGGTCTGCTTGTTTCCCTCTTCCCTTTTGAAAGGCTTGCTGTCCTAGTGTTAGGCTAACTGGGTGACCAAAGAGAGAGAGAAAAAGGCAAGAAATTATCAGTGGGAGAGGAAAAGTTGCTGTGTCAGCTTTGTTTCCAGCTTTTAAAAGTTTGCACTATTTCTGGCCGTCCAGATTTGCAGGAGATAAAGTTAGAGGAGAGTTGCTTTAAAACTTCTTTGCCTCTTTTTTCCCCCCCTTTGGTCACCCAACTGGCCCAGTGCTAGACTAGCAAGCCTTGAAAAGAAAAGAAACGGGAAGGGAGGGAAAGGGAAGGGAGGACCTAGGCACTAACTGTGGGAAGGAGAGGATTCAAATGGCAGCCCGTTTCCCTACTGCTTGCCTTTCTTTCTGCTTCTGGAGCTAGATGGAATGACTTCTAATACAATGGCTACAACCCCCTCCACATTGGCTCAAGCAATTGCACCAACTGGATTTATACGAAGGCATTTGATTCAAAAAACGTAGAAGGCTTGGGGCAGAAGATAGAACCAGAAACTTGGGGGGAAAACTGGGCTGATTCACATTGACTTTTATGTCTCTGTAATTAATGGAAAACAATGCAAATTAAAATGTTCTAGTTCCTACACTATTTGTCAATGCAATCTGACTTTTCTGATCTTTCACCCATCAACTGAGATGCCTCCTAAGTAACTCTTAAGACCTTCTGTAGTGTCAAGGCTAGTATAATCTTACTCAAGACAGCTTTTTCTCCAGATGAAGACAGTTTCCCAGTGCTAAATTCATATATATGGTTAGTGGCTTTGAGTATTTGATGTAGAAAGATGGATTAACAACACTGGAAGATAAATCAATAAAAAGAGCCCTACTTCATCCCACTTCAAATGTTGGGGTAAAACAACACAAGCTCTCCCAAATTCTCCCCTCTTGCCACTAATCAATGGTATGAGGATGGGGTGGCTGTTGCTGGGGACGTAGTTGACTCAGGTTGCAGCAGGGCTTATCAATGCCAGGGGTCTTCTCCTACATCTAACTGGTAGTGCCAAATGGAGTTGGCCCATCAAATCAGTTGCTGGATGGTGAGTCAGCACTTGTATAAATCCCATTGATTCAGTGCTTATACTCTAATTGGAATGACCACTGTATTGAGACTCTTGGTTCTAATTCTTAGAAAGAAAGAAAGAAAGAAAGAACGAAAGAAAGAACGAAAGAACGAAAGAAAGAACGAAAGAAAGAAAGAACGAAAGAAAGAAAGAAAGAAAGAAAGAAAGAAAGAAAGAAAGAAAGAAAGAAAGAAAGAAAGAAAGAAAGAAAGAAAGAAAGAAAGAAAGAAAGAAGTCATCTTTCCCTCGTCCTTTCCTCCTTTGGCATTCTCTGCAACAGAAAAAAGCTGCAGCCAGATACTTGGCTAGGTGACTGAAGGGTAGCCAGATTGCTCAGCTATGTCCGGAGATTTAACATTGTTAGCAGAAGGATATAGACTCATTATCAGAGTGTGCTAATTTTAGAAGGTGACTTGTCAATGTCACACAGTCAAGTCCAAGGAATGTGGCTTGGAAAGAATTCTGCTGTATTTTGTCTATCTACTCTGACAATAGGGGTGCAGAGTGGCTGTTGGCTTGTTTGCTGAGCATATGGAACTTGAGCACTCACTGGCTGGTAGCCAGGTATCCCAAAACTAAATTGATGGACATTGCCATGCAGATATTTAGCTCAGAATGAGGCCTGATTGAAGTTTTGCTTATTTTTGTAGTGTAAGTGTTCCTTGCATAGCAAAAACAGCTTCTTTATAGGATGAATTTCTTCTTACGGAAATCCTATGAATGAATGAATGACATTTGTTTGCTTGCTTGTTTATTTATTTATTTGAAATATTTTAACCGCACTTTTCTCCTTAAAAGGACTCAAGTCTGTAAAATGTCCTATCATTAACAGCCCTGTTCTGCTCTAGCAAACACAAGGCTGGGGCTTCCCTTATTGATTCAATCAGTCTCATATTTGGTCTTCATTTTGTCCTACTGCCTTCAAATTTTCTAAGTGTTATTATCTTTTCAAGTGTGTCTTATATTCTTATGATGTTCCCCAAGTATGATCATTTAGTCATTTTTACTTCTAGAGTGGCCTGGGTTGCCAGATGGGCAGTATAGAAATCGAATAAATAAATAAATAAAAATATAGGAGGTTCTTGCACCTACTTATTTGTCTCTCTAATTTCTCTTTCCAGCAGTCCATAGTGAGGTTCATAGTCAAGCTGTCGTTTAAGACCACAGTTTGAATGAATCAATTTTATCTGGCCTTTATTACAACTTTTATTCTGCATGTAGGAAACTTTTATGTTGACAATATTTTGCACCAAATTTCTTGATCTATAGATTAAGCTAGCAAGCCTTAAATTTTCTAAATACCACTAGATCTTTCTTGAAAGGCTTTGTATTGATTATCTGGTAATCTGATCAGGAGAATGGTTTTGACAAGACACAGATTAGTACAGTTGTATTGTAGCTAAATGTTCAATAATATTTCAGTTTTTAAGAACTTCTAGTTAAATGCCAACCAATCCTGTTAACATAGAATCGTACAATTGTACAAAGGAACCCAAGGCTAATCATGCACAGCTCCCTGGCAGTGCAGGAAACCCACAGTTAAAACAACCCTTAAAAACCTCCAGTGAAAGAAAATGCACCACCTCCAGATGCAGGCTGTTATACTGATAACTTCTTATTCCCTAGTTTGTCATTATTTTCTAATAATTTGTCTTAGTCTTAAAATTGTCATTACTTTTTAAAATTCTCGTTTTTGCCACCTTTATCTGACCCAGCTTTTAAAATTGATTGCCAGGAAAAAAAATGCAGATGTGAATCTTTCAATATCTTCTGTACCAAAGTATTTGTCAAATGATTTTTTTGGTGATCTTTTTGTGTTCTTTTAATATGGTTCCACTTCCAGCTGTTTTCTTGCTTTGAATTCATCCAAAGATCATGTATAAAGATTCTTAATCCAAAGTTTCCCGAACCCTATATCGGATAGTAGGAAGCAGCAGGTTGGTATTGGAAGGGAGACTGTGGCTGTTTAGTTTAGAAAAAAATAAAAAATGAGAGGGAGACATGAGAGAGGTATATAAAATGATCCATGTTATGAAGAATTTAAACGGAATCACTGTTCTTTCTCTCTGACAGTACTGCAATTCAGCATTGATGCTGGGTGGTGTGGAATCCAGGATAGACAATGGAAAATACTTCACATGACATGCACTTACTTTGAGGAACTTACTGCTACAATATGAAGCAATGGCTTCCAATGTGGATAACCATGTGGGACACAGGGCACAAGGTTGATGGCCAACAATAGCCACCAGTTACAGTGGCTATCTAAATCAGTGGTTCTTAACCTTTGTTACTCGGATGCTTTTGAACTTCAACTCCCAGAAACCCCAGTCAGGACAGCTGGTGGTGAAGGCTTCTGGGAGTTGCAGTCCAAAACTCCTGAGTAACCCAAGGTTAAGAACCAGTGATCTAAATTAGGGATGTGCATTCAGAATTCACCATATAATGTCATATTCAGATAGTTCAAAATATATCCAAATGCAAATTTGATAGTTCTGAATATCTGTAATAATAACAAGTGAGAGGCAGCAAATGCCAGACCCATATCTCAACAATAAATTCCAAGCTAGCTTGGAGGGATGCAGGGAAATGCCTTTTGCAAACATAAACATGGCAGGATTACTTGTCACCTAGGATATCAGGCAAAAATGAAAGAAAAATAAAAAATAAAAAAGATAAAAATGTTGTGGCACCTTAAGCCGCTATATTTTAATATTTTAATGATAACTGTCATGGACGAGAAGACCACTTCCTCTTGTCACCTAGAGGATATGATAACTCTGGATGATTAGCCATTGGAAACCAACACTGGTTTCCATAGGTTTGTGGCAGATCTGGCACCTGCTATTACCAACTACCATCCTGAACGACCCTTAGCTGTAGGGTGGTGCCAGATTTATAATGGGATGTCAAACAGCTAATACAGCAGCAGTTGGCCATGGCACAGATGGTCCATTTTACAAGTGATATCTGGAAAAACCAGGGGCAAATAATGCCTATCTCTCCCAGACAGGAGTTTTGGAGGAGGCACGTAGCTGTGTTAGTCTGTGCAAGCAGATCAGGCAAAATCCAAAGAAACAAAACAAAGACAATGCAGAAAAAGACAAAAACATGTGAATGTGTCCTCAAAAGCTTACATTAAAATATAATGGTTATGGTTTTTTTTCTTTTTCTTTTCTTTTTTTCTTTTTGTATTGTAGTGTTTTGTTTTGTTTCTTTGGATTCTCCCAGTCAGGTGGGAGATGGAGGAATCAGGCATAGGGCACGCACAAGAGCAGGATACAGGTGGGCCCTTTTGAATGTAGCTGTGCTGGAGGGCAGCCACACAGCTTGCAACATTTGAGAGGCTCTGGGGGACCTGCTACAGCAGTGCAGTCTAGCTACAAAAAGTCATGCTCTGTTTGTCACAGCTAATGGGGCAAACCTGGTGGCAGCACTGCAGGCTAGGAAGATGAAAGAAGTGTGTTGTATGGGCCACACTCTTAATTAGTAGTTCATGGTGTTTTGCAAGCTGTAGAAGACATCGGGACGTATACCTGATATAATGAAGTGGACTAGAAAGGTAGCAGGGTATTTTCGCCGCAGTGTCTGGGGCAAGGAGCTATTGCAGCAGAGGTAAGGGAAATAGGGATTGCCACAGCACCACCTGATCCAGGATGTTGCAACTCAATAGAACTCCACTATCTGCTTGAAAAAGTGCTGGAGCACCAAAGGGAACTCCATGATCGGTGTTGGAGACTTTCATTGGTGCGGCTGCTCCTCTGGGCAGAGAAGAATGAGAGACTATGGGTAAAGTGCTCTATGTCCTCCAGTGCTTTGAGAGTGCAACACAGGTCCTTAGTGAGGACACAGCAATCCTTTGCCAGATAATCCCAATGTTTCAGGGCTTGGTTGGCATCATGATGGGTATAATGATAGGACAGTTTAAGTGGACAGGGGGAATGCCACAGAGGGAGAACAACTCTGGCCAGCAAGCTAAAGGACTTTCTCCATTACAGATTTGCCTCCTTGTGGAAGAAGGTAGAGTATGATCTAGGAACCCAGTTGAATCCTCTTATTGAATAGTGGGCAGTAGATATTAAACAGCAGAGAGGGGGGCAGTGCCAGCCAACTTTCCATCGCATGTAGCAGTAGCTAGTAGAGACTAGCGATGGGGACGACTCAACATTCTGCTGAGTCCCTGCCGCCCCCTTCCTATTCAAACAAACAAACAAAAAACACCATTCTGCCTACTGGCCACTGATCACCTGATCAGCGGTAGATAGGCAGCCACCCCTCTACAGCCAGCCACCCCAATGGCCTACCCCCACACCCCTTTCCTTTACCTACCTTAGCCCCCATCTCCATCAACACCTCCTTACCTTAATTGCTGCTGCAGAGTTCTCTTTCTGGCCTCCCAGCCATGCATGTAAAAAGGGAGACTGGCTGCCCTTTGCAAAGATGACAGCTGCAGCTTCCCTACCCTCAATGAAGCCACAGCTTGCCATCTTTGCAAAGGGCAGCCAGTCTCCCTTTTTACATGCATGGCTGGGAGGCCAGAAGGAGACCTCAGCAGCAGCCATTAAGCTAAGGGGCTATCAGCAGAGGTGGACTGGGGGCTAAGGTAGGGAGAGGAAGGGTGTGTGGAGGTAGGCTGTTGGGGTGGCTGGCTGTGGGGGTGTGTGGCTGCCTATCTGCCGCCAATCAGGCAGAATTTTTTTTAAAAAAAAACCAATACGAAGGATGAATACAAATGGGTAAATATCCGTCCCTTCATATTCATTGAGGTCTCTGGAACCCACAAATATGAAGGGAAGAATATTTAACGAATTGGCTATTTTTGTCGAAAAAGACAATCCGTTTTTATATTCATCCCCATCTCTAGCAGAGACTGATCCCTTGTCTTATTGGGTTGAGAAGGGGTCTGTTTGAGGAGGTCTGGCCAAGGCGGCAATGTGGCTGCTGTCTTGTCCACCAACTAGTGGACAGGGAAATCTTTCCGTGTCTAAATGTAATGAAATGTGGGGTGCAGTTAATCCTCTTTGTCTGGACTGGTTGGGCTGCCTGCCTGCGCATTTGAAGGATGCTTCAGGGGCAACCAGACTGTAATATGTAGGCAGCATGGTCTGAAGGGATGTATGTTACTCAAATATATGCAGATATGGTCACCTGGACTACAAAGTATACACTCCAGTATATAAATCCATCACTGAAATAATGAAAGTACCTCTGGGTGGAATCTACTATATACATTTTGGATTTTTTTTTCCTTGATAAAAATTTGCATTACTTTGAAGCTTTTCATTCCTGACTAGTGAAACTCGGCAAATCAAAGGCAATTCATCCTCCAAAGTGGTGATTGATTCAAGTCAAACAATGCTTTTTGATTGATCATAACGGAAAAGATTGCATGACAGGAATAGGATTGGGCTGGAACTCAAGACAGCACAAATGTTTTATGATGAGTATCATTACAACTGTGCACTCTATTAATTCTGTATTATGGGCTTTATTTGTTTTTTGTTTTTTAAAATTTTAAATTAAGTGACTTCAATGCTTAGAAATGACAGACAGTTCTGGAAATAGAAGCTTAATCTATTAACTATTTATTTATTTTTATTTATTTTATTAGACCTCCAACCCACCCATCTCAACCAAAGGTCTACTCTGGGCGGCATTAAAAAATTTAAAAAACAGTTAGACCAATAACTGTAAAATAACTGTAAAATAACTGTAAAATAATCTTTTTTGGGGCTGAGAGTCTAATTCTGCATTACCTACATGCCTCCTCCCGAATCAATTTAGGATATTGTATTGCATTTACTACAGTCAGTCAGTTCAACTATGCAGAACATACTCTATTTCCTTCCCAAAGTTCTCTGTAAATGAAAAACAATATTTGAAAATGCATGTAGGTTGTAGCACTAGGCAAGTTATTTTTTAGTATGGAAATATGAGAATTGACTATATAGTACTTTCTCTGCCCCATTGCATTGATTTTACTATCTGGCAATGCGATCCAAAGTCAAAGATGTGCTTGTGTTTGGAACAAGCAGATGCCTCCTGTGTCGATCTCAGACATCCTTGTATAACTGGATCTGCTGGCACAAGGGATGTGCTGGCTTGGATAAGGAAAGTGGCAGAGAAGGGGAGGAAGAGGGGAGGAGCTGAGTTATGACCCCTTCTCAGGCCCTGCTAGATCCTGTTCCCCAAGGAGGAGGAAGGATTGCAGACTTCTCCCTACTTCACTCTCGGATGCCCGCCTCCCTTTATCACCACCAGACTGATACGGATCCAAGTATTCTCTTGGAAAAGCTGCTTTCTTCTTTTTCTTTTTTTAACTGATGACAAGTCTGAGAACCTCCCAGCTACCATGGCCATTGGTCATTATTCCACACTTTAAAACAAAGCTCCACGGTTTGAATATTTCTGCAACTTTTCAGATATCTCATCAGGGAAGCAAGAGGACTTTCCCAAACATGTGCCAAGAAGGTTCTGTGTTTTGAGAACTGCTTCTGCAAAGAATTCTTGGTAGCACAGCGGTGACAACCAAGTTTTCTCCTGGAGCACTGGGAAGTTTGCCTCTCTCTTTACACATTAAGAGGAAGGTCCCAAGCGTCTGACGTCCCCTCAGCTGCCTTCCACAGCAGCTTGAGGTTACTCCCAAATGTCTTCAGAGAGTGTGATACACAAATGATACATGCTTCCTATGTACACTATGGCAGTTGTTGCCTTTTTGCCAGACTTCTAAGATAAAATGACTGGAAGACAGAATGGAAGCCTCTGCTGATTCCTGTCATTGAGGGAGGTGTGTGTGTGTGTGTGTGTGTGTGCGTGCGCATGTGCGTGTGTGTGCATGTGCGTGTGCGTGTGCATGCACACATGTGTGCTCTTTGTCTCCCAGCCTGTTTTGTGAGATACATCATGAGATACGTTAGGCTGACAGACAACGTATGGCCCAGAGTTACCAGGTGAACTTTGCAGCAAGGTGGAGTGTCAATCCGTGTCTCTCCAGTCTGAGCCATCTAAGCTATCAGCCATCTTTACTATTATACTGCTGCAGTAGCTGCCTCACAGGCACCCCTCTTATTATGCAAATGAAAATCTCTTGGACCTAAATCCCATTGCTATTACCAACTAGAGTAGACCAACTGAATCAGTCGAATTTGCACAGTGTCAACTTTCCATTCAGTAATAGATTCATCTAACTAGATTTACCCCTTGATGTCTGAACTGTTAAAGGTTGTTGTATTAATTCTTATCTATTTCATTTTTACTTTCCAGCCCGTTTTATCACCAGAGCCTGGAAAAGTAACTCGTTTTTTTTTTTTTTGGACGTCAGTGCCCAGAATCCCCCAGACACTGGTTATACCACCTGGGGAATTCTGGGGATTGCAGAGCCAAAAGGTGAGAGGGGTGGGTCACTTGACCTTCTAGTCACTGTGACAAAATGACCTTTAGACAGGCAGCTAAGGAATGGCTGTGGGATGGCTTTGCCAGTTCTTCTTTTTCCTGTAATATATTTTAATTAGAAGAAGGAGAAGCCTCAAGCCGTCCTAGTTTTACTTTTCAAAAGAAACAGGAAACAGGAATAAAAGATTCAGAAACTGGCTTGAGTCATATTTTGTTCAAATGCCAAGAATTTTTTTTAAGAAAAACAAAATTATTTCTTCTGAATCACCTACATGAATAATTCCCTGAGTGAATCTTTAGAATATTGTTCCTCATAAGTTATTTGCCTTCTTCTCCCTAAGCATTCAGGTCTAATGGGTGGGTGAGCAATGTGTCATCCTCTAAATGTTGTTGGACTACAATGCCCATCCTCCTTCATAACTGACTGTGCTGGCAGGATTGATGGATGTTGCAGTCCAACACCAACTAGAGGGCTATCCGTTTGTACTCTGTTCCATTATTATCTTCACAGGAAGCCTTCTCCTACAGAACTTTCTCAGTAGATGTGCACTTGTCATTTTCTAAAGATAGGACCTTTCCTTTTCTATGGTGGTGTCCTAACTTGGAGAAAGCCTTCCACAGTCTATGCAAATATTGCATTGCTTTATTACCACACTAAAACATTTTATTAATAAAATAAAAGGTGCTATTTTTAAGTTGATGATTGGAACTCTGTTCCAAGGAGTGGAAAGGAAATGGCCTCAACATATTCCCAGCCTGCTCTGGCAAAATTTTGTGTTGAATGCCCCTTCTTGCACTGTTTGCAAGATTGGTGACACAGCAGGTAATACAAGGGAGAACCTACAGTATCAGGGGCATGCCTTGGTGATTTCTGTTTTAATCCGTGTTTAGGCAATAGGTCATAGCAGTATCTGTTTCTTAATGCATTTACAATTTTAAATGTCTTGGTTTTATACATTATCTTTACATTTTAAGTTTTTTCAATATACTGAAGATACAATGTTGTGATGAAATTGAGAACTTGGAGTATATGAAGAATTCAATTGCTGGACTCTTCTATGCTTCTGTGAGCACCTAGCAAGCTGACCTAATTGACACAGACAGTTCACACCTTCAGCTCATCTCCTGTTATTGAACACTTCAAAGAAAGTACTCAAGCAAGGAGCACTGCTTATCTTTGTCACAGGGCATATCGAAGTTTCCCTGCAAGGATACTCTTGAAGTCAGCCTGCTTCCTTCCCATAGAGTTATGCAGATGTGATAGTGTGAATGTCAGCAAGTCAGGAAGCTACCTTTTGTCCTGATGGAACATGAAAGGGACTTAAGATATCATTGCGTAATAACCCATTTACGTGCATAAAAATGAATTAGGGAAACTAGTTAGTTAGCCTAGTATGTCTTTGAGAAGAACTATGCTTTGCTCCCCTGCTGTTCAGTAATGTCTTGAAAGGACTCAGTTTGACTCAGGAGGAGAAATTGAGTCTGTTGGCCATCTTATGAAGCTGTGGTGGGAGGATACACTCTATGCATGTCCCGGAAATATGCTGTCTCTCTGCTCAAATGAGTATAGGTAGGGTAAATTAACTTACTGTATATTATTTTCTGGTGTGTTTTCTTCCTAAATACTTGTAAGTTGGTCTCTGTATTTGCTCCTACATTTTGAAAAAAAGATCTTGTAACCATTTGGAACTTTTATTCTTTTTATTTTTATTTTATTTTTTTTTTTGTTCTTTCTTTTTGATATGCTGCAAAAATCCTTTCAAGCTACTGTTTGGTTTTTGGTTAGAGGATTTATGATACTGGAGAGTGGGGTAGATAAATTTAAACAGGGGCATGACTCTGATAAAAAATTAAGTATCTTCTCCCAGAGCACCTCTCTTCATATCAACATTGAAGAGACCCCTCCTAGATGCTTTAGAGGAAACAAAAGGGAAATCAACCATAGATCATATGCATTATGTCTGATTTAGCCCTGAGATGGCCTATTGGCTATGTGGAAGTACCATCTTGACTAACAGGAAAAGCAGAATGGGCTTGTGAATCAGCCCCTGTTTTGTGTCATGATGCATAATAGTTGCCCCCCCCCCGCCAAATACAAGAGATCCATTTTCTTCTCTTCTCCTTCCTAGAATTTGCAGGTTGCAGGCAAGCCTTACCTTTGCTGAGTCACTAGCAAGCACTCACATTCTATTTCCTGCCCTTTTTGGCAGCCTCTAGACATTCCTCCAATGACAGGGCACATCCAATATCCACAAGATGAACCTGGAGGCTCAGTACATCCCCTCGACCAGCATTTCCCATGTCTATTTTGCAGTTGCTCATTCACCATCTCATTTTCCAGACACACAAACAGTAATTGCAAATAACAGATCATTAGCAGGGCATGTGAACGGGTGACAAAAATGGTGTTGAGATTCATTCTCTGGGCTAGGGAGATTCTGTCCTCCCCACACCTATCAGCTCCAGGCTCTGGCTTACAGAAAACGTTCATATTGCACCATCAGTTAGGATTTTCATGTTCATTTGAGCCGAAAGTATGTTGGACACAGTGCTTAAAACATTATACCTGAATTAAAGTCCAGATCACACTCAATCCTAATTAATTCGCTACGCTAGCTTTGTGATTGCCAGTTACTGTACATGACAGCTTGGTCTTGTTTGAGGAGGAGAAGGAGGAGGAGGAGGAGGAGGGGAGGTGATGGAGGGGGAACAAATTACTTTTCATTTTCTCATTTTACATACACTGCTGGAAACAGGAGTCTGGTCTTGCATATGTTAGTGTGCACAGTGTAAAATCTGCTCAGATATTTGTGCACAGTCATGCATTTTGCCACTATATTTTACGAGCTGTGTGCACCGGCATATCTAACTGTGGGCCTAGTTTAAGGTCAAACTTTAAAATTGGAAGAATGATTTTTTTTAAAACTGTTAATATGTAAATGAAAATGATTACTCCATTGAAGTAGCATGAGGAATTCTTTAAAATGAATCATGGGCTTGAAATCCTGTTTGCATAAGTTTCACCATGTAAAACTGATTAGTCATTGGCCAGGAGAGTTTTTGGGAAATTAAAGATTTCCTGCTTCTGTTCAGAGGTACCCATGGTTCCTATATAATCTTTTTCATCATCAGGAAACTGTAGGGATGAGGGAAGGGAGGAGGAAGTCTTTAATTACTGAAAATCAGCAAAACCAGGAAAGTCATCCCGGTGTCAGTAATTTTGTTTATTAAAGATTTCCTTCTACCACCCAGCAGGTCCTGTGGGTTCCTGACAATGAAAGGGATTATACTGGAGCCATGGGTGGCTTGGGATAGAAGTAGGAAATGTCTAATATCTGAAAAATTGTCCCAGCAGATGACCTCATAAACTGTAAGGTAAAGGTAAAGGTTCCCCTTGACAATTTGTCCATTTGTGTCCGACTCTAGGGGACGGTGCTCATCCCTTTTTCCAAGCCGTAGAGCCAGCATTTGTCCCTAGACAGTTTCCGTTGTTACGTGGCCAGCACGACTAGACACAGAGCGCTTTCCCACCATAGTGGTACTTATTTATCTACTCACAATTTTTACATGCTTTTGAACTGCTAGGTTGGCATAAACTGTACATAAACTCTCATAAAATCTCATAATGCAATTGTTATCTGTGTTTAATGAGATCCAGTGTCTCTCAAACATTGAGAAGGGTGTTTGTCATAAAATATGCAATCTCCTCTTCCTGCTGCTAGGAAAAAAAACACCCATGAGCCACAACAACACAGGTTTCATAGACGGCTCTCAAATACACTGCTTCAATAGCTAGGGTGAAAATATTGTGGCAAAAAAAATTCTCATCTTCCGAGCCATATTTTCCTGCACAACTGTTCAGTGACTGATTTCTCATAGCACCCACCAGCTCCACAAGACAGTTACACAATTGAAAACTTCTGGCTTTAGTCTCCCATGGATAATTTCATTTAAGCAGTGCTTTTGGAATTTTACTTTAAGAACAACAAAAAACTGTATTTGAAATTAGGTGGAAGACGTAGCTAGAATCATTTGTATGGTCCTTCCCTTGAGGTAGCTCATCTGTTGTCTTGTAGCTTTGATGGAGCAAACAAAAGAGTGCTGTGGCATTTTTAAACACTAGCAAGCGTATTTAGAAAACATACATTTGAAGTTTGTTTTGTTTGTTTTATGAAGTGGGTTCTCTTTATTATGTCATAATAAAATTAATCAGGCTTCAAACACTTAGCAGCGAGTAAATATACACATCTGTATTTGAGAAATACATCATTTGATCCAAACTCATCTTTTCTTAGAAGTTATTTTTCTCTTGTTGTACTCTGAAATGGTTTTAAAAATGATTTTAATTCAGTGCTTTTTTAAAGATAACTTATTAAAGAACACTTATTTAATTGTATTGTAATTGTATTGTAACTTATTGCCTAAAATTCTCTTACCTAATCACACTAGTGAAGCATGAACTTTTGGAGGTGAATTGCCCCATTTTAACAATCATTAGACATAATCAATTGCATCCTGAGTTGTATGACTCTGTGTGCAGCTGATATTGTCTACAGTGATTTCTTGGGGCAATTTGCTTCCAAAGGTTACGCTATTTGTTGAGCTATGCCAGACGATTTTCGCCAATATCTCTTTAACTGCATCTGTTTCTAAAGCATGTTATGAGCTGCTTTGTTTCCTGAAATTAGATAAAGGTTGGGATATAACAAAATCAGAGAAAAAATATTACAACTTGCTGTATTCCTTCTATTAAAAGCAGATACAGGTGAGAATACCAGAACTTGTAATATTACAATATAATTAAATACGATAGCATATTAAAACAATGGATTTAAGGTTCAAAACAGGGAGAAGAAATGATTCAAATTATTCTTAGCACAGGGAGCAGTAGAATTAGACAGTAACCAGAGACAGGGTTCTAGAATCTCTGCAAACACAGTGTAGCTTCTGTACCAAGAGAACACGTGTGACAACCTGGCTTAGTCTGGACACTCTTAATTGGTCACTATTTGCATAATAAATGCTAGACTGCAAATTCCTGTCTGTTGCAAAATAAAAGAGAACATCTTAAAATTATTGATTAAAGTTCTTCTTGAAGTGAAACTGCAGATAATTTAATTTGCAGTGCATGAAGTACATGTACATATATATTCTGAGTACAGAAGATCTGATAGATGTTTTAGCAACCATTCACATTCAAAACTATTCTGCAAAGACAGCTGTATTTAGGAGACTAGCCATGCACATTTTCCTAGCATCATCTTGAAACTGAGGCTAGCTTTGCTCCAAGTGCTAACTTCCAAAACCACTCCTCTCACTAAACTGTTCATGGGAAACCGGAAACCAACAGTTTTCAATTGTCTGGCTGTCAAGCACATGGTGAAAATGAATTGGCCTATGACCTGAAGGAGTGTAAGTCTAAGGAGCTGAGGAGGATTTCCTTAGCTCTGTATCTTCAGTGACAGCTTTTATAGTGTAGTGTTAAAATCTATGTGATAGAATCAAAGAATTATTGACTCTGTGTAGAGCATTGGTTCCCAAGCTTGGAGATCTAGATATTTTTGGACAATAGTTTCCTTGAGCCTTGACCGTTTACTGTTCTGACTGGGGCTACTGAGGGTTGTAGCTCAAAAACATCTGGATTTCCAAGCTTGAAGACCAGTAGTTAAACAGCGGGGTTTTTTTAAAATTGGAGGCTTGTGGGTGATTCCCTCTGTAAAGTAAGAGAATGCACATAATCAGGCTATATCTGTACTATTTGGTCTCTGTTATCCCACAAGTTTCTAATCTGCCATCTCATGAAGGCACGGTGGTGACCCTGCACTCTTGAAGTCTGTGCCGGCAGAGCACAAGCAGTGGCAGGTGCTACCAAACTGCTAAGGCGCTGAGTATGTCTGTCAGTTGAGGATTAAACTAGGCAAGGAAGGAGAGGTTTGTCACAAAGGACTGCCTGCCAAGTGATTAACTGGCCATGGCAACTAGGAACATAAGCATAATGGGAAATAGTTGCAATCGAGATTGGTGGAAGGACTACCTGCACAGCTGAAATCACAGATCATCAAGTTACCCAAAGCATTTGATCTGTGATTGCCTTTCCAACAGATAAATGGAAAATGCATGGCTAATAAAACATGTAAGATTTTAAGGCAATGCAAAACTCTTTGTTGCTGATGGTACTGATAGTGTGCTGCTGAAAAGCAGACTGACTGGTGCCTGTGCGTTGGATTGTGGGCAACAGTATATGGCAGTGCCAGAAATCTCAAACATATGGCAATAAAATGGAAGTTTAGCTATGTTACATATACCCATTTAAGCTCAAACTGAGAAGAAATTAGAAATGTGCATGGCGTAAACTTTACTTTCCATTTTGTTTTGGCTTCTTTTATGGGGGTGCCTCTTTTGTTTTATGTTTTTCTTGCGTGTCTCCTTTCATCCACCAGTGCCACCACAAAAGGGGGCACCTCTTTAGGGTAATTTCATCTCGTTTTTCCACACTGAGGAGACAGTATTGAGGAGAAGGAATTGAACATTGTCCTCCTAGAATCAGTGAGGTATTTGATGGAATACATTTCACATGCTCTCAATTTACCATTAAGACCCCATAATTCTTCCTTAAATGTATATATTTTTTAAAAAAATCATTTCATCAAAGCCTGTAAGACTTCTAACTAAGTAAGAAATAATGAATTCTTTTATCTATATAAGTTAATCTGCAGGTTCAGCCTATTCTATTTTAAGCAGCAGCTTCTCTCTGTGACTAAGGTTCTCCCTCCTGGTTTTCTCCATTATTGCTTTGGCTTAAACATACAACTCAGTCCGCATAAACAACCAACAAGAACCAGTTAAAAGAGGGAAAATAATGCCATGAGTGTGATGTAACATTGCATAGTGCTAGCATGCAGCTCTACTGCAAAGGTCAAGATAGCCTTAAATTAAACCCCCAATCAGTGCCGGTTAAGAGGGATAATATGCTGAAATGTTACCTTCCTTCCTGTTAGAGCTTCATCTTATCTTTAAAAGAGGATTGGCAGAATAAATTAAAGAATGGGCCAGTAGTCAAGATAGCTGTATACTCCCTCCAGTAACAGAGGTAGTATGCCTCTCTACATCCATTGCTGAACAGCATGGTCAAGAAGGCATGATTGCTCTCATGTCCTTCTGAAGGATTTCACACAGCAGTACTTATGGGAGATTACTGGACAGAATGTTGGGCTAGCATTTGGTCTGATTCAACAGAGTGTGTGTGGTATATTCTTTGGGTAATACTGAGTTTGGTTTTTGCTTTATCTAAATGATATTCAAATTTAATTTTCTGTGCTTAAAATGTGTTCTTATTGCTCAATTTATTCATTCCTTATGCATGCTATAAAATGTACAATGCAAAAAAAAAAACAAAACACATTTGTTCCCTCCATTATACAACCAGAAAGAGGAAGAAGAGTTTAAAGTGCAGTAATTCAGGTAAGTGGCATATTCTTCCTTGATGGTTTTATTCCATTTGTGTGTGTGTGTGTGTGTGTGTGTGTGTGTGTGTGTGTGTGTGTGTCCATGCTTGTTGATTGCTTTCCTGACACCAGAATATGAGTGCTGTTACTCTTCACTATCGTTAAATAAGAACTGAATTCTATTATGCTCTTATGTACCAGCAGCACAGCCATTAACTCCATTCTGTTTGCAAAATGTATATCTCTGGTGATGAAACATGAGGATGAAAGAACATTGACATTTTAATGTGTGCTTCTGATTTCATAAAGTTATTCTTATATAAAGGTACCTTGAAAAAAAATTTTTTTGAAGTATCCAAAAAAGTAAGTCAGTTTCGGAAGTGGAATCAGCATGGGCACCTCAAGTTTTCCTTCCAATATTACTATTTTGTTACCAGAGAGAACAGTGCTTCCTGCATTTATTCAAGGGGCAAAAGTGATTGAAAGATTCAGTGCAATGTTTTCCCATTCATTTGGAAGCACGGTAGCTGGGGAACATGTATCAGCCAGTGTCATCTTGGTTGTTAATTTCAGCCAGTTTCACTAATAATATAGTCAGTGGCAATTCCCACTGTACTAAAGAGAAGCTGGAAGTAAGGGATGATGCTTTTCCTCAGACCAATGAGAAAGCCTGTTTCTGAGATGAAATCTGAATCCAGATCTAAGCAACCATTTCAACACAGTTCATTATGGCGTCTAACATTTTTTTTTTAACTCCTTGTTGAAAGAAGATGTCTGTTTGGAAGCCAGACTTTTTCCTTAAGCCCTACACTTTCCAGATGATAAAAGGGAACATATGTTGTCCTGGCAAACGAGTATTCTTCACATGGTGTGTAGTTAACAGAAAAATCTGCTCCCATAGGATATAGCAAGAACTACCAGCTTAGATGGGAACAGTAAAGTTGAATGGCTAGACATCGCCCATGTAATGTTTCTGAACATTTCCTAAGTTTGCCTCAGAAGATGAGTCCAGGTGGGTTGCAGGATCAGCCCAAGGATTATCACTATCTGGGGCAAAAAACATGATGAGGCACCTCTCTATGCCATATACAGATATTGACTGGACTGGCAGTCACAATTTACTTCAGTGGTGGCATGAAGTAAAGCCCGAGTATGAAAGTCTAGTTTAAGGAGTGCAGGTTTGTATGGCCAGGTGTCTTAGGTGGAACATCTAGGATTTGGCCACTGCTGCCCCACAAAATTTGCTGCCTAAGGCAGTTGCCTCACACTCCTTAATGACAGGGCCAGCACTGAGTGTTATAATGCTTGTCTTCTTATGCTATGCTACAAGTAATGACAAACATGATTTAGAATTCTTTAAAAAAATCAATGAAAAAGATAGCCTTCTGTCTGATACTATCAATTGACCCACAAATGTCTAAATCCCTCCCCCCAGGACTTTTTTTTTTTGCTGTCTGACAGAAGAGAAAAGGAGAGGACCTTGCTTTCCTCCATCCTTTCCCTAAGGTCTGGCATGTTACTATTTCACAGGAAGGGCTGCTGGGAAACATTTTTCCAGAGCTGCAGACTCATGTCAGCTGCTGCTGCTGCTGTGTGCCAGGCAATGCAGGGAGGGAAAAGAACACCCACTTGTCCTTTGCTTTTCATTGCTTTTGCTAGAGGCATGGCAAGGGTAAAAGCACAGAGCAGGTCCAGGGAGAGAAAAGAAGTGGTGGGGGAGGGAGTTTAGATACCAGGATTCCTACAAGGGGAGGAAGAATTTATGTAGCATTATTATTTAATGCATTACTATACAAGTATTTATACAGCATTTATGTGCATGCCATTTATGCCCCACCATGGGTACTAAAGAAGAAGCTTGTTAGACTAGGGGTTTTTAGAGTGTATGCTTACTTTTTCAGTTTTATTTGTATATTTATATTACTTTCATGGAAGGCACCCAAAGTAATGGCTTGCCCACTAGATGGGCGTGGTATAAGTTTGAAAAATGAATGAACGAACGAATGAACGAACAAACAAACGGAACAAGAATGGTGGAGCCCTATCATGCTCCCACTGATACTGAGAGTGTGATGACATCTTCTCTAGGGTCAGTTCTCCACCTTCTGGGATATATCCCACCCATTGGTGTCAAATAACCTGACTCCTACTGTGACAGAAGCAAAAAACAACAACAACAACAACAAAAAAAAACACCACCCACTTTGTTTCTGAGAAAGCTATCACCACAGGTGTTATATTATTACACTGATCACTTGAGTAGGGGGAAAATAGAAAAATCTAGTATCCAAAGTTATACTAAAAACCCCAAAGTTTAGAGAAATATAATCCATTGCAAGTGGTCTTGTAGGAGGTGGTGGCACATTGTGCCTATAGGAGGACATGGGAATCGAGGGAGAGTGAATTCTTAGTAATGGTTATGAGATCCCTGTAAAAGTTCCAGTTCTGTGCTAGGCTACTTCTGTGTCCCTCCTCAGTGATATATGTGGCATTGGTTGAGAAGTGAGGGAACATGACTTCTATAGAGTGAGGGAACATTTATTTTATTTATTTATTTTTCTTGTTCGATTTATATCCTGCCCATCTGGTATATTCTACCACTCCGGACGGCTTACAGAATATAAAAAACAATTAAAAAACATAAAAACATTAGCATACAACAATAACAAATAGTGCAGGAATAAATAAATAATAAATAGCAAAGCAAAGCAATCAGTAGTTGACAGGAGGGAAGGCCTGGATGTACATCCATGTTTTCAGTTGGCATTTGAAAGTACCCAGCATTGGGGCCTCGCGAATTCCCAGAGGAAGGTTGTTCGAAAGGCGAGGAGCCACCACTGAGAAGGCCCGGCTTCTATAGAGCAAGCATGCAGCAAGTTTTGAGTCCAGTCTTTGTGATTTTCAATCTCAAGGAAAAGGGAATGGGAATAACCTGAGTTTCAATAAAAAGACCCTGGAAAGCTGCTGCTGCTCACCAGGGTAGACAATATCGGGCTAGGTGAATGTACTTGTACTTTGACTGATATACTACAACTTCCTACACTCCTAGGAAATTGTCTTGGAATGAGGTTTGAAAGAACTGAGATTTGTGTCAGAGCCCCAAAATAAGGGGCTCTGATACAAATTCTGCTCAGATTTAAAGATCCTAAATCTGAGGAGAAGTAGAGGAAGTTCTCCAATCATTACACCTAGCTAGAGCTTGGAAGAATTATTTTTAGAGGGCTCCTGCTCCCATAACCCTCCAGGCAGCATGGCCAGTGGCTTCACTGAGAGATGGATTTTGAGAGCTGCAGTCCAAAGGAGTAATTTTTCCAGGCTCTGCATTGGTGGCTGACACACAGAGAAGAATGGACTCCACAAACATGAGACATACCCAACCCCTCAACACCCCTTCCAAGACAAGAGAGAGACACTTGTCTTGTTTGAAGATGTTCTCTGTCTCAAACAACCTCTGATCCAAAGCAGGTCCTCTGCTTTAAGAAAGAAGGCCATTTACAGATCCCAAACATACAGTGCTCCTTCTCCCTCAGTAGCCTGCCAAAAAGAGAAAGAGACTGAAAGAAAGAAAATGCTGTGTAAAACAGAACATGGATGAATGTCCCTGGAGTAAGATAAATTGTGTTGCTGGTTTCAGGACTAATTGCCCTTGGAGACACCACAGACTGAGCTGCTACATGGGCCAGAAAATAAAATGGTGTCTGGTGGCTGGCTAGAGAAACAATTTCTGCAACAGCATTCCTGCCATACACAATTAGATGGCTATCATGCTTGCTATCATAGTCCAGCATTTGTTTCCAGTGTCCCAACAGGCTATGTTTATTTTGTATCTGACAAGAGGAAACTCTTTTGTCTCCTCTCCTGTGCTTCGTATATATACATTTTCAGGGGTTTTCCTTCCTAGGTATTTAGGCTTCTAAAAAAACCACTTTTGGTGTATAAGTGATCTTAGCAAGGCTTGATTAATTAGGAGGCACACTATACTTTAGCATAGCACCACAGTAGCAACCTAAAGAACCACAGCCTCTTCCTTGTCGTGGTGAAACGCTAATTACTCGAGAGCCCATTATATCAAGTACTTTCAGGTGATGTTTGCTTTAAAAAAAGGGTAGAAGCCTACAAAGATTTTGAAAGTTTGGTGTGTACGGAATACCTAGCGGAGTACCAGGACAGGATTCAACTCTACCTCTTCTTTGCACCTGAGTACTGCCTATCAGGACGGAATAAAATTTTACATTCAAGTAAGAAAAAAAGGGGGAGGGGAAGGAGAGAGACAGAGGCAGTGTAAAAAGAGAGAAGTTACAAGACGAAGGGGGTGCTTAAATTTTCCCCTCCTTGCAACTTTGAAAATTACATCCTCAAAGTACTTCTTTGCTTCACATCATCATCTCTTGAAAGAAACTATTGCCACTATTGGGTTTCACACTGCAGGCGGCTCATGGGCTAAAGAGATTTCAGGTGAGCTGAGATGTATAAGGGCATATATAGGAGGAGGATGCAGGACAGCGGTGGACTCTTTTTAAACACAATTCAGATTGCCATCCACCAACAATTACAATATTAACAGTATTAAACAGTACATGAATCATATATTTCTATACCCTCCCTCCCATCCTTTCTAGTTGTAGCTTACTAACGGACTTCAGCCAGCCATATGAATTAAGCTGAAGGCATTCCCGGCCATGTGAATTAAGCTGAAGGCAAATAAAGATATGGACCAACATCCAGTTGATTGTCTGCTGAGTGGAAAATCCTATCACAAAGCAACAAGTGAACACATTACTTGGATGAGTGTTACTGTCCTGAAAGTGAAAGGTGGGTTTTCTTCATAGCAAATCACAACTTGCATAACAGCAACACATTGTTCTTTGAGTAAGAGACTTGATTCTGTGTCACTACGCTGGCATGATTTTCTGCTCAGTAGGAGCTCACTAGGATATTTGCCCTAAATGGAGCAAGACATCCTGTGGAGGACATTTATTGCCAAATGTGTAGCATTGCATATACTTTAGATGTCACATACCTTTTTTTACTGATACTTCTGTGCCCAATTCCAATGATGGCTCTATTTCTTAGGAAAGGAAGGAACAGTGATTGAGCTTACTGATGTGTGTTGAAGAAATGTAAATGCATATTGCAAATATCGTGGTGTATATGGTGGTAGGCCGCTACCAAAGAGGGTTGTAGCTTAGAGGCAGAGTATTTGCTTATAGGCAGCAAAAATGCTCCAGAAACAGATAATAGGAAAGATTTCTGCCTAGATTCTCATGAGTAGGTGACAGTCTGACAGCAGACAACCGGGGGCGGGGAATAAATTCAATCACTGTTTTGTAGACAGAATAGACATGGAACAGGCTCATATAGATAACCATTTCATCATTGTCCTCCCAACCCTGGAATAAAGATGCGAGACAAGAAGTATGGGTTAATCACGGGCCACACTTTATTAAACACAATCAATATTGCCATCCTTTGGCAAAGAGGGGTCCTGCCATAGTGCGGAATCAGATTTAAGCACAGAGGTCTCAACAAATGAATGGGTCCCTGGTCCCAGGTTTTCGCAGTCTTAAAGACAGTGATAACCTGGCCAGCCCCAATTTGACCATCCCCGGGCCTCAAGCCAGCTTCTCCTCGTTGACTGTTGGTCCAAGTGTGGCCCCAGTGCATCTTTCCCCCAAGCACTGTAATCGCACAATCTGCAGTGCCGGGAGGTCAGATGGGCTATATCTTACCTGAGATTATAATGGGACTCATCAACCAAACCTGTTATATCCGCACTACCCACCACAGCATACGGACTAGCCAAGCTAAGTCCCATGCCCGCTATCGAGCCAATTGAGCTCAGCAAGCAGACATCCAAGAAGACATCCAAACCCAAATTGGACAGATGAACACCATCGTTCTGAAAAAACTCAGGCCTATCCATACAGATCCTCTGGTGACCAATCACCGATCCAAGGCCGCTGCAGGCCACTCTGCAGACCTCCCAATTAACACTCCTGTGGGCAGTGTTAGTGGAGAAAAAGCTCCTGGCATCTCTCCATGCCAACCAAGGGACGATAGTTGACCATATAATCTGCATAGCCGGATACGTGGCCTTTAGCCATGTCAGATCGTGCAACACATCCAGGATCAAAGCCTTTCCACAATATCTGGCCAGATCATTGCCACTCAGATGTATTACCAACAAATGTCGATTACATTTTTGGTTTGGACCAGCAAGGCTGTTCTTTTATTCTTATGACAGTGGGACATAAAGAAATGCATGTAAACATTTCTCCAATAAAGTTCTTTTTTTCTCTACCTGTAAAATGGGAACCACTGTTGCAGCACACAGTTTTCTTTCTTTCTTTCTTTCTTTCTTTCTTTCTTTCTTTCTTTCTTCCTTCCTTCCTTCCTTCCTTCCTTCCTTCCTTCCTTCCTTCCTTCCTTCCTTCCTTCCTTCCTTCCTTCCTTCCTTCCTTCCTTCCTTCCTTCCTTCCTTCCTTCCTTCCTTCCTTTTTCTTTCTCTCTCTCTCTCTCTCTCTCTCTCTCTGAACAGTTTGAAAAATTCATTCTTCAAATTATTATATTCTGCTTAAAACCATCTAATCTTTTACTAATGTCAATGGTTCAGAAAGTAACGTCAAACCTCAGTAAGCAGATTCCATATGCACTGCACTATTTTAACTAGCTGCTGAAGGTGCTCACGCATCACCTCAAGAAAAAGGGACATGCTTGGGGGAGTGTGAAACAAGCCCCGTGTAGCTCAAGCGATAATCCGCTCTGCATTCTTCCTTTGGTTTCTCCAGGCAATGCAGCACAGAAACCTTGAAGAACAGGCTCCCAACATCCAAAGAGTTCTGAACTTTTCAAGTCAGTGGCTGTCGTATGCAGGTGGCATTCATAAATTAGAATATTCTAAATAGTCCGAGTGGAGCTTGTGCATTCATACATTGCAGTCATAAAATAGTGGATTTTCCAATTTTTGTTACACTCTGATAAGATTTTTAAACACACACGTACACTCACTCTACTGGCTAAATTCACTTCTCTTGGCAGAATTGCAGAAGTAACTTCTCTGACAATGGAAATCTAAAACTTTTGCGATTTCTTGCCTTTTCGGATGGAAAGTAATTTATCAGTTCCTATTAGCTCCAGTCACCAACATGAGATGCCTTTATTTTCCTCTTATGAGACATAAAATGCATCCCACCTATACTTTATATGCTAACATGAATATTTCAGTCTCAATTGTGAAAGCTCCCTGTTTTTGAAACCTTTCTTCTAAGAGAAAAATAGCATAATAGTGCTTCTCATTCCCCGTGCCGCTCTCCTACAAGCAGAATTATGAAGTGTGTGGATGTCTGCATCCTTCTTATGGTGCAAAGTCTCTGTGTGATATCCTGTGGGTCTGTTGGAAATTTACTGCTCCTCTCAGTTTTGTATATAAAGATTTTTTTTTTCAACCTATGCTTTGTCCCTAAGTCCTTTGCCCTGCCAAGGTAATTTTTCAGACCAGGGCTAAAATCCTATTTTGCTCAGTGGGACTCCTTCCCAAGGGCATAACTTGGGAAAGAGTCCCACTGAATATAATGGGATTTACCAGGAAGCTATAACATTATCCATATTTACTTGGAAGGCAAGTTGCATTGAATCCAATGGGATGTATTCCTACAAACACACACCCAGTGTTGGGTTGGTTGTAGGTTTACAGAAGGGCTGTTCCAAGATATATGGTTTCAAATTGCTGTTACAGTATTTCCTTCTCTTCAGAAGTGGATGAGGGAAAATGGACTGAGGTTGAATCTGGACATGATGGAAATCTTGTGTGTGGGCCGCCCTGGCGTCAGTGGGTTGGGAAACTCCCTCTCCTTTGGTGGAGTGACTCTTCCCATGAAGACTGAGGTACGCAGCTTGGGCATCTGCCTGGACCCAGATCTCACCATGGAAACCCAGGTGGTATCTGTGGTCTGGGCAGCCCATTTCCATCTTTAGAGGATTCCCCTATCTAGACGCGGGGGCACTCATGAAGCTGATTCATGCCCTCGTAATCTCAAGAATAGACTACCGCAGTGCTCTCTCTATGGGGCTACCCTTGAGGCTGATGTGGGGACTTCAACTGGTCCAGAATTTGGCAGCCAGATTAATACCTGGGGTGGAGAAATTCTAGCACATCTCCCCCACTCTGGCTGCCTTTCATTGGTTACCGGTTCATTTCCGCATCGACTTCAAGCTTATGATGATAACATTCAAAACCATAAACGGTTTAGGACCTCAGTACCTATCAGAATGCCTGCTCCCAGCCAGATCTGTCCACAATACCTGTTCTTCACAGGCAGGGCGGTTGAGGGCCTTGATCCTGAAGGAGGTTCAGAGGGAAAGAACAAGAAACTGGGCCTTCTTGGTGGCTGCCCCCTGCCTATGGAAGAACCTGCCTATTGAGATCTGCCTGGCACCCTCACTGGAGGGGTTCAAAAGAACATTGAAGAGCTGGCTTTTCCACCAGGCTTTCCCAGAACACTAGGATCTCGCCCTCCCTTTTTACCATTCTTTTTGCCATCCTCTCCATCACCCTTTTTACCACCTTTATTGTCATCTGTTTTAATTTCCCAATTTGTTATGTATTAATTAATTTTTATCTTGTTTTTTATATTGCCTTATATTGTTCTTAGCCACCCAGAGTGGCCTGGTTGTCACATGGTGTGGGATATAAATTCAAATAATAAATAAATAAACAAATAAATATCACTATAAAAGTTGTTTCACTTATCACAGTACCTCAGGTTAGTAGACGAGGACCAAATCTCAATTTATGGAGGAAAGAACCAACTGGACTTCCTGATTCTCTTTCTAGTCCAGAAAGCAGCTCCCTTCCCACAACTCTTAATTGGGATCGAGACCGTGACTCAGAGCAGGGGGCTTAATTTTTCTTCCCACCCCAGTTTGTTCATGCAAATGCTCCCTGCCCCCCAGAGCTGATGTTAGCCACGGAGAGCAAAATATACAAGTACTTACTCTGCTTAGAGTTGCCAGTTTTCAGACTGGTAGCTTAAGCCTGAAGGAATTGCTATGCCTTTCCAGGTCTGTGCCCTGGCACTGCTGGATGAGTCATTCAGAAAAAAATGAGCCCAAATCCTCTGAACTTTACAAGGCAAAGAGATTGCTTGATCCTGCAGACCCTGGAGCCTCTGTCCTGAGTCTAGAAAGGAGGTTGGACCACCACTCAACCCAGGAGAAAACCACAGGACAAAGACTAGAAGCCCTCAGATGAAATGCTTGGCATCAGAGAAAGGCTCCTCAGGAAAAAGGCCTCATCAAGAGTAGATGGCTCCTCAGAGGAAAGCTCTTCCTCCCAGGGAGACTACTTGGTTAAATCCTGCAGCTGAATTCCTCCTCAGCTGGCCAAGTTCTTACAGCTTAGTACTGGGGTGTGTGTTCCAGCAGCTCAGTGATGCACATTTTTGGGTTGTGACCTCGGTTTTATTAGAGAATATGCCTCTTCTTGTTCCAGATCGTGCTTTGCATCCTAACCTTTTGTGCTGACTCCTTGTTCTGCATGACTTTTGAAATACTTGACTGTACTTTTTGGACTCCTCTGGAATCTGATACTGGCATTTTGCTTCCAACCTCCATCCACATTGCTTTCTTTACACACCGGTAGGACTTGGTCTGGCAGATATCTGCCTATTGCACCAAGTGTTCTGGTTTGCACAGACTTTGTTGATGTGACCAGCTTGACTTAGAAGAGCAGAGTCTCTAGGAAGGCAGACAGAGCTGAAACCAAGCAGTACTGGAGAAAAAGACTGACTTCTGTGTGTGAAGTTGCTTTAAGTCACCAGCTTAGTGTGAAAGTGTTTGTATGTACATTGCGCCAGAAAGCAAAACGTACCCATATGCATGCACTCATTGACCTCCTACTCTTCTGCTGTCCTTACTCACTGAGTTTTTTTTACTTTTTAAATTTTTTTTATTTTTTCACAGAATAAAAGAAAAAAGAAAGAAAAGCAACAGACCAAGTATAAAGGAAAAAGAAAAAAAAACTAACTAACCTCTCAATTTAAACTAACCCCCCCCCCTTTGGAGTCAGAGACTCTAGCCTCATTAACCCCTCTACTCTCCCCAGTTTGGTTTCCAGTATATACTAAGTAGATATACATATATCATAAACTTTGCCTTACGCTCTGTCTTCTTCTGGGCCCAACAGTATATTAGTTCCCAGCTTTGTTTTACATAGTCTCTTGGTTGTTCCCATAAATGCTTCTGATAGAGTGTCCAGTTCTGCTGTATCCCATAGCTTTACACCATCATTAGATCTACCATGCTGTTTGAAACTAGGCAGGGAGTGGAATGTTGCTGTTGTGACTCACACAGTGGTAGTCCTGGCAGACTTAAAGTCTGGAAAAATACTTCCTCTTCTGCCCTTTCCTGTCTTGTGTTCATGACATCACAAGGGTTTGTGCCCAGTCTCAGATTTTGACTCTGAAATCTCAGATGATAGGATACTATTGATCTACTGTGTCTGTGACTGGATGATTTTCTATCTACAACTCAAAGCATGTTGTGCTGGTGGTGGGAACAAAAGGGTGGGCAAGCAGAGCAAATGTACTGTGAATAGTAACTCCACAAGCAATAGTTGTAACTTGTATTTCCTACAGTCACATGGCTGACAAACTGGTTAGCATCTTTGTGTGTCAGTTCCAAATGAGATGCAGCAGATCCAAAAGTCTTCCTCATTGGTGGGAGAGGTGTGTGCACAAAATCAATGGAATAGCAATTGAAACATATCATCATCATAATCATCGTCATCATCATCATGGACAATATTGCTTCTTTAGGGGAGGTAAAATTAGAAAATAAATAAATAAGAAAAATGGGATTAAAGTAAGGGTAATAATTATTGCCATTAGTGTACAAAAATAACACCTCTTAGCTGAGGTATTAATTCTCAATGGTGTGGTTACAAACTGTGTCACTTTGCTGGAAGAAAGATAAACAGATAGTAACAATTTATCGTGATCTATGGAGCCCCGGGGTGGCACCCAAGTGGGGTATCACAGATATTGGTACAAGGCTTAGTTTTATTTATCTTTCTTAATGTCTTGGAACAAAGTCATGAAAACATCTCATTAATTAAAATTGTGCATATTAAATTGGGAGGTGTAGCAGAAAATAGACTAATCACTTAGTCATTTATTGGGTGTCCTGAGCTCATATAATTTACTATACACCAATTAAATGTGAAATAAATCCTGACTCATTGGAAATTTTATTCTCTGGCTTGATATTTAGAGCTACAGTTTGCTTTCTTCCAGTGCTATGCCATTAATATGTAAAATGCTTTCTTCCCCTGCCATCCACATAAATTACATAAATTAAAAATTTTAAGTCCTGAAAATTGTCTGCTTGTTAAGGAACATGAGGACTAAAATTAGTGATTTAGAGCTATGAAAACAGCTTATTTAAGGGGAGCAGGAATTAGTAAATGTGGGTGCCATGATTGTGGTTTTTATCATGTGCTGCTAAGTTGTTTAACAATGTCCCTATGATTTCCAAAAAGTCTAATTGTCAACAGCTCTGCCCAGCTCTTGCAAACTCAAGGGTGTGGAGCACAGACAGAGTTCTGACTCCTGTCCTCTGAAGATGGCAGCCACAGAGACTGGCAAAACATTAGGAAGAACAACCTTCAGAACATGGCCAAAGAGCCCGAAAAAGCCACAACAACCATTAAGGGTGGGGCTTGATCCCTCTAATAGTTGTTCTTCCTCTTTTCATGTCCCCTTAAATTTTTCCAAGCATTTTAATCTATTGCAGTGATTGCCTTCTTATAATGTTCCCAAAGTATGATACCCTCAGTTTTGCTAGTTTTGCTTTTGGAGAGAGTAGATATAGAATTTACTTATTTGACTTTTTAATGGTCCATTGTATCTGCAAAGCTCTCCTCCAACACCACATTCCAATGAATCATTTTTTCCTGTTACCTTTCTTCACTGTCTAGCTTTCACATCTGTGCCTAGTTATTGGGAATATCACAGTACGGATGATCTTCACCTTGGTCTCCAGTGACACTTCTTGCACTTGAAGATCTGTTCTAGTTTCTTCATTGCTACTCCTCTTAGTCTCAATCTTCTTCTAATTTCTTGGCCACAGTCTCTGTTTTGATTGATGATTGAACCAAGGCATGAAAAATCTTCAACAATTTCAATTTTTTTTAAAGCTGCCAACATTAATTATTCTTGGCTTGCCCCACTAGGAAAAAGAAAAGAAAAGAAAGGAAGAGGAAACCAAGCTTTCAAAGAAAGGAAAGGAGACATCATGGCACACAAAGATATCAGAATAGTGATAAAACCGAATGTGCCCTCGAGTTAAAATCTATGTAGTTTCACCAGTTGTTATGCTTTAATAAAAATTTTGTTTTTATGTTTCAAACTTCAAAACCCTCAGGCTCCTATGATTTGGGCTTAAGGCAAGCCTAGTGAAAGTAAGGACAGTTTAATTGTGATTTGCCCGGTAGAGGTGGCCATAGCTTTAAAAGAGTAGGGAACAATATTGTGCCTTGAGAAACCCCACAAGCGAACTGCAAGGACATAATTCTAATCTGGAGAGGAACTGTCACTCCAGCGTGCTGAACAGTCTCTCCCATCTTATTTTCAGAAGCCTCTGATTTGTGGCCAAGGGTTAAGGCCATCTCTACTGTTATGCAACTGTTATGTGGCAAAGAACTCTTCAGAGACCTGAGGTGGGTTTGGCATGGCTCTTCTAGGGATGGGATAGGAAGATATAGTACTCCATTACTTCGGAAATGTCTTGGTCATACTTGCTGCATTGCTTTGCTTGGAGACTGGAAATAGCTTACTGGTAACTGTTGCCCTACCTGCAAGGGCAAAAAGACCTTGATTTCTGAATCTATTCATCCAGTGGAACCAAGCAGTGATGAACTCATCACTGGGAATAAGAACTTCCCATCCTGCCATATACCGCTCAGATACAATAAATTTCATGGCAGGCCATCGCATGGCCATTAAATGCTCATTGCTTAGAAGTATAGCTAAATTTGCATTTAAAATAGAGACCTCATAAATGTTCTTTTTCAAAGGGGAAAAAAACCTGTGCTTACATCTGACTTCCATGCAGATTAGATTGTGGTGCTTCTTCTCCTTTACCAAACAGCCATGCTGAGTCTTCTTGGCTATAGTTTCCTCACACAAGCATCCATTGGGGTGAAAGAGTATCATTTTGAAAGCAATATAAATCCTCCACACTTCCCACAGGCAGTATTGTAAGCATTCCGTTCCAAAAGCTGCCTCACCAGAGTCCTTGTGAAATCAGGTACCATCTGGCATGTTTGCATTAATTCATCCACATTGCCTGTTATTCCTGTGCAAAAATGTCAAAGGACTCTGTGTTCAATGCATGAAGGATCAGGTGCAATCGCGGTGTTTGTTTCTTATTGAGAAATTATCATACCTACAAAGCCAGCAAGTGACTGGATGTATTCCAGAGATAGCTGCGAGTTTGCATTAGGGAATGCAGGAAACACTCAACCCTGCTTCCATCAGAGACAAGGGGTGGGGGAGTTACTCCCTTTGCTACAACTACCAGAATCCTACATACTGACTCTGAAATAATTTTTTGAAACATGTTCCCATCTTGGGCTTCACTATGGAAAATCAGTATCACCTTGGTGTTTGTATGTAGTGTGCCAGTGGACATCTACGATTTTATATAGGATTCTGTTTCCTCCTAACCCCAAGGCTTGGGCTGGCTAGTAATATTTCCTTAGATCTCATTTGCTGCATTTAGAAAGCAGGGAACAATGAGTCAGACAGAGAGAGATTTCCCAAAGCTTACTCAGAAAGCTTAAGGCTATGGTGACTCAGGCTTGGCAAAGGTACACAAATTTGGAGGAATCCATGATGAACAATGGCAAGCACAAGCTTGTCTAGGACTTGTAGATGGTGAGCAGGCTTCAGGTTTGCAGGGATACCTTTGTTTCTGTATTAGAACCCCAAGGACTACCAGCTGAAGCCTGTGCAAGATCATTCTTGTGATTACGGAGTTATGGACCCAGACATTTGCTCTGTTAAGCAACACCTAATGTCTCTTGAAGTCATTCTACACATAAAGCTACTCTTGCTTACCACAAACCTTTTTCGTGTCAACAGTTTTAATTTAGGATAAGACTATACAACTGTTTTAGCTGAGTCCTGAACTGAATTTGGGTTTTTTTTGGGGGGAGGGGGGAAATACCAAAGGGGAACAAAGTGGTCTAAGTTGAATCTGAAGAAAATCCACATCAGTCTGACCTGCTTCAGACACGATTAAGGTGGTAGGCTGTAAGGTTGTGCAAACTAATAGGTCAATTTGGATTGATCTTGATCAAATTCTGATTCGGATTGGTCTGTGTTGGGTCTGAATTGTATCTAGATAAGTCCAAATATCTTCAGACCAAACTGGCCATTCAAACATTGAAAGAAAGCCAGACACATGTCTCCAAAATACAAACAGCACCACATAAGGAAAACACCAGGGTGATGTGATGGGAAGGGAGGTGGACTCATTGACCACTGTAGCTTGCTATCTCAGACAAGAATTTCACCAGCACTTTCACCAGCAATAGTGCTCATAGAGAGGAATTGTGATGTCCTTGAATTCATACATTCAATTCTACCATAAAGTTCTTTTGTTTTTCTTCAGCTGTAAGTAGCAGATTCCTGAAAGCTACAGATAGTGTTTTGGTGGTTGTTGATTGTCTTGATTACTTGGAGTTTCTAGCCATGAATAAGGCATGGGGGGCAGCGGGGGGGGGGGAGGATCAACATGAAAGCATGTTGCTGTTTCCAGAAGGAGAGTTGAGTTGAGTGTCTGAAGAACAAAGGTTATGCATCACATGGAGTGTGTCTACATGGCTGTGGATCAATAAAATCAGGTTCCCAAACACATAAAGAGGCTCTGCATATAGTATAATGTCTCTTCTTCAGAATGTCCTTCTTTGCAAGGAGACAATGATGGTTGTGGTAAGGCTAGAATGTGGGGGACCCCTTTTGAGGATTCTGTGAAGGCATTTACAAGAGGAGATAGTCTTTCAGAAATCCTAGGCTGGTGTCTTTTTATTAACAACTTTTAAATTTTGCCTCTTCGTATCCAAATCTTGTTTCTTTAAAATCTGAAAGCCTTACTTAATCCTCCTTTTGCCTTTCTAGTTCATTTCTTTGAACAGTAATCTCGTTACTGTGTATGATTTTTACTGTAGCAGGTCATGATGCTTCTTTAGACAAGATCATAACTGAATCAATCTGAGCTAAATAATGCTCATATCTAAATCTCCACAGTGGGTCCTGAATTAAAATAGGGGACCCTTGCAGAGTCTTTATTTATGATGAATGCAAGGAAACATTTTGTAATTCCTCCTGCTAAATAGTGAGGGGGTCAGAAACACCTGCAGATCTACTGCAAATCACTTAGAGATCTGCCCGTATATCCAGAACTATCTTTGTACACTCCTGACAATCAATCCCAAATCCAGTGACATCTGTGAAGAGCTATCCTCAAATATATCCTATTGATCCAAGAACCAGTCAGGTGAGCAGGTCATTCTCACATTCAGAAAGAGTGAATTCTCAGTGTCATCCCACACCTGCAGGGAAAATATGAAAGAATTAAGCAAAGTCAATGAGCAAGACTTTCCCATTCAGTTGGAAAGATGACTCTCAAATTACAAAATGTTGTGTAATTCACTCAAAATTAGTGAATTCCCCCCCCCCCTCACAACATAGAATCACATCCATATATTAAGGCTATTAAGCTACAAAGCATGTGAGGGAATACAGTTCCTCTAGAAACTCCCAGCTGGCATGATCACTGGAAACTGTAGCTCAAAAACTAATTTTCCAAGTTATACAAATAGATACGTACCTGTCCATGCCTGTCATCATACATGATGCCAAAGAACAGGTGTCTGAATATTTGATAAAATATTGCCTTTTCCCCTGCCCTCGCTTTCTTTGTAAAGACAATACAAATGCTCATTTATGCTTTTAATCCTTCTCTCTTTAAGGTGTTTTTTTTTGTTAAAGTTTCTTCAATTTCTTTGTCTCTCTGAAGAATGTGGAATGAATGACATTATTTGGTGTCCTTCATGATTTTTGGATTCAAGCCTATCGTGGAAAGATTAGATAGGTTACAATTATTAAGTGCTTAAAGGTACTATTTATTGTTCTTTTTCTGGGCACCTCTCCTGCTGACATATGATTCTATAAGGGAAAAATGTAGCTAATTGTACAACAACTCATTTGAAGCCAATGCCAATAACCTCCATAAATGAGGTATAAAGTGGTGAGTGAAGTGGATCACTAAGCAGAAGAATATCTTGTCCAGAAAGTTGAGGTGGCCAGGTTTTTGAACTCTCTGCTTTTGCAAATGACACCGGTCCAAAGAGAGAGGTATCTGGACAGCTCTTTTACTGCTGTTCTGATGAAACTGATCATGTGAGGAAGATTCGCTGAGAGCTGAAATGTGCCTGTAGTTTCCTTCAGGCATAATGGCACTACAGCTGTGCTGGTTGTTGCTAGCAGAATATGGAACTGCATTAACAAATTACAGAACACCTTTAAGGTGTCTGAACAAAACAAAAGTAATTATTTTTTAAAAACAGATTTGTTTAGAATACAATCTTAATTAAAATTTTCTGAAAAAAAGTTCCTCAAATAGTACATTCAAAAAAGCCAAAAATCTGAGGCACACTTCTTTAGTCCTTCGGTTTTCAATGGGGTGGCTCTGAATAGTGTGGATTTAGGTGCCAGGAAGAGCTAGGACGTTGTAGGACATCCTTCATTAGTTTCCTGCATGTTAAGGAGCACAAGGAAAGGAAAAATCCTGGGGGAATCCATAGGCCAATGGGCATGGCATCGAATGAGGTTCTTCAGCACCACCTGCTGAAATTGCCCCTCTGGGAAGAACTGGACCCACTGTCAAAGAGTGCCTTCGAATCCCATTGCATCCAGGTTCTCCAGAAGCACCTTGTGGATGATGTTACTGAAAGCCACTTGAAAGGTCCACCCAACCTAACAGTGACATATCCTTCTGTCCAGTTTCTGATGCATATGGACTAAAGGAGAATCAGAGCAGAGTCTGACCCATAATCATCTACCCACAGTATCATTTAATGCAACTGCCCATAAAAACACATGCTTAAGCAGAGCATTGAAATTTATGTGTTCAGGTTTGGGGATATGAATTTGGGCAGCTTATAATGGGTGCCTCAAATATAAAGGGAGCGCTAACATAATTTATTTTCGGTCAGATAGTAAATCAAGCTGGGAAGACCTTCAGTCCTCCCTCTTTGAGTCTCTAGATCCTCTTTATACATGTAACCTTCCTCTACATACCCGTGTTTCATGCATAGCCAAGATTTCCTTATTAGCACCAAATATGTGGCTGTGAATAGACTTGGCCAACTGGTTGATCTGTCTATGTTGGGTGCGTAGCCCACAAGCAAGTAACCCTAATATTGTTTTCTTTATTTTAATTAAATACGTTGTCAATAAATACATTTTTTCTTTTAAAAGTTCCATGATGATTCCCATAGCAAATGGGTATGGCCTGTAAACTGGAAGTACTAGGGCTCTTAAATTTGTGGATTATAACCCAGCATGAGAAGTGATCCAGTAACAGCAGCAGCTTCAACTTTCCATAAATCAAGGAGGAGAGCAAGATTGTGAGACTTTGGGAAGCAAAGTAGAAGACGAACCATTACCTTATCATTGTCAGCACTTATGACAGCTTTAGAAGACTACAGTTCCCGGAAGTGTAATGAAGCAAATGGAGCACTATATAACCAGGAAGGCTGGCTCACAAAGATGAGCCGGCTGCCTATTTTTTGGTATTCCATTTTATACAGTCTGTAGGATTGCTTAGAGGAATCTCAGGCTTCTGAAACTACATGAAACCAATAGGTAAAAAGGGTTAGAATTAGGATTGTAAAACATAGTTTTTTGTGTGCAGCCTCCATAGATTGATAAACCCTGTACACATGTGAATTGTCAACGCACGGAGGTTGCGGATGGAACCTGCCTCCATGATGGCAACTTTATTCCTGCATTCATGTTCCTTCTACTCTAGAATGTCTGAATAAGGTTATTGTGAAATTAACAGGACTTTGTGTGGATAAAACCTAGGCCTGATGTGATTACAACAATGGCCAATGGTTACTGTGGGCTGTATTGAGGAAAGTAACCCAGAATTTATTAAATCATAACTCCTGAGATAGACTATGTATGTTTTCCTTACAGTGCAGAGTACACATCTCCTGTGGATCAGATAATAATGGGTCACATCTTGAGATGGGCCTGAATTAATTTGGAACCATCTATCCAAATATTGTCTCATGGCAGCACAGCTACCACATAGACTCTCACTGGATCAGCAAAATCCCTCACCTTTTGTTGTGCATCACCTGGCTCCTTTATTGCTGGTGGCTTGCCAATCCAGGCAGGAGCTTGGCTGGCTGGTCCCTGTGTCTGCAGGCAGCCATCCACTCATCAGCTGTGTGGAGAGAATCCCTGTCCCACCTCCTTGATGAGTGGACGGCTGCCTGTGGAGGTGAGGATCAGCTGGCTGAGTTGCTGCCTGGTTCTTCCCCTGGCGATGAAGGCCCACAATGGCACACCATGAAAGGTGAGTGGTTTTGCTGATCCAGGGGGTGGGTGGGGAAAGAGTCTGCACAGCAGCTGTGCAACGATATTCAGATACAGGATTCTGAATTAATTTGAGCCCATCTCTTGTCACATCCAATAACAGCCACACCATTGATTGAAGTTAAAAAAGGGGAGCGATTTTGATAATTCCTTTTCTCCCCCCCCCCAGCCCAATGCTCCCAAATCTCTACAGTGGGTCAGCAGACTTCCTCAAGCAGATTTGGTGGGCATAGAGTGAGCTGCAGAGAGGAGAACTAGGAGAACTTAAGACCTCCCCACTTTTAGGATAATTTCCATCACTGGAATAGTCACAGAACTGTTGAGTGAGAAGGGGCCATAAGGATAACTGAGTCCAACCTTCTGACAAAGCATCATTGACAAATGGCAATCTAATCTTTGTTTAGATTGGAAAGTCTATCCACTACCTTTCAAGATAATCCATTTCATTAGCACAACAATATACCCACAACAAGACACACTAATCACCCATCTACAGAAAAAGACAAAAGCCTATCTCACAGCCATCAATACTGCACTCCCAAGCCAACTACACCAGAGCACAGAGTGCTGTCCTCTGAAGATGCCGGCCACAGAGACTGGCGAAATGTTAGGAAGAACAACCTTCAGAACGCGGCCAAGGAGCCTGAAAAACCCACAACAACCAATCCATTCCATTGCTAGACTGCTCCTCTTATCAGAAAGTTCTCCTTAATGTTTAGTCAAAACTTCCTTTTTTGTAATTTGAATTCATTAATGTTGATCTTACCCTTTGGAATGGCAGAAAATAAGCTTGCTCCATTTCCTGCATGCCAGCCCTTCCTTTCAGTAGAGTGTCAAGAAGACAAGAGCTTTGGGAAGTTTGTTGTTTGGACCACATGTTCCAGAATTCTCTAGTTGCTCAGCAAATGCCCATGCTGGTTGGAGGATTCTGGAAGTTGTGGTTAAAAAAAGGGTAAAGTTTCCTAGCTCTGAATCAGGTAATTGCCCAAAACATTGCAAACAATGTATGAAGCAATTAAAGTAAAATAGGTTAGTCATTTCTATGAGGTGAAGTGCCTGAGCCTGTATGCAGAGGGGAGAATGACCTTTCAAACAGTCATTGAAATTCAGCTCTTCCCATCATTATGCAAACAGCCTAAGAACTACCATCAGGCTTGGTCTGAATTGCAAATGGATGATTTTGAAAAACCAACTGTGAACTGTCCCAGAATTACTAAGTTAGTATATCTAAAACATGCCATGGAGACATTGGATCCAAACAAAGTTTTCAGGCCTTCCAGAGCTCAACAAAAAACAGGGCATGTTCTCATGCAGGGTGAAACTATTTCTGTACTACTTGACAGCACCTGATTGGTTTCATGATCTCTTCTAGAAACTTTTACACACAGCAATGTAACATAATCTGTTCTTACAGTCACACTGCTATTTGGGTCCCATGTCCAGTAAACACTGGCTTAGTTACATGCATGCATTTGAAAAAATAAAATCAGTTCCAGATAATTTCAGGAAAAGTTTGAGTACAGATTGACTGGAATCCTGTTGCTCAAGTTATAACAGCACAGCTATGACAATGTCATCAGCCATGCTGTGTCAGGGGAATTAAAAATTGCATATTACATCCCAGGCTCCAGAGATCTCTAGGGATCTTCTTCATTTTACAGAAGCCTTGCAATAGTAAGAGGAACTGTTTAATGCCTGGAAAATTGCTTCCATTGGTCTTGCCACTAGAATTGGCAGCTGCAATTTTGAGGCATTAAAAAAATTCCACACCCCATTCTATAGCTTCCAAAGTTTTCCCAAGGATTAACAGTATCCTTAGGGTTCCCTAGAATGTAGGAGAAATAGGAATGTTTTAATTCTTCTGAAATGGCAAGTCTGATGAGGTTATCTGGCTGAACACCTCTCCCTCAAAACATCTACCCATCCTACCCACACCTCTCATATTGAGAAGCTCCAAGTGGCCACTCTGAGGGAGGCCTGGATTCAGTCACTCGAAGCTAGGCCTTCTCTGTGGTGGCCACTTCAGTTACAAACTCCCTCCCACCAGAGGTAAGATTGGCCCCATCTCTCCTGATTTTTAGGAGGCAACTGAAGACCTAGTTGTTTTCCCAAGTCTTTCAATACAGTGGTGCCCCGCATAGCGAGGTTAATCCGTTCCGGATTAACCTGCGCTATGCGAAAACATCGCTGTACGGGGCAGGAAAAGCCTATTGGAACGCATTAAACTTAGTTTAATGCATTCCAATAGGCACCAAAACTTACCCCTCCAGTGATGTTTTCGCTGGTCCAGTGGCCATTTTGGAGCCGCCGATCAGCTGTTCGGTGGCTCCAAAATGGCCGCCGGATGACCCGAAATGGCCCCCTGTCAGTGTTTTCGTTCCCTCCCCTTGCTTACCAAGGTCACGAAAACGCTGCGGGGGGGCATTTCGGGTCATCCGGTGGCCATTTTGGAGCAGCCGATCAGCTGTTCGGCGGCTCCAAAATGTCCGCGGGACGCCCCAATCTTCGCAAAGCGAGTGCGGCGATTGGGGCAGCTCCGTATAGCGATCCCAAAAAAGGGATCGCTATACGGATTCTTCACTATACGGTGCGCTCGTTAAGCGAGGCACCACTGTAGTCTAATCAAGTAATTTTATCTATCCCTTCTGCCACCAGCCTTTTTCCTGTTGTGGTTCCTGCAGCTATGTCCGGAACCCCTTTTTTCACTGTTGTTTTATTGTTTTTGTCATTATTGTTTATGACTGTGTATCCTGTTAGCTGCCCAAAGTAGTAGCCTGCTACTAATTGGGTGGGATATAAATTTAAACAAACAAACAAGCATCACAGTTGCATGATTATAACTTGTGCAACTGGATTCTAATCATTGTCTGAATTTCCAACTTGCTCATTGTCCCAGAAAGTGAATTTCCTATCCCCATTCCAAATAATATTACCTTCAGTCACTTTGGATCCTTTTTATTTCTCATTGGTCACTAAGGTGAATATGGTAAATGACGTACATTCCATTCTGTGAGAAAGAACCATTTTTCTTGTTTAATCTTGTGTTACCACTCTGACCCTATAATCCCTGACTAGATACATGTATAACAAAAGTCAAAGAAAACAGTTGTTTCACCTGATAGACCAATAGATACATCTTGTTTAACTCATTTAAACTAGTTTATATGGTGATATAAACTAGTTTAAATGAGTTTAAAAGTATATGTTACCAGATATCAGTAATTCCTGCATGCGTTGAAAGTAAGGGAAAGGAGTAACATGGGTGGAGGGAAGTGCTGGTCCTAAATGGAATCATTCTGAGTTGTGAATATCATGTGTTTTGCAAAATCACTCTTCTGTCATGAGTGCAGCTGAAGATCTGGAACCCGAAGGGTTAACTGTAGCTGAGGAGAATGCTGAGCCATCAGAAATACAAACACCTGAATCACTCCAGAATCTCCTCCCCCAGTAGACAGGCTGAGGGCCAGGCTTCAGAGAAGCCTTATGACAAAAAGGTCAGAGGATCGCTTGAAGGCTGCCCGCAGAAACATCCTATCAACTAGCCCTGAGTTCTGACAGGATGAAAAGGCTTCCTGCAGTTCAAGGGCTGTTTTTACTATATAAACAGCTCTGAGATGACTGAAAATCCATGGAAGCAACAAGTCAAACCTCTGGTTTGCATCCACGCTCCTGACAACCTTGAACCTTGTTCCCTGGACCCTTGGCTTTGGATTCTGACCCTAGATTATGTTGTGCATTTTGGCTTTGGACTCTGACCCTGGACTACGTTGTATTTGGATATTGGCTCTGCATTCCCTGAATTCCTGACATAGGACTGGTTTATTGGACTCTGCTGCTGTAACCCCCCCAGAACGTGACATCTTCAAATGTTGAAGTTCTGTGTTCTGAGACTATGAAGTACCTTTCCATATTTTTCCATAAAAAAGCTTTTCAGAATGTTCCAGCATGCAAAAGTAGAAGCCCCTTGGAGGCAGAAAAAAAAGCATTGCTTTGGCACAGAAAAGGGCTTGAAAGTGTTGAATCAACCTTTGTGTCATGCCAGCTGTTAAAATGCTCCACATTTGCCCTTTTTATAAGTGAAGCAAATCCTGTGGTATCTGACCATGTTGTCACTCTTTCTTTGCAAAAGATGACAGCCAAACAGAGCTAACTCACTGGAAATTGGAAAAAGGTGGTCTGCATTGGAAGTCTCAGGGACGTAATGTATTTTCCCATGTATAAGACTATACTTTTGTCTAAAATCTTTAGACTGAAAATTGAGGGTCATCTTTTACATGGAAGTAAGCTGAGGAGAGAAAAAACAAGTGGGGAGGAAAGCAGGGATCAAACTGATCAAACTGATCACTTGCTAAGCCTTAGTGAAAGGAAAACAGGGATCAAAGCGCTGCAGGATGGCTTTGATCCCTGCTTTTCCCTCTGTTTACTAAGTCCCATGGGGCTTAGCAAAAGGAGGGGGAAAGGCATTTCTTAATCTTGGGTTAATAAAATGGGGGGGTGTCATACATGGGGGAGTCTTATACATGGAAAAATACGGTATTTTGATGGGGACCACCTTGCAACCTCAGTCTGATAGTAAATAAATACTTCCATAATTAAATATGTACATCTTTTTTCCAATCTCTCTTTGTCTATCCTCAACTTCCAGTTCCAAGATATTGTAATGCTTCTGCTAGAGCTGCATTCTCAATTAGAAATCGCTCCACAGGAGGTAGTTACAAACAGTGATAATAGCAACACTTAACCATCTGTTTTAAGGTCATTCTATTTAGTTTGGCAATCTTTATGGAAGTCAGGCTTTCCAAGCTATGAATCATTCTCAAAGCCCACTTCTGAACTCCTTTGCATTTTTGTCCTGCTTCTAGCACAGCATCTTCTAACAGTAGCAAGACAAATATGTCGGGACAACCTAAAGGTGGATCTGACAGTAACAGCCAACTTTATACTGCAGGTGCCCAGAATTTGATACTCAGAGGGCACTGGGTGGGGTGTGTGTGTGTGTGTGTGTGTGTGCATGTGCACACATGAATAAAACCCTACCCAGTTTTCATGGCTAAACTATCATCTTTAGCTTGGAAAATTTACAAGATCTACAGCTGCCCCAAACCCCCAGGCAGTGTGGCCACAAAAAAAATTTCCAGGCCTCCGTTCATGGCTAATAAAGCAGAGACACCTAATTTCTATGACATCTAAGTCAACACTGCGATCTAGACATGTCTACTCAGCAGTAAGGAAAGATGCAGGACTGAAGACCCTGATTGGGCAGGAAACTAACTCATGTGAGGAGCCTCCTTGCTTCATAAATTCACCTGTCAAGTTACTGATATTTAAGATGACCTTCACCTAACACATCACCAAAAAAGGAGGACCAAAGATAACATTGTTCTGCTTAAAACTGCATTTGTTAGTCTGTAAAGGTAGGTGCAAAATTAGACTTTATTTTTATAATTTAGACATTATTTTCCCACCATTTCCCCTACAGAATCCTCAATTAGCATGGCCTGACAGGCTGCAGTTGCCTTGGAATGGTCATTCCAAAATGTAACCTGTTCAAGTTTTAAGAATAGCCATGTGTTTCACTTGGTTGAGGGAGACAGTAAGCAGTTGACCTGAGCAACTACCGCGTCTGCTGCCTAATGTACTGATCTCTTCCTTAATGGTTCTTTAAATCAGACTTGTGCTGGAATCTAGTCTATTTTTTTAAATAGAGGATATATTTCAGTAGATCAATGGCTCCCAACCATGGGTAACCCAGATGTTCTTAGACTGCAATTCTCAGAAGCCTTCACCACCAGCAGTGCTACCCAGGTTTTCTGGGAGTTACAGTCCAAGAACGCCAGGTTACCCAAGGTTGGGTACCAATGAAGTAGGTGATGGCACTCCGACAGATGGGAGGACTGGCCTCCCTAAAGGAGCACATGTGGCCACCTTATGGACGGCTGTAAATGTACCAGAAATAATGGGTTGGTGTGACATGCTTTTGTATTTCCACCCTCCCTTGTGTGATTTTATTGATGTGAAGAAAGGGAATGCCTGAACGGGACATTTTTGAAAATATTTTTAAATGTTTAAGCTGAAAGGATGGGCAGGAAATAGGTTAGGATCTATCAGCAGATCTCTGAGTGTTTTGCACCAGAACAACAAAGCCTTTCTCACAAAAGCACTAAAAACACACACATTTCTTCTGCCTTAATTAGGCTGCTGAAATGAAGGAAGCCAAAGCAAGGAATGTTTGGTGTGTGAAAGGATAGTAGATTTAATTCTAATATGTGTGTGTGTGTGTGTGGGAAGAGCTGCATGCAAGTTGATGAGAGCTCGTCAACTCTTCTCTGTGCATATTTTTCTGAGTCACTATTTTGAACTAATCAATGGACCCTGAGGTCTTAGTAAAAAGCAAATTAGAAATTTGAAGTATGAATCCCCTCAATTCTCTGGATGAAAAGTCGCTGGAAGCATCAAATAAGCAGTATATAAATATAGCAGACACATTTAAAAAATTTTTTTAACAGAAGCTTTTTGTCCACGTCCTAGTTTTGGGGGCCAAGTCCCAAGCCCCAAGTCCGAGTCCCTATTAAAGCCAAGCCGAGTCCCTATTAAAGCCAAGCCTTTTCCCCCCAGAAAAAAGGGGAGGCGTAGGTAGGTTCCGAGTCATCAATCAAGTTTGAGCCATTGGGGGAAAAAAACCCTGAGTTGAGTTGCCTGTGAGCATAAAGTCTGACTTGACAGCAAATCCCCCAACTCGAGTCCCGATTCCTAATAGAAGACATGCTGATCCATCCGCTGCATGTCTTGTTCCTCTTGGTATTGATTTTAGTTGGAGGGGTGGTGTATTAAACCAATTTACTGAAGATTAAACTTAAGGCTCTAGTTATATGAACTCTCACAAGCCCTTGGATATTGTTTAATAAACTGATCTTTCATTGCTACGTTAGAGTCCTCATGTAAGGAGTTGCATATATTTTTTTTTAAAAGATCAGCATTTTCAGATTCTTAAGGGCTCTTGGGTGAATATCATCTGTCTCTGGTGATTTATTAAACTGTAATTTGGCAGTTGCTTCTAAAATGGCATCTATTATCAAGTAGATTAGATTAGATATACTTCCTGGAAGAAAATATTTAGATACTGCTCTTTCACCAATATCTCAGCAACATATGGTTCTTGGTTCCATTATTATTTCAACCATTTTCAAAGATACAGTTGTGTTATGTATGGTCTACTTTCAGAATATATAACAGAAATAAAGACTTGGATATTATGGTACCTTAATGAGAGATTTATTTCTGTGACCTATCTGTGGATTATGTGTTATTATCTGCAGAAATATACACTGTCCGCTAGAGTAGGGCCACTGAATCCATAAGGATTTAGTGAGTCAAGTCCTTTGTAAGTTCCATTGATTCAGTGGATCTGCTCTAGTTGTAATTTATTTCTGGATTTCAGCCACTGAAATAAATCTGTAAGTCTTTAAGGTAACCCAATGCTTTTGCTTTTGTTTTTGTTACATTTTTCTTAACCATTTTATTGTTAACCATGCTAAGTTACAGTAGATTTATTACATTAAAATTTGGATCAGACAAGTGCCTTCTGTTCAGTAATATTTACAAGAAAAAGAAGATTGGAGAGATAAAATGCTTGAACATGCCACAATGGTAAAACTCACAAATTATGGAAACAGAAGATGAGCTAGAGAATTTGGAAAAAAAAAGTGGGAAGACTACTTTATTTTAAATAATTAGAAGGGATAAAGATCCAACTTTGCAAAAAGTGTTATGTAAAAAGAATAGAATTCACATTCTAAAATGTTAACAAAAACTGAAGTATGGCACTGCTTAGAATATTTTAAAACAAGAAGGCTATATAAGCTGTGTAAATGGATTGCAAGTTGTCCTTGATATTTATGAAATGTATGATTTTTTTCTTTTTCTGTGGTTTTTCTTCTGTACTTCTATATATTGTTATATTTTTTTTAAAAAAAGAATCTTTTCAAGAAAGGATTCTATCAGTCGGACAGTGAAAGAGTAAATGGTATCTGAATTCCTCCTGCAGTCCTTTGTAATTTGAGTCTCAAATCAACTCTGGAGGATTGAGAGATCTTTTCTAACAGCATGGGAGTTTACTTGAGGGACTGCGGAGAGGAAGGGGAGTCATTAAAATGTTGGAGTTTTTATAACCATGCATGCTGCCTGGAGAAGGTGTGACTGGAAAGGGCCTTTCAGGTCTGTGGTGACTGTCAATCTCTCTGGCACTAACCAAGTGTTCCTTCCTGCCTCTGAATTCAAAGAAAGCCCTGCCTCTCTGCTCAATCCCTCTCTAGAGTTTGTGGATGTTTGCTGAAGCAGTCATGTTTGTCAATTTGCTGTTGATCTGTAAGTAAAGAAAATAGTTTTTATTCTTTCTTTTATTCTTTCCTACTAATGTCGCAGAGTGAGTTATTTGGACTGTAAATGCCAGTTAACGATGAGGAAAAAGAAGTGGACAAACCTAAGGAACTTGAAGCTATCATGCTCGGCCAATCCCTGCACTTCTGCTATGCAGCTAGAGGAATTTAACCAGAAATTAAAACCTCTCCACCAGAGTATTGCCCCCCCCTCCCTTCACATTCTACTGACAGAAGTCATTTGTGGATCAAAGTTTGTTCCATCAGCATCAGTACACTTATTCAGTGCAATCCACTAGCCTTCTTTAGTTTTGTGATGGCATTTAAAACTCTAAGAATAAAGTGGTTGTGGGATCAAACATACAAGTGCCAAGTCCTCCATCTTGCAGCTTTCCCTTATTGGAAGGATATAATGCTCATGGTGAGCATCATTGGAAAAGGAGACAATTTGATTTTTGAGAGTGGGGTGGCATTAATTAACCCCTCTCTTCCCCACTCCCAGCAGGTGCCAGGACAAACTGACTGAGCATGAAGCTATTTGTGTGTGTTGCACACATAATTTGTTTAGGAGGTACTGCAGGAAATCCACATTGTCTATTCAAAACCAGGCCTGCCCCATTGTGCAACTGTTATCACCAAGGCCTACTCCCTGTGACACCCATTAACCCTCTCTAGGTCTCACACTTGGGTCCTAAAATATCAGGGAAAGGGAAGCTGTTGACTTGTTCAAGGCAGAAATGTAGGGAAACAGAGGGAGTGGGGCCATGTAAGCAGGTTTGCATCCCTTCTCCATGTAGACCTTTAACCTCCTGCTTAGGTGTATCAAAAGAATGCCTGTTTAATCTGTCAATGTATGAATGAACTCATTAAAAAATTACTATCTTGGTTGCTTTCTTACTTTTGCCAGTCAATGACCATAATAAAACATTTATTTATTTATTTATTTATTTATTTATTTATTTATTTATTTATTTATTTATTTATTTATTTATTTATTTATTTATTTATTTATTTTCATTCATTCATTCATTCATTCATTCATTCATTCATTCATTCATTCATTCATTCATTCATTAGTTGCTTTCTTGTCTTCTTTCTCCCAATCAAGATCTTCATCAGACCAGCTCAAATGGTTAGGAAGAGTACTTTCCTGGGTCTGAACAGCTTCTTTATGTCCCTGTGATGAGATGTGTTCCTCTTAAGATTCTCCAGAAGGGCCCTACGAGAAGTTACGTTATATCCTGCGCTAAAGCACTTATGCTTGAAGTGCTGTACTTCTGTATCAACCTATTGCTCAGATAATTCATTAAACTTCAGTCAGAGATTTATGCTCTCTGTGACATGGCATCTGTCTTACACATAAAACATAGCAGCTTATTTTTTGTGTGCACAGCAGAACTCTGATACACATTTACACATTCAGGGTTGCTCAGGAGTGAATGTTTTTTTCTTTCAAAAAGACTGAGGCCCCATGATCAAGCTATAGGTATCCTTATATCTGCAACTAGTGTAGTGAGAGAATCTTGATGCTGATTTATCTACAAAGTTTCCCGAGATGCTCTTTTACCTCTCCCATAATTTCATCTACCATTCCTTTTGTAAATGTTTCTCCCTGGTGACACATTGCCAACTGATGTTAACTAGTACAATTCCCCACTCAATGGCTTTTTGTAGAAATATTTCAAGGTGGAGAAAGATGTTTTTGTTGCCACCCAAAGGTGTGAGGATAACGATAATGTAGCAAATTTTTCACAGTGCCTAAATCATGGATATTCTTCTGGATTGATATCTGCAAGATGCTCTCTCGCTATTTAACCAGTAAGCCTAATTTTATGGCAACATCAGTTATGTAACAGGGACTGAAGTGTGCATTGCCTGGCACTTTCAATAAAAGGAAGACAGCATTAACATTCACTTTGGGAATGGTTTAATGATGAGTGATTGATGCATTGCCAGCTCATAAAATCCGATCAGTATCAACTCATTAGCAAGAAGCTGAACTGTCTGCATTGTTTTGATATAGACACCCACATGCATATCATAAAAAACAGTTACCAGGGCCTCAGTTTTACTGAAGCAGAAAATATTAATTATAGAAATCAACCTTAACAAACCTGAAATGTTGACTAAGTAATCTAATGCCACCATCCTTATTTGAGAATGGATGTAGAACGAGGCAGGCATTTTACAAATAAATGATAGACCGTAAAATGGTTGTAGATATGAGTTTCTTGAAGCTGTTGCACTTGACCTAGATGGAGAGACAATCTCATACACTAACGCAGACTAAAGAGGATAGGAAGGTTCATAATGAATCCTTGCTGGAATCCAGCTACAGCAAGAGTGCTCAATAGGATACTGCAACTTCAATGGACCTCATACAGCTTCCTTCCAAAAGCATGATACCTCTGGGCCAAGGCAGCTACCTCCATGGGCATCTCATAATAGATTGGCACATGCTGCAAGTCTGCCTCCAAATGCAAAGGCAAAGCAGAAGGGATGGAGAACTGAATAGAAATATATTTGTGTGTCAAAGCAAAAGCCAATCACTGTAATGTAGTGGACAATAATGTAACAAGCAATATTCAAGTGCAGTGTTTTAGCACTTGAATGTCTGGATCTGGTGAATCAAAAGAAGTGATCCCTTTCCACTATGCTTTTTGCACCATCAGAATCAGATCTTGATTTCTGGAACTTGTTTTTAGCTACTAGAGAGCAGTGGAGAGAACAGAACAGTTAATTTCTTTTTCTGCCCATGAGCAGAACATTGGATTGTAGGCAGTTTATGTCTTCCATGATGAATGTCAAACTTTAAAAATTAGAAAAATCTTTGTTGTTGTTGTTTTCATGGGCTGTCAAGTCAGAAATGACACACAGCAACTCTAATGGAATGTACAAGGTATGTAAGGTATTTAAGGAGTGGTTATACGGGTTCCACACCCCCAATGAGAGTCCATTACTCTGTCCTCTAAACCACACTGGGCACCCCAATATGGTGTTTACTGATTTTAATATAATATGTTCATTAAACCATTTCCTTCCCTTCGTCAAGCACTCTGTATTTATAAGGTAGCCAAATGTCAACTAAACAGCTTTGGGCTCCCTAATGATGACCACACACCTGTTTTTTCAAGGCCTCATATTATACTCACAATGAATTAATGTACAGAAAATAGCCACCATTGTTCCTGATTGTTTTTATCTGATGCTTGTCTAAGGCCATGACTACGCAATTAAATACTGCACGATTTGCTGTGGTGATAGCACAGGTCAATGTGAAGTATTTTTTTTCCTGATTACATGGCATTAAGGATGGACTGAATCAGCCCAGCCTCTTTTGCTCCCCTGAATCACCCTCCAATTTTTTACATTTTTAGTCTATATGAGATTAGCGCTTGATCATGTTATCACATTGTTATAATCATAGAATCATGAAGTTGGAAGGGGCCTATAAGGCCATCAAGTCCACCCCCTGCTCAGCATAGGAATACAAATCAAAAGAAATCTGCTAATTGGTTGTCTAGATTTCTCTTGAATGACTCCAGTGTTGGAACACTCACCACCTCTTGAGGTAACTGCTTCCACTGCCATACTGCTCTAAGAGTTAGGATATTTTTTCAGCCAAAATCTGACTTCCTGTAACTTGAGCCCATTGTTGCGTGTCCTGCACTCTGGGTTGATCAAGAACAGGTCCAGCCCCTCCTCTGTATGACAGTCTTTCAAGTATTTGAAAAGTGCTATCATATCTCCCCTCTGTCTTCTTTTCTCAAGGCTAAACATGCCCAGTTCTTTCAGTTTTTCCTCATAGGGCTTCGTTTCCATCTCCTTAATCATCGTTGTTGCCCTCCTCTGAACTTGTTCCAATCCTCTGAACTTGTTCTAACCATCCAGAGTGGCCTGGGTTGCCAGATGGGCGGTATAAAAATTAACTAATTAAATAAAAGTAAATAAAAAATTATCAGCATCCTTCTTGAAGTGCAGTGTCTAGAACTGGACACAGTGCTCAAGAAGAAGCCTAACTAGTGTGGAATAGAGGGGAATAAATATCTCATGGAATTTGGAGACTATACTGTACATCTATACATGCAGCGTAAAATAGTATTTGCCCTTTTTTGTAGCCAACTGTTGGATCATATTCAGCTGTGATCTACAATGACTCCAAGATCCTTCTCACTTTTCGTATTGCTGAGCCAGGTGTCCCTCATCTTGTAACTATGAAATTGATTTCTTTTTCCTAGGTGCAGTACTTTCTCTGTTGAACTTCATTCTGTTGTTTTCAGCCCAGTGGTCAAGCCTATCTAGATGATCTTAAATTTTGTTTCTGTCTTCCAGGGTGTTAGCTATTTCACCCAATTTTGTGTCATCTGCAAATCTGATTAGCATTCCCTGTATCCTTTGATCCAGGTCATTAATAAAAATGTTGAAGAGCACTAGCCCCGCAACTGAGGCTTGGGGTACCCCACTTGCTATCTCCGCCCAGTTGGAGAAGGAGCCATTAATCATCACCCTCTGGCTATGATTCTGTAGCCAACTGTATCCTCCTGACAGTTGTTCATCCAGCCCACACCTAGTTACGTTGCTAATCAGAATATCTTGGGGCACTTTGTGGATGTGAAAGGTTTTGCTGAAGTCAAGATATACAATGTCTATAGCATTCCCTCTGTCTATGAGGGAGATTACCTGATCAAAACAGAAGATCAGATTAGTCTGGCAGGATTTATTCTCTTCCATGTTGGGTGCTTGTTATTACTATTTTGTTTCCTAGGTGTTTGCATAGTGACCACTTTGTAATCTGTTCCAGAATTTCCTCAGGGATTATTGTCAGGCTGACTGGTCTGTAGTTCCCAGGTTCCTCCTTTTTGCCCTTCTTGTAGATAGAGACAACATTATCCCTCCTTCAGTCATTTGGCACCTCACCCATTTCCCATGATTTGAAGAAAACAATGGACATTGTTTCTGAGAGTTCTTCAGCCAGTTCCTTCAATACTGTTGAATTGAGTTCATTCAGCCCTGGAGAGATGAACTCCTTGAAGGTAATAAGGTATTCCTTGACTACAGTATTTATTGATATACTAGTTTAGTGGTAGATCACCTTTGGATTAATTATTTTTCCAAATGAACAAAACAGAAACAGCCCAGATGAAATAAAAGACATTCCTGTGGTATATGGTATTTCTGAACACGTTACATGTAACTTCGGAATTCTACCACCTTTTTTGGAACACTGCACAGCCATTTCAAAGGATTGGCAGAGGTGGGACCACAGGAAGGAATAGGTGCTGTGGGCTGAAACTTCAAGTGTGAGCACTGAACTCCTGAATCAGTCCACAGCTCCTGTGTGATCAGTGACTGCGAATTCAACAGGCTGTAAATCAAATCACAGCAAAGGCAAATCTCAGCAATTCAGCTTGCCAGTGTAGTTGCAACCTGAGTCACCATCCTTCTGATCAAACTTTAATCCCATTAGTGGCATCTGGAAGCTCTCGCTCTGGCTTGGCTCAGGGACTTTTACAACAAGAGCTCCTAGTCCCATTTGCTCAGTAAAGTCTATAATCTCTGGATTCCAGGGGGATAGTGAACAGCAGCTAGCAATTCATGCAAGCACTGATGAATGAAGAAAGGTACAAGGACAAGGACAAGATGCTGCTGCTGTAAAGCCCCAAGGCTTGTGGGAAGAGTGCTTTGAAGACAACGACAACAATAGAGTTGAGTTTAATGTGACACAAATGCAGGGCTGGGTGTCTTCTTTACAGGCCCCAGGTAGTCCATTAAAAGCAATTCCATCTCATTTCTGACCAGTTAGGTAATGGATTGCTGTTAAAACTAGAACAGGTATAACAATTTGTGATACAGCTTGTGTGACCCATGCTGATTCTGGCCCTTAATTTAAATATGTAAAAATGCTAGCCTTTTCTTCATTTTTCTTTTTCTTTGGCCAAGGTGCTCCTTTCATCCAGAATTAGATAACTGACACGTTTTTCTTGCCTTTCAAGGGGAATTAGAACTTTGTTCCTGAAGAAGAATGAAGATGTGGAAAAATTCAGCAATAAGAATTTGATTTAGATTGCAATCTAATGCCAGTTTACCTGAGAGGAAACTCCATTTAAATTCATTTGGATTTATTTCCAAGTACCTATGTAGAGTTGCAGTGTTTGTGGTTTAGAAACTGTTTTGCATGTTGTCAGTTGATGAGCTCTCCAACCTGTGCTGTCATTGGAATCTGGATGGAACTTATAAGGCTTTCTCTAAGGGTGCCACTCATCCTCCTCACCCACTGCAAGGAGTATCTCTTTAAAAGTAGTTAAAGTGGTCATTTATTACTGTGGTCCCCAACCTTGGGCCTCCAGATGTTCTTGGACTTCAACTCCCAGAAATCCTGGCCAGCAGAGATGGTGGTGAAGGCTTCTAGGAGTTGGCCAGGATTTCTGGGAGTTGTAGTCGAAGAACATCTGGAGGCCCAAGGTTGGGGATCACTGATTTATTAAATGGAAACATACTTAAATCACTTCTATTTATTTGCATACCATGCTTTACTCAGTGGTTATCTTTCCTATATGAATGGATCGCCTCCTGTCAAGTCTGGACTGAATGTGGCTAAGTCACTGGGTGGAAAATCCACTGTTGGTCTACATCTAGAGATTGTTAGAGGAATCTATCAGATTTCATGAAAGTTCAAGGCACAGGCACAATAGCCACTGAAAAACTTGGCAACGTTAATTTGCAGAATCTCAGACAGAGCAGAAAGCTGAGCCGAGAGATTTGAGCTGCCTCTGAATGAAGCCAATCCACCTCTGCTGCTTTAGTCAATTAGCTGTGGGTGAAAGAACAGTCAAGGTCCACTGGAAGAGAAGCCGGAGGTCGCTACCTGAACGGTGCTGTGAAGACTGGGCTGTGAGCCAATGAAGCTTTGAAATGGCAGCAACTAATTAGCTGCAGGTGACTGCAAGGAAAAGTCATTCAAACCTCGAGTCCCCTACCGCCAGGGACGGATGAAAGCAGATGGGCATTCCAAGTCTACTCTGTTGGCTTTACTTCTGGGCTTTACGCCATTGAGTTAGCCTCTCCACTTGCATTCTGTCCTCATTTTATAATGTAATTTGCAGCATCTTGCTGCGTGTGTTGTAAACATGGTGAAGCAAGTGTAACCTGTGTGGCAAGAGCAAGCTCAGGCAACAGTTCAGAAAGCTGCAAACTTCCCTTGGCTTTTTATTCATGGGCCACCTCCCATGTGGTGTCTTCAAAGTCAAGTAAGAGACTTAGCTGTGGCTGCAGAATGAGTGTACGTGCTTCCAAATGACAGCTTTCCATTCCCCCAGCCTAGAAAGAACTCATTAAATATAATCAGTTACTTGTAACTAATCCTCTTTTAAAAGCAACAAAGTTATAACTAAGATAACTTAACCAGGAATAACGTCATACTTTTTGTGATCTAACCGTAACATTGAAAGATATTTTTATTGTTATGTATGTGGTCTCAACTAAACAGAAGAGTAGCAATACAATGCCTTAGTGTTCTCTTGTGTGAGAGTGTTTTATGTCACAGGTTAGCAGCATGTAGCTTTTAAAAGTAAAGAAAAACAACTTGTTTTAGAGAAATTACTAATTAAAAGTTACATTGAAATTGCTGTTAACTAACCATTTTGGGACATTTGAACTGTAGGTGTAACTCATTTGTAATGATAAAAGAAAAATTATTTTTAAAAACCTATGGCAGGAACTGAAAATATGTTCATTGCCCATAAGTGGAAAAGTAATAGCTGTTGGAGAGCTATTATATTCTATAGCCTTTAAAGGCACAAGACTCTGGAGAGAAGTAGTTGTTTGAAAAAAAAGGGATCCTGGGTGTTCATGAACCACCAGATATTGTATCCATCATTACTGGCAGAGAATATGAGAAATCTTGTTCTTTTGGTTTTTATCTCTAAAGCAACAATGTAAGGAGTGTTTCTGAGAGAAAAACTGAAAGGGAGGAGTTATGCATGAGCATGTATGTAATGTTCAACCCCAGTGATGTAGAGGAAATGCAGGCAATGATGACCAGCCCCATTCCAACTGGCAAGGGGCATATAAAAATACACACAACTGGATCAGTTGATATTGACAAATGAGGAGCAGTTCTTTTGTAAAGTCAATGGCTCTTAACTGCCTCTTTAAGACCCAGACACATTCAAATACTTTGCATTACAGCAGAGGTTGTTCATAACATGATGGTCTTGAGAAAATTGATTCTTCTCTCAGCTACTAGGAAGACTGCAATTAAGCTCAGAAGGAGCAGGGAAACTTAATGGAACGTACAGAAGATGTACACTCAGCCCCTACAACTAGGGATACAAAAGAGTATCACTAAAAAACTAGTTTCCAACCCAGCTCCCTTTGTTTGTAATAAATCACATTCCAACTAACTTAAGATAGGAACAATATTTTTTTTTTACTCACTGTTAATTTTTTTATTTCATTCCGAAGAGTAAGGAAGAATAAAAGAAAGGAATTCCAGCCTTTGCCATCATGGGATGCTTAGTTCACCACCGAAGCTACATGTCAAAAGTTCAGGAGCAGAGAAAAATCATATCTATTTTCAGCAATGGTCAAGGAAGAAGAGAGATAAATACTCAGCCAGAAGCAGAAACAAGCAGGAAGAGAGAAGGAGCTAACCCCAAGCCTGGAAAAAAAAAAAACTCTGCTAATCGGTTAGTGGAAAAAGACAGCTACATTTGTTTGTGAAAGCTCTCGTCTCTCACAAAACTAGTGTTGGGTTGCATGCAAGATTGTTAATTATTCCAGCACCTTGAACCTGCAGTTCCTCATTTCATTGTACCACCATGTATTCTACTGCATTATTTGCATAATAAGCAGTTTACATAATCTGAAGGTCTGAATGCCAGGACTGGGGGAAGTGGGAGAGGGAAAGAGAAACTCTTGGTGCTTGGTACAGGCAAAAAGAGCTAAGAGAGAGAAAAATTATGGAGAGAGGAGAGGAAAAATAGTAGATGGCTTGGGCAAAGTACAGCCTTCTTCATATCAGTAGAGTGGAATTCCCATCAACCCTAGATGGGAAATGTTGGGAACTGTAAACCAAGATCTCCTGGAAGGCTCCATTTTGCCTGCCTGTGGAGTTAAAAATGGGGTCTATGGGTTTTTAACCCAGATGAAGTTGGTGTAGATTAAATGAGCATGAGAGTAAATGAAGAGAAAAGACCAGCATGAAAGGAAAAGCCTTGGGGGTAGGAGAAAAAGAGAATGACAACTAGGTGGAGTTTATGGGTTTCTAACTAGGGCAAAGCCAGATACATCTAGTACATTTAACAAGTTATTTTTCCAGGCTCTGCTTTCCCCACACCTGAATCTTAAAACATGAAATAGAAAATCATTTTTAAAAGGCATTCTATTGGGGATTACCATCATGGTTTCAACATAAAACTGTTTCTATCCAGTGCTTCCAGGATAGGCTGGAAAAGAAATCTGTAAGATAACTGTACTCTTTCACTCTTCTTTTTTCCTCAACACTGATTACTCTGGATAGAGCCAAAATCATGCCACATTGGGTTGTCAGTCAGAACAACGAGGAGCCAGGAGCAAAGTCAGTGGGGAGTCCAGATCAGGAAATCAGTCAAGCAGGAATCTGACAAGGCAAGATCACAAGAAATAACAGAGGGACACAAAGCTTTGTTCACCCAGAGACAAAGTAGGTGCAGATTCAGGATGCAGGGCTCTTGTTTTTTTGTTTGTTTCAGCATTCCAGGTATTCAGCTGTTTCCTTAGTCTTCAAGAGGATCTTTTTCACCATCATATCTCCCTAGGAGGAGTCCCTTTGCTCAAAGAAGTCCCTTGCTCATGAGGAAGCCACACCTGAGGCTGTGTGCCATAACGGGTTGCCTCCAACTTGGCCTTTATTCAGCACCACTTTCTTGGCCTAGGATCAGGCTACATCTTCTCCTTGGTCTCTGGCCCTGGGCTTTCTGCCTCTGGAGAAGGGGATTCTTCATGTTGGTATAAGTTAGCATAGTTTTTGTCCCAGCCCAGGCAGCCCAATTGATTCACATAGACAAAGACAGCTTCTTCCAACACCAAGTGTGTTTACAGTATATACAGAAGTTCAGCAGTACAAACCGCCAGCATGACATTCATAGAAGAGATCTGTACATCTTCTGCACATGTCCACACAGTTATACACATATACAGCCAATCAGTGTGGACATTGCATCATCCCAGATGGCATGATTTAGCATTTTGCACACCTGTCAAGTATGGCTGCTGATTATCATGGGCCTTGTTCTGCCTCAGTGTAGAAATTAACCTTGACACCGCAGCCCTCCTGGAAGCTCTCAGATCACCAAACGCTGTTGGATCCTCTGGGACATGTCCCAGAGGCTGTAGTTTCTTTTCTGTGGAGGAGACCTTTGGTGTGGAAGGTGGGAGGGGGGCAGACTCTTCAGCCATAATTGCAAAATGGTGCATACATGTTAGACAGACAACACAGAGGTATTGCAATGAATTTGAAGGCTCTAGAAGACATAGTAGTAAGGGTCTGCCTCTTAGACTGTGTTGGAAGAGATTTGCAGGCTGAAGGCTGAGCTGACCTGGGTTCCCTTATCGGGAGAAAGGCAGCATATAAAACAAAGAAACAAACAAACCCACAGAGGGAGGTGACTGGGTTTTTGAAAGAAAAAGAAACACTGTTCCTAAATTAAATGTGGGACAGGAGCAAATCTGGATCTCTGGATGATCGATGGCATTTATTATTTATTTAAAATATTTTACGCCACCTTTCTCCTTTAAAATGACCTAAGGCAGCTTACAACAATGAAATACAATTAAAGTTGAAAACAATGAGTATTTAACGGTGGTTAACGTCATTAAAAAGCAATATTTAAAAATTATGAACAATGAATAAGGAGGCATCTTACATCATTTAACAGGCAATATCAAGGCAAAGGTCCATAAGTATACAAAAATTAAAAATATGTCACTCTAAGAGGAAAGCACAAGTAGTACTAAACAATCCAATCAAAGCAGTAATGCACAACAATTTATCTAACAATCACGCAGAGGTAGCTGGTTTACTGAGGGAAGGTTTGCCTGAAGAGAAAGGTCTTTGCCTGCTTGCGGAAGGATAGCAAGGATGGGGCCAGCCTGGCCTCCCATGGGAGGGAGTTCCAAACTCTGGGTGCAGCCGCAGAGAAGGCGCTCTCCTGTGTCCCCATCAGATGCACCTGTGAAGGCGGCGGGACTGAGAGAAAGCCCTCTCCTGATGATCCTAACACCTGAGCCAGCTCATAATGGGAGATACAGTCTTTGAGATACCTTGGACCCAGGCCATTTAGGGATTTATAGGTTAAAACCAGCACTTTAAATTGTGCCCAGTATCTGATTGGCAGCCAGTAGAGCTGCTGTAATGGGGGGTGGGTGGGGGTGGTTATGCGATCTGGCTGCTGCATTTTAGACTTGCTGATGTTTCCTGACATTTTCCAAAGGCATAAAGCACATTACAATAATCCAGCTGAGATGTAACTACGGCATGTATCACAGTGGCCAGATGAGATCTCTCAAGAAATGGACATGGCTGGCATACTAGTTTTAATTGTGCAAATGCACTCCTGTCCACCACTGAGACCTGGGCATCCAAGTTCAGGGATGAACCCCAAGCTGTGCACATTTTTTTTAATGGGAGTGTAATCCCATCCAGTGCAGACCCCATTTTTATTTCCTGATCTGCCTTTTGACTAACCAGGAACACCTCTGACTGTCTGGATTAAGTTTCAGTTTATTCACCCTCATCCAGACCATGCCAGTATGAACCTCATAATCACGTCAGTGTCGCTGGGTGAACACGATCCCTTTCCTTGAGATTTCAGGGCTGAAGCCTGAGAGCAGAAGAATCAAACTCAAGCCATCCTGAGTCCTAAAGGCATGATCAAATAGCATGTTTGCCTAACAGAAATATAATATGTATACCTGTCTTGTCAGGAAAATAGATGTATATAATATATTTATCTGTGCTGTAGGAGAAATGGATATAAATCTACCCTGTGTTACAGGATCCAGCTGCATAAACCACTATGCATATCAAACGTTTTCACTCTTTGACAGATGGCTATAGGGGTTAATTGTTTTTTCAGACACTTCTACCTGTATGCAGTTTTGAAGAGAGAATAGGCATAGCTTTATGAAGATACACAGTGTAACATACTTGATTCACCGATAGTGCAATCACATACATGTATGCAGAAGTAAGCCCATGTGACTTTGATACATGATATTAAATTTGTTACTTCCGGTAAGTGACTATAGGACGATGATTATAGGATTGCAACCTTAATCTCTTTAATGGAAACTTTTCAATGCAATTCCCCTTTCCTCTCAATCCAAGAAGTTACTAAAGGCCAGGCCATGAAGACCAAATTACAATGTTTTTGGTTCGTAAGGTATTAAATGTGAGCTCTTAAACACTGATGTATTAATGCATTCTTCTGAGCCCATTTTCTGACATTAATTTATTAAATGGATTCACTAGTGCTGATGTTATTAGAGAAGATGAGTGAGCTCATTTGAGTGCAATATGAAGTGACTTGAATCTTTGCCCAGAATGCAAATGGAAGCTTTTTTAAAAATTAGGAGTAGTAGATAATAACATTTTATTTAATTAATATATATTTTTTTCATTCCCACATTGCCCTTCTGCACTTGGAGAGATGATGGAAAATTTAAGACTGTCTTAAAATATTTTCAGCTTAACTCAGGGTGACTTCAAATACCCATTTCAAACTTAGTTGTATTTATGTGATTATTTAAGATGAAGAAGAGTCATTTTGTCTACAAGTATCTCTTCATAAGCTTTCAGTCTCAGCAGGTATCTCTACATGCATGTTGTGACAGTACTGTAGTCTAGGGCCCACTCAATGGCCACTCTGTCACGTTACTCTTGTTCCTCTTGGGGTGGTTGAGCCTAGGTAAGAGTCGGTGATGGTGATGAATGTGGAGCCTGATGGAGATTGCATTATTCCCAAACACTCCAATTTATTCAGATCAGGCAGTGTCTGCAGGGAGTTCAAAACAAAGATCCACAAGTCTAGGCACTTAGAAGCAAGACGTCTTCCTTGTAAGGGGAAGAACCACACACACACACACAAACATCAAAATCCAGTAGCTTGCTCACGGAAAGTCCTGGTTTTAGTACCAATAACCCTTTCAACCAAAATCCAGACAGTTGCTTGAAAGGTGTTTTTTTTTTTAAAAAAGTCATTAAAATAAATAAATAAATAAATAAATAAATAAATAAATAAATAAATAAATAAATAAATAAATAAATAAATAAATAAATAATAATAATAATAATAATAATAATAATAATAATAATAATAATAATAATAATAATAATAATAATAATAATAATAATAATAATAATAATAATAATAATAATAATAATAATAATAAAAAGATTAGAAGGACAAATGTTCCCAAATGTTACTAAAAGGATACAAAAGATACTTGGAGCAAGATACAAAGATAGTTTCAGGCAATTCAAGAGAAACACACCAGAAAGCAACAAAGGCTAAACTTATCAGCCTAATTGTTGCTGCTGTTCAGTCGGTAAGTCGTGTCCGACTCTTCGCGACCCCATGGACCACATCATGCCAGGTCCCCTGCCTTCCACTGCCTCCCAGAGTTGGGCCTAATTCATGTTGATAGCTTCGATGACACTGTCCAACCATCTCCTCCTCTGAAATCCCCTTCTCCTCTTGCCTTCACACTTTCCTAACATCAAGGTCTTTTCCAGGGAGTCTTCTCTTCTCATGAGATGGCCAAAGTATTAGAGCCTCAGCTTCAGGATCTGTCCTTCCAGTGAGCACTCAGGGTTGATTTCCTTCAAAATGGATAGGTTTGTTCTCTTTGCAGTTCATGGGACTCTCAGATCCTCCTCTAGCACCACAATTCAAAAGCATCAATTCTTTGGCGGTCAGCCTTCTTTATGGTCCAGCTCTCACTTCCATACATTGCTGCTGGAAAAACCATAGCTTTGACTATGTGGGCCTTTGTCAGCAAGGTGATGTCTCTGCTTTTTAAGATGCTGTCAAAGTTTGTCACCGCTTTCCTCCCAAGAAGCAGGGCTCTTTTATTTTCATGGCTGCTGTCACCATCTGCAGTGATCATGGAGCCCAAGAAAGTAAAATCTGTTACTAACCCCATATCTTCCCCTTCTATTTGCCAGGAGGTGATGGGACCAGTGACCATGATCTTAGTTTTTTTGATGTTGAGCTTCAGACCATTTTTTGCACTCTCTTCTTTCATCCTCATTAAGAGGTTCTTTAATTCCTCCTCACTTTCTGCCTAATATCCCTACCTTAAGAGAATGGTAGATTAGCTCTAGGACATGCATAATGCATCCTTATCTGACATGACTTTGTAGGTCAGCAAGTGGATGACATATGAGCAAACCTGCTCCATGGAGATAGGCTAGTATTCCTAATCTCTTTTATACAAATAAATGAACAATTACAAACCTGTCACAATCAATGTCTTAGCCCCCTTTCATGATTCTCCCAGAGCAAAAGGAACTTTCTCCTTTACTTCCCTTCTCATAGATGCAATTTGTATAACTCTTGAGGAAGAAACTTTTTGCAAGTCAAAAGTTAAAGTGGAAGCATTAGATTCCTTTGGGGCTGCTTTGATATGCCCTCTAATTAAAGATAAACATGGAAGCAATGGTTCCCCTCTCAGTCCTTCTTTGAAGCTTTTATTAACAGGAGGTTAACTGCAGGTGTGAATTGTCCTTTTGTTCTGGGCATATACTGACCTCTGTCTTCTAAGCCAGTTTCCCAGGCACTTACAAGGAAGCACTGAAGCTTCCAGTAAATGAATTCTATGTTTCATGGCCCCCAGTTCCTTAGTTTCTTCACACATGTATAGTGTGCTTCGCTTGATAAGAGTGGATGTTCTTTCCACATCATAGCTGTGCAGGCAGGAAAGCTCTAAACCGATTATCATATAGTTAGATTTAATGTGGCTGTCCAACACTGCGTACCCAATATGGTATAGTAGATAGAGAGATGTGCTAGGATGGAGGAGAGCTGGTTTTGATTCCCTGGTTCTGCCATAGAAACTCACTAGGGGGTGGTGGTGCAGAATTGGTAAAACCACTCATTAAAACTTCAGCAAGCAAAATATCAATCAAATTCCACAAAACTTATTTCAATGATGTTCAGATTCCTTCTAAGCAAATTTTAATTTCAGGAGGAAAACATTTTAATAATTTTATAATGCTTTCCATTATTTTAATAATGATTTCCAGTGATGGGCACAAATCAGAAAAATGGCAATTCATTTTGATTTGTGATCTGGCAAGATCTACAAATCACAAATTATGAATTTGTGATTTCCCCCGATGAATTGACAAATCAATTCATCAATTCATTTTTAATTTAAAATCTTATAATACATCTACCGAACCACCTAGAGACACCACATTTTCAGTGATGCTTTCCCTGACCCTTGTGTATAAACCCTGCAAGTTTGGTGAAGCTTGAGTTTCAGACACCCAAGTTATATACCCATAAGGAGTCCCCCACAAGGAAAGTTTTCCCCAGGCACTCAGGGATGCCAACGTAAAAGAGAAGCTTCTACTGATTCTCTTCTACAATCTCTCCAAATTTGGTGAGGATATGGTTTCAAAGTTATACACCCATAAAGTGGGTCACCCTGAAAAGTCCCTTTTAGCTTTTAGAAACCCAAGCTTCACTAAACTCAGAAGGATTATAGAGGAGACTCAATAGAAGCTGCTCTGCAATTTTGGTATCTCTAGGTGCCTGGGGAGAACTTTCCTGGGGAGTCCCTCTTTGTGGATGTATATCTCAGACCTCTGAAACCCAACCTTCACCAAGCATGGGGAGATTGTAGGGGAGAGTCAATGGAAGCTTTCCTGCAATTTTGGTAACTCTAGTTGCCTGGAGAGACTGTTTCATAGCCAAATAAATCACAAAAAAATCATTGATTCCTATTCTTTGGGGGCATTGATTCATAAAAATATAAATTGATGAATTAGTGATTTTGGAATGAATTTGGTGATTTTTTTTTAAAAAATACATCCCCATCTCTATTTTCCAGGTATTGTTTGCTTTAGTAAAATTCTAAAGTGCAACTGTCTTCTCTGGAGTTTCTGAAACAGTCATATTCCCCTAGCTGTGGTAGTACAGTCATTAAAAAATGGAAATTGTAATACTTGGCAAAACTAGTATTGGAGTTTTATTAAGTGGCAGAGCAGTTTTAATCAACTAAAGCCATTAAGTATTTAGGTATCTGACTGCAGAGCCCCAAGTTGGGAGTTTGATTTCTCACTGTGCCTCCCTCACAGGAGCTGGAATTGAGATCCCTTCCAACTCTACATTTTTGAGATTATTAAGATTATGAATAATAATACCTATGTGCTATTAAGTCAATTCTGATTTAGAGCAACGTTTTTCAGGGTTTCACAGGTAAAGAATACTCAGAAGCGGTTTGCCATTCCCTTCTGGAGATGCCTTGGGACTGTACAGCTTGCCCAAGTCTGTACAACATCACTCTACTCACAAGCGGCATGGGGGGGGGGAAATAAAACTCCCAACCTCTGGCTCTGCAGCTAGATACCTAAACCACTGAGCTATGCATACAATCATTATGATTATTAATATTTGAAAGATACACATGCATTAACAACTGTAAGGAAGAGAGAAACGTTGTTAGGCTGTTTTGTTTTAAACATTTTAAGTCAAAACTGATCTCAAAATGTTGAGATTTAATCTTAAACACAGTTTCTGTGCTGTTGTTTCCCTTCCCATTTCCCACTGGTTACTCTTTCCACCCTTAGCATTAAGGACAGCAACCCCTTGCAGGGGCTGGACATACTTTTCCTGCTGCTGCCTTGCCACTAAGAGTTGGCATGGGGGCCTTACACACTGTATTCCTGTTATCAGCGCAGTCATTTTTTTTTTAAAAAAACCCTGGATTGTGGATTGATTTGCCTGAATTTTTCCCATGTCCATTTCCACAATCAGCTGATACAGAAACAGCTCTAGCCCTGCTCCCAATTCTTGTCTGACCCATCTCAGTGATCTTATGTATGTCTGCTGCCTGATCGTGAAATCTTAGGAAATGGGATACGACCCAACTCCCACATCCTCTAAGGGGCAGTTGGATAACTTAAAGCATTTAATGCAGATTTCCTGCAATGTACAACTCTGTCCTCCAGTAGAGGGAAGAGTCAGGAGCCTGCTGCTGCTATCATCTGCAGATCACTCAGCACTGCCACTGAAACAGAATGTCTCATGACAGGGTCGGCCCAACTTAGGAACATGTTCTTGTGGGTTCCAGAGACCCTATAGAGCCTGTAAGAAGCTCTGATTTGGGGGTTCTGATGGTGGGGACTGCTAATATTTTGACCAGGAACACAGATACACCACTTTTGTTATTTTATAACTTCATTGTCATAGCAGACTCAGGTATATATTAAAACAAGAGATTCAGTCAATTAGCAGCATCCCTAGGGAAGAAAATTTAAATATAGATTTTCTACATCAACACCCAATATGCTACCTGCCAGATGATCGCTCAGGCATTATTTTAGAAATATTGTTGTCTTTGTGGTACTTCTTTGTCTTTGCAAATCAATTTAAAATTTCGAAACTAAAGGAAATGTGGTTGTATAGAAACCCATATCTTCCAAAATACTTTTACATCTTTCAATTCATTTTGATTCTATATATATATTTTTTAAAAATATCACTTAACATTATTACATTGTTTAACCCTGGTACAGTTCAGTTGGCAGAACAATATATTCCCACTAAGTCAGCTACTGTTATTCTATGCCTGATTGTCATTTCAGATTTAAAAACAGTATATATTATAAATTGTTACCTCCACCCACCTTTTCCTTTCCCTAATGCAAGGTTGACATGAGGAGAAATGTGTCATCATTGTCTCAGTTAATAGTCTCAAGATTTTTTTAAACAGAGCATATGAGCTTCCAGAGGGTTTAATTATAATGTGGCAAGGCAGATTTTAAAAAGGAAAGAAACACCCTTCTACGCATAAACTGGCCCAGAGAGCTTAGCAGGGCATCTGAGACTAATATTATAATATAAAGAAAAAAATTAATTCTTTTACAAAAATGAACACATTTTGCCTTAATATGTCTTGCATTTTGCCTAGTATGCTTTTCTTTCATCTTGAATCTAGGATTTTCAACATCTTTTGCCAATTATCATGATTTTTGTTACAAGTCTAACAGCACATGGTCGTTTTTCTTAATGCTTTTTATAATGACAAAGACTACTCCAATTTTTATGGAATGACAAGAGTTCAAGTTCAAGCACATCCAAGAATGATTGTGAATCAAATTATATACAACCAAAAAGAAAATGCCATTTCCTCTCTCAGTCTTCCCTTCTGTAGTTTTTAAAATTAATAAGGTTCAAAGAGGGAAGGGAAAGTATTTCATGGAACTTGAACATTTCAGAAAAAGTAGGAACACTTATATTGGGAAGACATGCACCTTGCTCCAAAAATTCCTGTATTTGTGAAGCTGATGGACCATTTGAGAGAAATAAAGTGGGCACAAAATGCTTCCATCCATAGTCTCAGTGTATGCTCTGAAATCCTGATTTTGTTTACAATTGCGTTCATTTGCAGTTGTGTGAAAAGCCTCCATCTGTTGAATAAGTGTCTACTAGAGATGGGCACAAACCACTGGTTTGGCGTTTGGCCCTGTTTGTTTACCAACCCAACGGGTGCTCCATGGTTTGGCACCCTGCCCCCTCCAGTGGGTGCCCACTCAGAGGCAGTACCCACACGAGGTGAGGCAGGGAAACTGTGGTGCTGTCTCAGAGTTGGGTGCTTGCCAGAGGGAGTGAGGCACCGAACCACAGAACACCTGTTGGATGAGGAAACAAGCTAGGCCTATCTCTAGTATCTACCAATCAGGCCAATGCCCAGCTTGTGCAGAGGGCAATGGAAACAGCATTAAATAGGCCTAACCAGCTTCTTCCCCTGTTCACATGTTTCTTGTACAAAGCTTAATGACACATGAAGAGGACTGAGAAGAAGCAATGATAATAACAGGGGTGAATGGGCATTGCCACTGAATTAATATGAGGGTTCTATGCCTCTCTTTCTGTAAGGGATGCTTAATCCAAGTGTTCCATGGCAAAGTGCATTTAAGGAGTAATGTGCAAGAAGGATGATGCTACCATGTAGATATTCTGGGAGGTAATTTCAACCATGGAAGCAATTTCAGATGGCTACATCAAAGATAAGCCAATGTAGATCATCCTCAACAGCCTCCTAATTATTTCCACAGCTCTCTCTGTCTCTCCCAGCTTCTCCTTGTCATTTGCATGTTCTCCCAGGTCACCATGAATACTAGAAATATTCTATAAGCAAGAAGCTAATAGGTCTCTTCTTCCTGGCAACATGATTTAATGAAAACATCATCACCATAAACAAGAATTTTTTTTCGTAATTGGAGAAACTGAGACGCAAATCATTATAGCTCTGTCTTTGTGTGCTACTAGAGGTTGAAATATGAACAAACTGGTCCTGGAGCTCATAAAACAGAAGATGGCATTATGATGTCATGGGGCAAGGTCTGAGGAGAAGGGAAGAGAGAGGAAAATAAAACCTGGCAATGAGCAGAAGCTAGACCAATGGATCATAAAATCCCAGAGTTAAACAAGGGAGGAACAAGTGACTCATATGAGCTAAGCCACAATTTGCATGAAACAATTCAAAGAATATTACTTTCTTTTAGAAATTGCCTTCTATGTTTTCATCAGGAGGGAGAAGAAAGAGTAAACTTTCATTCTTTTCTGTTCTGTAAGACCTTGGCGCCTTTCTCACCCCAAGAGAAAAATGAATCCTCTTTGATGAGTAACTATAGCTGCTTCAGAGAGGGGCTGGATGTATTGGCTCCCAGTGGCTGCTTTGTTCTACACACATGGGAAATCTGGTTCTACTGCTTAAGCTGAGCTATACCAACTTTCAACTGGGAAATGTTAAATTTGTAGATGAGGCAAATAATCTATAGATACTGATATTTGTGGATGACTCCTAGCATTTGAGTAGGCCTACCTAGTCAGGGCAATAGATAAAGTAGACAAAATGCAGAAGAAAACAAGGCAATTTTCAGGCATTCACCTGTCAAGTAGAAGATTCTGGAAGGTCAGTTTCAGCTGGAAAGCAACAGAAGTCTCCCTGAATTCAGCAGCCATTAACTAAATCTCCTTGAAGGCTTAGCATAATTGTTTTAGGTTTTTTTTAAAAGCAGATTTTCTTATATAAATATTACCTATGCCACAAATATAAGTAGTAGTAGATTTTCAGTTTTAGTATGTGATGTTCTGGATTTGTTCAGGAAAAGATATTCTCCGTCTTTGGTTCTTTACCTTATCTTTTTAGAGTTTCAAAAACAAACAAACCACCTTTTATAACACAATCCCATTTAATTCATTGGGGTTTATTCCTATGTAAGTGAACATAAGATTTCAGGCCTAGAAATGCTTTCTTCCTAGGGAACACTTTGGTGAAAACTTGTATGTTCTGACTGAAGACATTAATGTTTCAAGCCTTACTGTTGTATATGAGGAATGTTTACAACTATTTTTCTGAGAGAAACAGCTTCCCTTAGGAAGCACATACAGCATAATTCTACTGAAGCAGAGAGAGACTGTAGAAATGTTTATTTAAGCAATTTATTGCTTTTTCAGTTAAAGAAGCTTTTTAAAAATTCTGTATAAAAATTAACCACAGAGGGAAATGTAACAAATTGGAATACATAGCAAACAGGAACTCCTAATAGCTGTTTTATTTTTCATTGGCACTATTCCTTTCCTTAATAATAATTATGTGTTGTCAGTCAATTCCAACTTATGGCAACCCTTCTTAGGATTTCCTAGGTAGAGAGTACTCCAAAGTGGTTTTACCATCCCCTTACCCTGGGGCTATGCAGCTTGCTGAGGACTAGACAGGTTGGCTCTTCTGAACTCTTGAAACTCTGGCTCTGGAGTCAGAAACCTAACTCACTGAGCTATCCAATCAACACCTTTGTTCTCCCTCCTTTCCCCAACTTTGGCTGGGTATACCCAGTGATTGCTGCCACTTCTATTCTGGATCTTCTGTCAAATCACATGCTTTGCCTTAAGCTATTTGATAAGCTCTGAAAAGTCATACCATTTAAAACTTCTTGATTGCTGATGCTGCAATCATATACAAGATGACTTGGCAATATCAGGCAAAAGTGTGCGGTGATGTTCCCCCTGAGAGACAAAGGCTGATTCTTCCTGATATCAGTCTGATCTAACTAGGACTCATTTGGAGACAGCTAAAAATGTAGAGACATTTTCTTATGGAAGAACAATTTCTGATGCCATTTCAAGGAATTCAAATAAAGTGTGCTTCTTCCCTTCCACAAGATAATTCCATTTCAGGGATGTGCTGTGCTTACCTTGTTATTCAGCTATGTCAGTAGGATGCTTGGTGAGCCCGGCTGTTTTTGCTGCCTGAGGCAAAAGACAAGATGCCACATCTCTCCATTTCATTACAAAAACAGGGGATAGTAATGGAATCTAACTTCAGCACTAGTGATGGGAGAGCATCCTCTAGTTCAGTGGAAATACAGGTGAACTTAAACAACAACCCTAGAAGCTCTAGCATGGGCTATGGTTGGGACTTCTGGAAGTTATAATTCAAATATATTAGAACCACAAATTTGGAGACCATTGCTCTGTTGTAGGTGAGGGCAATTGCTAACCAAGGTTGGTTAGGGCAGCTGGGTGGCACACACAATTCTGTTCATTGTCACATTCCCACAACTCCCTGTCAGTCAGCACTTGTGACTGGTTCTCTCTGCCTAATGGGAAGGCTAAACCAGAGCAGATGGGAGTTGCATTTTTGAACTTCAGTTGTCAGCATCCCTTAGATAGCTCAGGCACTGGCCATACTAGCTAGGGATTCTGGGAGAGGTAGTTCAAAAATGTAGCTTTTCCAAGATCTATGCTAGCCCTAGCAGCATTCATAATCAGGGATCCAAGGCGGTTCACAAGGTATTAAAAAACAACATAAAACACAATAAAGCATGGCATTTTAATAATAATAAAAAGTAAATAAATAAATGCAGCAAATTTTAAACCAAAAGGCCAGATGATGCCACAGAGAGCATGTTGTAAGAAGCATGTTCCAGGTGCACAAGTCTGGCAGATCTATTTGTTTGCATAGTCATGCCTTTGGGGTGGGGGGTTAGGACACCATTCCTCCCAATGACCAATCACAAAAGTAAAGCAAGCTCAAATTACAAACTACAGAATGTAGGAAAAGTATGTCATATGACAATTAGATGTCTTTCGGCATTTAAGAATTCTCTTTTCAGTGCCCTCTGCAAGGAGACTGTTTCTGCATGGACAATGAATGAATCCTGGTCAAAGAGGCTGAAATGGTGTTTTTTTAATTAATAAAATGAATTAACATGAGAGTGGACTTTCAACTCATTAATCACTCACTTATTTCAAACTCACAACTATGTAAGTTTTATCTTAGTGCCTTAGTTCACTGAATAGCTGAGGAAGGATGATCACTGGGATCTCTCTCTCTCTCTCTCTCTCTCTCTCTCTCTCTGTGTGTGTGTGTGTGTGTGTGTGTGTGTGTGTGTGTGTGTGTGAGAGAGAGAGAGAATGTGTGCAGTGAGCAAATTTTGCCCAAGGGAGGATGAAGTGTCACTGCTGTAACTGACATCATTCTTCTCAATTATATTGGCTGACTCATTGCAGGGCTGCCTTTACATAGGAAAATAAATGGCATTGGTGGGAGAAAAAAGCCATTCTGCTTTAGAGAAGCTTGAATTCCTTGGATGGAAACCAGGCATGACGGATGGATATAGAACTTGTGAGTACAAAATAAGATTCCATGGCCAACCTCCTTCAGGACTGGACCTTTGAAGACATCGTCATTATTGAAGTGACTCATTTCGTGTTTTGGTGGTGTTCGTTTTTCAGATTTATGATGCTGGGTGGAATGTATAGGAATGCCAAGAAGGTGGTAAAGGAGAAATTGGAGGTCTGAAGGCTTATGTGCCAGAGAAAAGTGGCAGAAAAGGAGACAGAGTGGCAATTAGAAAATTCATCTCTGGGAGCGTCTGGGTAACTTGCCAGAGACTCAGTCAAGTTGCATGAAGCTTCCCTTCTGAAACACATCAATAGGATATTAGCTCAGCATTCCCCTTGGACATGAGACCTTAGATGTTTAGGACGCTTTGTGCAGAAGCCACACTGGTTAAGGCGCTCCGCTAAAGATGGGATATTTGTATTTGTATCCCTGGGGATATGAACACAAATATCCCATCTGTACTCCCAACTCCACCCCACCCCCAGCTCCAAGATTCAGTGTGAACAGACATGGTATGCTTAAAACTAATAGGATGACAAGGCAGTTACATATGACTGAAAGAAAAAACAAACAAATCAGAATCCATGTTACTGTAATATATTTATGTTAGAATACCAAAAATGCATACAATATGCAGAAAATAGCAAATACCCTCCCTGCCCTCACCAACTAACTGAAGGTGAAGGCAACCCTTAGGGACAAAGCAATGGTGTTAGTGTGTGCCTGAATGCAATATTCTTAGGGGTGGAGAAGGGCTTGGTGGCCTGAGGTGGTCTCTTCCCATCTTTTTCTCTGCCCCCCTCTTTCTCTTTCCTCACTGCCTCCTGCTCCTCCTCCTGCTGCCGCCTCCCCTTCTGCCATCCCATCTGAAGCCGTGCCTTCACCCCATGTAAGCTCTCCCCATGCAGACTCTCCTGTGTGGTCTCTGCTGAGGTGCCACACTTCCTGGCCTCAGACTTTTCATGGGGAAGGGATGCGCAGTGGTTGCTGACTCTGCCACCACTGGGACCTTCATTCCAGTGCTAGGGGAGCAATCAGGGCAGGCATGGCAGGGCTCTCCCTACCCCCCTCTAGCTTGTTGTCTCATCTCTGCTCCCCCAACTGCACCTGCCTGCCAGATGGAGGTCTTCTAGTTGGAGAGGGCACTTCCAGCTGTGCCCTGGTCCATGCCTGCCAGCTGTGGAGGGCGAGATTGTGGCCAAGGCCAGCACACGTTTGCCAATGGACCCCACTCCAGGGCGAAGGGTCACCAACCCTGGTTCCCAGCAAGGGGGGGGATGGCTGCAGGGGGTTGGGGAGAGAGACCAAAGGATTACCCTGTCCCTTTCAGCCAGAATTGCCTACACTCTCGCCTCTGCAGCCAATCCAGATTGGCAGAGCAGTGACCTCTGTCCCACCCAGCATCGCCTCCATTTCACTTCAGAGCCACAAGCAGGGAGACTGAGCCTGGTGAGGAAGGCACTGCAGGACAGCTAAGGCAAGAAGCTGTGAAGGCAGGCAGGCAAGCAGGCTGGATGGGTGTGCTCCCCCTCCTCCCGCGCACTCCCTTAAAAGCACTGCCTTGAGAACCAGTTCTTTAAGAGGTAATGTGATGTAGTGGTTAGGATGTCAGACTGTTCATGAGGGATCTTGGTTCTCTTTTGTACTGAGTCATGAAACTTATTGGGCGACCTTGGGCCAGCCAGTTTTTTTTCCTAGCTAGACTGTGTCACAGAGGCTTTTTAAGGATAAAGTAAAAAGATGGTGAATTACTTATGCCACCCTGAGTTCACTGGTGGGGATGTAAATAATAAAATAGCAATAAATACTAATCAATGTCTTTGTCTCTCTTGCTTATGTACTATCCATTCCAAAGCAACTTGTGAGTAGGGTAAGGGCCAAGGATGGGGAATTGTGACTCATGACTTGAGTCTGACTTGAGTTGCACCAGTGACTTGACTCAGATTTGACTTGTTCCCCCCCCCAAAAAAAGATTTGGACTTTACTTGTGTGTTCAAGTCCCTATTCTTTTAAAGAAGAACACCCAAGAAGGTTTGGGACACTCATCAGAAGATGCAGGAGAGGCCGGCAAGCAGTGGAAGCTGTGGTTGTAAGAGAATGGAGACAGAGGGTTTTCAAGAGGATGGGGGTAGAGAAAAGAGGTAAGGAGAGGAAAAACTTTTTTTTAAAGATATAGGGACTTGAGACTCAGACTTGGTTTGCTCAGGACTTGGTACCAAAGACTTGGAGTTGGACTTGAGACTCAGACCCAAAGACTTTTCAACTTCCCTGATAAGGGCATGCCCACACAAAATTTGGGGCAAGTCCTCCAGTTGATCCATGAGCCCTGCTCCTTCTCTGCCCCCAGCTGTTTCTCCATCCACCTCTAACTACTTCATCCTTCCACTGTATCTTTCTCATTATCCTCGTTCAAGTGTTCATCCTTTATTTATTTATACATCCGCTTTCTCCCCAAACTATGACCCAAGACCTCTTAATATCTATGTGCTGTCAAGTGAATTCTGACTTACGTTGACCCTTTTAAAGATTTTCTAGGAAGAATACTCAGAAGTGGTTTACCTTTCTCTTCCTCTGGGGGAGCCCTCAAACTGTGCTGCTTGCCCAAGGCCACACAAGGCTGGCTGTTTTGGGATCCACAGTGGAGAATCAAATTCCCAACTTTTGGTACCAGAATCAGATACCTGACTCATTGAGCTATTCGGCCAACTAAGGCAGCTTACAATACAGTTTTAAAAAACTGAGTTAAATTGAATTAAAATACATTAAAGTTACAAATATTAAAATAGGATTAAATTCATTCAATTATTAAAACACATATAAAAATAAGTAAAAATATTGCTGCTAGTTTACCTAAAAAACATAGTGAACCAAGATAAAGGCTAAAATACTAGGTTATTAATTTTTGAAAGTCTGCTTAAATTTTATTTTTTTTACTTATATTTATATAATATATTATAAATATATAATATTTATATATCACCATTCTCCTAAAAGACTTACAGTATTTTTAAAAAATTATATTAAAGGTAAAACAATAAATTATCGCAATATTAAAAAAGAAATAATCATCATATTAAAACTTCTAAATAAAAGCAACATTGAAATCCCATTAAAAACAATAGAAATGCAATAGTCCCTTTAAAAAACACCTAGTCAACCAGTCATTCAAAGAAAGGCTACCTGGAGAGAAAGGTCTTTGCCTGCTTGTGGAAGGACTGCAAAGATAGGAGTTCCTGTGAGAGTTCCAGATTCCAGAAGCAGCAACAGAGAAGGCCCTCTCTCATATCCTCACCAAAGACACCTCTGAGAGTGGTGGGATCAAAAGGAAGGCAATCCAAATGATCCTAAAACTTAGGTAGGGTCATAAACAGAGATACAGTATTTGAGATAGCTTGGATCCAAGCCAGCCCTGTGAAAGTGGGGAATTCAAGAGTTAACTCCTCCAGAAGTACCATTGATTCAGTGGGTATACTCTACAGTGGGGTCTTGACTTGAGAACTTAATCCGTATTGGAAGGCGGTTCTCAAGTCAAAAAGTCTGTAAGTCAAGTCTCCATTGACCTACAGTGCATTGAAAACCGATTAATCCCGTAATAGGCCGTTTTTGTTCCATTTTGGTTTTTTTCTGGTCTGTAAGTCAAATCTCAGTCTGCAAGTCAAACCTAAATTTTGCGGCCAGAGAAGTCTGTAACTCAAAAAGTCTGTAAGTCAAGCCGTCTGTAAGTCAAGGGTCCACTGTAGTTGTGATTTGTTCCTGGATGTCAGCTTCTGCTCTCAGATATATGTCCAACATGTGTGGAGTGTCATCACCAAGCCTTAATCAGAATGTGACATAAACAATTAATGCTCCAGTAAGGTAGCTTTAAATCAGATTTTGTATTTAAAACTGCAAGACAGTGGGCAAATTTGTTGTTGTTTAGTTGTTAAGTTGTGTCCAACTCTTTGTGACCCCTTCGACCAGAGCACGCCAGGCAAATACCAATGGAGAATTCAAGTCTTTAAGTAAGACATACAGCACAGCTACTGGAAATGATTGGGAGGGCAGTATATTAATGATTTTTAATTATTTCCTGGGGGTGTTCAGTTCTTCATTTTCAAGGTTTAACATCTTTTTATGCAAGAGGAAAGTCCTCCCTAAGCAAAATGTGATCTCTTCCCTGTCCGCTACTGCCTGGGCACGTACTTGACAGGCCATTGCTTTCAGCTTTCTTAATCTCCTCTTTTACATCCCAGCCAGTCCTGTCAGAATAACTGGTTTTCTTGAGTTGCTGCTGGTGTTTCTGACAATGCTGTTCTGTCATGATGTGGTGGAATAACTGGAGGGCATTTATGCTGCGTCTGCAGTGACTGAGCCTGACACTCCGAGCTTGACTTCTTCAGATTGTTTTAAGGGCATCGCCCATCAATTGCCTGCCTGGAAGCTTCAGTCTTGAGGTTGTCCGGTCTTTGAAGGAAGAGAGAAGCTCTTCCTGTGATGATTACATTAAGTCAACCTGGTTTCCCTTGACCTTGTCACGGGACGAACTTTACCCCAGCTCTTTTGTGAGTTTACATTCAACTCATAAGAAGGCCACATGTATTTAGGAATACAATGTCAAAAAGTTAAAGATACAGTCAGCCTAATGTATAGCAAGCACACCGTAGCTCAAATCAAGCCTTGTTTAGCGATGGAAGTGGTGGGGAACTGGTGTCGTTTTTGACCAAGGCCTTCTCTGCCTTTGGATATCAGCATGTATAATAGAGACCAGCAAATGGATTGGTGAATATTTAGTTTGTCATTCTGTGTTTGATTTGATGCCGCCTTGTTTCAGATTACTTGTGGTGTCAGGGAGAAGAAAGTGGAAGAAACAAGTGACCTTTGCAGTGAGTGACAAGTACAGACACAACAAAGAGGAAGATCTAAAAGTAGTAGTGGTGCAAACTATACCTACAGAAATGAAATGCAACTTGAGAAGTTAGGAGAAACCTTTTAGGTTCATCTACTTCAGTATATTGTTTCCACCAACACTCCAGCCAGAGCTTAGAAAAGGTACTTTGGACTATAATAAAACCTAGACTTGCATACAGAAGTTGCCAGGGTTGGTTTCTATATGTGAGAATGTGCTGCAGTGCATCATGGAGGAACCATCGTGGTTCATCTTCCATCAGAGGAGGAGGAGGAGGAGGAGGAGGAGGAGAGAGAGAACAACAACTATCTACTTTAACTGAGGTGGATGGGTGGGGAAGTTCAACTGAAGAGGGAGATGTGATCAGTAACAAAAGGTCAAGAAGGATCAGGTAGGCAGGCTTACTTGACTACCTGTCAGTCTGTCACTTGTCAGTCAATAATGCTGGTTATTTTTGACAACACAAATGCTGCTGCAGGTATATTTCTGTTTTTTGAATTTTGCCATCTTGGATAATATTAATTATAATTATTGCACTATATATGTTATTGATATGCTGTTTTAATGTGTTTTAACCTTTGTAAGCCGCCCCGAGTAGACACTGTCTAGAGGGGCGGGGTAAAAATCAAGTAAGTAAGTAAGTAAGTAAGTAAGTAAGTAAGTAAGTAAGTAAGTAAGTAAGTAAGTAAATAAATAAATAAATAAATAAATAAATAAATAAATAAATAAATAAATAAATAAATAAATAAATGATTTTTTTTTTACATTTTCCAGCCGTCCCTCTCTCCCTCCCTTTGGAAATTAATATTTAAGAAGGGAAAGCAGCCATGAAATTAAAAGATGCCTGCTTCTTGGGAGGAAAGCAATGACAAACCTAGACAGCATCTTGAAAAGCAGAGACATCACCTTGCCGACAAAGGTCCACATAGTCAAAGCTATGGTTTTTCCTGTTGTGATGTATGGAATTGAGAGGTGGACCGTAAAGAGGGCTGACCACTGAAGAATTGGTGATTTTGAATTGTGGTGCTGGAGGAGACTCTTGAGAGTACCCTGGACTGCAAGGAGAACAAACCTATCCATTTTGAAAGAAATCAACCCTGAGTGCTCACTGGAAGGACAGATCCTGAAGCTGAGGCTCCAATACTTTGGCCATCTCATCAGAAGAGAAAACTCCCTGGAAAAGACCTTGATGTTGGAAAAGTGTGAAGGCAAGAAGAGAAGGGGATGACAGAGGACAAGATTGTTGGACAGTGTCACTGACCAACATGAATTTGACCCAACTCTGGGAGGCAGTGAAGGACAGGAGGGCCTGGCGTGCTCTGGTCCATGGGGTCACAAAGACTTTGACATGACTTAATGACTAAATAACAAGAAGGGAAAGAAAAAATAAGCAGTTTGTACATTGCAAAATTTAAATTAAATGAGACCCCTTTGAATGTAATTATGAAAAACCATACCCAGGATCTAGAGAATTCTTTCTCAAATGTCCAAGATACAGCCAGTTTCCTCTAGATATTCTCACTAGCAACTGCTTTTTTAAAATACAGTCCTCCACATGACCTGCATTCCTTCTGCCAAAGGACTCTTTCTAACTTCAGGAGTATTGTTTATATGTCAGTTCCCCAAGCGCTCCCTTCTCCTGTTTCATTTGATGTGGACTTTAAGCCCCTGGAAATACTGTATTCTAGGGAAAGTCTATATGTTGTAAGAAAGAACTGCCATGATGTTTCAGCCTAAAGGTCTCCCTTGTCTAACATTTTGTGCTAAGAGGGGTTCTGGCTCCACCTGAGCTTGGATGCTCCTCACGGATGTGATGGATGTAGAATGTTTGGCACATTGTAAGTGCTTCGTAAATGTTCAATTATAGCAAAGATAGCAGGAGTAGCTGTGACTCTGCAGAACTTTTGTGTTGTGTCTTATTTCCCAGATCCTGTAAAGGCAATGTTCTCTAAAAGTCCCAGAGCGAACGAGAAGAAGGGGGAAAAAAAGGAATAGTGGTGATTCTCATATATCACTAGCCTGAATGCTGCTGCCAGATTTGGGGGGAGGGAGGGGGGAATGAAAAAGAAAGAGAAGAAGCTTAAGCATAGCATGCTGCAAAAGGAATTCAATATTGCATTCTCCAGAGTGAGTGACTGATCATAGTGACGTGTTCCGAAAAGACAAACTCTTTCCCACCCTACCTGTGCAAACTTTTATTTAAGACAGAACGATCTATGGGGAATGCTAATGACAAAACTCTGTTTCCTTGAAGGATCAAAACAGTCTCCTATTCAGACTACGTGCAGCACAAATGGACTGATTGATTCTTTCATCTAGTTTTCAACTCTGGGGGACAATCTTGTCTTAATAAATCTTCTGCATATGACACTAAGCTCCTTAGGATCTGTAGAAAAAGGAATGGTTAACCTAATGATTCACAGCAAAGGGGGTGGTGGTGTCAAAAGGGACATAGCTGTGGATGTGTGCCCCTTTTCTTCTATTGCACTTTAGGTGTTTAGACAACATACAATCTTAAAACAATACAGTACAATCTTAAAACAAGCAAGTAAAAAAACAACCAATGAATCGAGGAATTGTAGTTTGGTGATGGTCTCCAATCTTTTACAGATCTCTAGCCTTTCTCCCAGAATAGAGGAGAGCAGAGGGCCATCAGATGGGATTTCAGTCCATTTTTACTGTGTCCAGATGTTTTGCAACTTTGGATTACAGCTTTGTGAAGTCCCAGGAGAGCAAGCATGGTCAACAGTAAGGCATGAACAAATATCTAAAGCAGTGTTTGCCAACCTTGGGTAACCCAGGTGTTCTTGGACCACAGGTCTCAGAACCCTTCGCCAGCACAGCTGGTGGGGAAGGTTTCTGGGAACTGCAGTTCAAGAGTACCTGGGTTACCCAAGGTTGGGAATCACTGATCAAGAGGACCAAATGTTCTCTACCCATGCACTACTAATTTCCCTAGCTTCTCAAACATTAAAGCATTTTTAACAAAATGTCTATGAGCACTCATATGGAGTGGAAATGATTGTTTTGGTACTTTTTCACTCATCATGAAAGGGGCTGTTTCAGTTTATTGCTATTTTTTTAAAAAAGAGAGGAAGAGGTGACAAAATACAGAAGAATGTACAGTATTGCAAACATTATTAAGTGGCATTATTCAAAAGCAGACTTAAAGGTTTAAAAGGCATCCCACAAGATTAACAGTGCAATTGGTTGTTATGAATGTGTGGCTAATCAGAAGTGTAATGGGACTTATTCCTGAGTAAACGTGCTGATGGATCAGTGAAATGAATCAGTGCTATCAATTTGGGGGCCATTCATGAAACCATTTCTCTTAGCATTACTGAGACAGTTTCATGAATTTTTTACTGAATCCATGTTTTATGCTAGCTCTACAGACTACTTATTACAACTGTAATTACAGTTAAAGCAGATATTATAATGGCTTCAGGGATGCCATTAAAATGAGTTCCCCATCTATCCCACATTATTGAGAATAACACACTCAATGGAACTGAGCCAGATATGGTGAGATTCTCAAGTACTGTATCGGGATGAATGGTGTAATGAGATGATGCAGCTCTGTGCAGTCCTAAGACTAAGCTAGCTTCTGTTGGAATTAGCTCACTTCTAAGTAGACGTGTGAGATTGTGCTGTTAATTTTCCATCAGGGCAGAGCAGGAGCTGTTTGATGCAGCTGTTATGTGTACCCACAGTTCTGGAAGATAACTAGGTTTCAGAAGAGGAAGCATTTCACAGCTGGATATCTATGTGTGTGAGTGATGAAGGACCCTTTCCTGATGCATTGAAGATATTGTGACAAAGGTCTGCCCAGTTCACCAAAAGGCCAAGTCTTAATGGTCCAATATGGATCTTCAGCTTATTAGTGCCTTAGAAATCAGTGGTTGGTAGCCTGGGGGAAGCAGCAACCTTCCCCAGTGGTTTCTATAGTAATAGAAGGTTGGTATAGCAGAGTGGACTGATTTCTCCCAGTGTGAGAAGCAATAACTTTGAGGATGAAATTGACACTTTAGACCATTGAAAATGGAGAAACAGGAGGTGGAAAAAGGAAAAGAAAAAGGCACCTAAGGAGCCTCGAGGTACAGATGTTAAACTGAGGTATTGCAGTCAAGATTTTACTCATGACCTGAGTTTGATCCCAATGAGCTCAGGTAGCTGGCTCGATGTTGATTCAGCTTTCCATCCTTCCAAGTTTGGTAAATTGAGTACCTAGTTCATGGGGTTGGGGCACAATGTGTAGCTGTATAACTAAATTTTAAATTGTAAACTATCCACTAAGTGCTTTAAGTGCTATGGGGCAGTGTATAAGCAGCACATTTTGCTTTTTTTTGCTTTATTTATGATGGTTCAGCTGAACCCAAAAGCAAAATGATGTGTAGGCATCCTTCAGTCTTGAGAGACTATGGTAACATGCTTTGTATGGACAACATGGAACAGTGTCTAGTGTGGCGGAGAAGGCCAATTTGAGAGTGACAATCACTTCCACAGTGAAGACAAATACAATCTGTTCCCTGTCCAGCTCCCTGATTTTGCTTTGATGCTGTATGAGAAGCTAGAGTGTCCTCTCCAGAGCACGAAGCCTGGGTAAAATAATATGGAGGATAGGCTGTTACACAAGCAGCAAATCCCCCCTCTCTACATCACTGAAATAGTCCAATGGAAAGGCAAGAGCCAATACAACTGGTTCCAGCAATGTCGCAGGAGTTGCCAGAATGACACGAACTGCCTCCAGGACTCTGGCTCTGGATTTTGCCTTGAGGTTAACTCCTGAAGTGTTTTCCATCAGTGGATATAGCTACAAGGCAGTGGAGGTTTGAAATTGGAGTTTTCCTTCTCCTAGATGGGCTGCCTTCCAAGGCTGATGAGCCCCACCTACCCAGCCTGCTCCCTAATAGTGCGGAAGTCCCGTACAGGTTTCCTGCCCCCCAGGTGCATGCAGTGCTATTTGGCTTTCCTATTTACCAGATTAGAGTAAAAAATAGAACCAGAGAATTTCTTACACCATTAGGTGTGCACTTCTGCTCAAACTCATTTAAAGCTAAAACCCCACCCCCTCAGACCATGCGGTCAGGGAGAACAAAGGTTAGCCTAGAAGAAAATACCTCACCAAAAAAATAAAATGTCCCCCACAAGCACAGCTCACCTCCTGCCTCAGCTTCCTCCTCAGGAAACGTGCTTAGAGCTTCTGCTCAAACTCATTTAAAGCTAAAACCCCACCCCCTCAGACCATGCGGTCAGGGAGAACAAAGGTCTGCCTAGAAGAAAATACCTCACCAAGTTAAAACCCAGAGTAAATGAATCATTTCATTGGGTCCCATGCCACTGCCTATACAAATGTTGTTAGGGCTATCTGCAAAGATTTGGCCAAAATTTTGGCTACTGCTTTTCCAGTGTACCCTCCATTGATAAGTAATTTGCTTAATCTGGGACTCATATGCAAACTGTTCTCCTCCTGGGAATTTCCTAGGAGTCTCCTTCTGTATCAGCACTGGAGCTGAATGACCGTTATGATTAGGGATAGGCAGAATCATAGAATAACGGAGTTGGAAGATGCTTATAAGGCCATTGATTCCAACCACCTGCTCAATGCAGGAATCCAAATCAAAGTATATCTGACAGATGGTTGACTAATTTTCTTTTGAATGCCTTCAGTGATGCAGCACTCACCCCCCCACAAGGTAATTGGTTCCATTGTTGTACTGCTCTATCAGTAAGGATGTTTTTCCTGATATTCAAACAAAACTTTTTCTTGTATTCCCTCATCCAAGTCATTAATAAAAATGTTGAGAAGCACTGGATCCAAGGCTGAGCTTTGTGGTACCCCACTTGTTACCTCCTCCCAGTTTGAGAAAGAGCCATTTATAATCACTTTCCTAGTATGTTTCTGTAACCAACTGCGTATCCACCTGATAGTTGTTCTATCCAGCCCACACTTAGCTTGCTAATCAGAATATCATGGGGCACTTTGTCAAAAGCTTTGCTGAAGTCAAGATATACCACGTCTACATCATTCCCTCTGTCTATTAGAGAGGCTACACAATCAAAAAATGGGATGAGATTAGTCTCGCAGGATTTGTTCTTGACAAATCCGTGTTGACTTCTAGTCATCACTGCACTATTTTCAGTGTGGTTGCAGAGTGACTGGTTTATAATCTGCGCCAGAATTTGCCCTGGGATTGATGTCAGGTCTGTAGTTCCCAGGTTCCCCCTTTTATCCCTTTTTGAAGATAAGGACAGTGTTAGCTCTCTCCAGTCATCCAGCACTTCATCCGTCCTCCATGATTTCAAGAAAATAAATAACAGTGGTTCTGAGATTTTTTCAGCCAGTTGCTTCAAAGCCCATGAAAGCTCTTATTGAAGCAAACCTTTTAGCTTCACGATGTTGCAACAATTTTTTTCCTTTGCTTCCTCCTTCTTTTTGTGTGTACTCCCCTCTTTAATTTTTTCAGCATGTTGAAGCAGAGTTACATGACTTCCTGCTTGAAACTATTCCCAATATGAAGGCACTTCTTGTTGTATGTACCTGTCATGTAGCTGTTAAAGAAAAAGAAAAAAAAGAGAGAGAGGGATGGTGTCCTTAATATAGTCCACAAACATGGTTGTGACCACTGGGACTCAAGCTAGACTTCTAAGAGCTAAACACTCAAAGCTCTGTAGCTGGAAAATGTAGTAGTGAGCAAAGCTGTCAACTCTGGCTTCTCCTCCATGGAATTTTTTAAAAATCTCACATTCATTCCATTGCATTTATGCCAAAATGTGTAGGCTTGGAATGTACCATTTTAAAAGAAATGAATCCAATGACATTCTTACCTGTCCCTTACTGTGATATGGGATGAACTGCGAAGTACGGTAGACTTAGGTATGTGCTAAGCCTCTCAAGACAAATAAAAGGGACCCACATCCCATGCTCTACATCGTTTTCACTTTCCTTGGAAGACCCAAGGTGTGCGTGCGTGTGTGCATATAGGCATGCAGCAGCAGAGTTTGTGAAAGTTATGTTTTAAGTCAGGTCCCAGATTCTTCCTGTGAACACAAGAAATGGTCATGGTGCTGGAATATTCTGGCAGCTGTTCTGGTAGCTATAGTCCAAAGAAGGAACATTCCCAAGATCTGGGCGTGAGTAAGGAATTCTCCTTTTGAGTGTTCTGCCTACAGATATTCACATTTGTGATATTGGCCTACAAAAATGGAATTCTGGGTCTTTAGTTCAAAACCCCAGAGCTACACACCTGTAGCTCTACCTTTTACAGGTGACTCACTGAGGTCACCTTCTTTGAGGACATCCAAAAACGATGAAGCTAGGATTTTCCAGACAGCTACTCATTTCCAAATGATTCAGCTGCAGTTTCTAAGCCCTTTGATTTCCTGCAACAAGAGCCTTTCTGAATGTCACCTGTGCCTGGAGCACTGCCAGCAGCAACAGGATTTGGCCCTCAGTGCTTATCTTTCATAAAGGCTTTCCCATCTGAAATTGCTACCCACTAAAAATACAAAAGGAAAAAAAAAAGGAGAGCATCAGATCAACCAGCCACAATTACAGCAAGCACATGAGACAAAACCTATTGTCATTTATCTCTCTGGGGACACCAAGGCTTTTGTTCGCAGCCCTATTATTGGCTCTGTACATGTTCTAAAATTATAATAATTAAAATGATGATTATAAGTGTCAAGGATTGCAATTTTTCCCTCTAATAGCTGAGAACAATCTGTTCATTACTGAAGCATCAAAGAAAAAAAAAGTTTAAAAAGAAAGAAAAATGAACAGAGGTACAGAAGAGAGATTCAGTCCGGCCTCTTTGTACATTTGGCAGGAATCTTTTCATGTTAGGGCTTAAGTAAATCCTGCTGGCCTTTCCTTTGCTTCAAAATGAAACAGGACGGAGAAAAAAAATACATTTTGAGAGGATAATATTTTGGAGCAGAACATTTCAGTGCAATCTTAATTCAACACACTTGCTCTATCGGTTTTGGAACTAGACATGTCCTCATCCATGTTTTTGGACAGCAACTCCTAGAATTCCCCAGGAACCACTTCCTAGAATTGGACTACAACTCCCAGAATTCTGCCTGGGGAATTCTTACAGAATTTTGGAAGCTTCAGTTCTGGGAGTTGCGGTCCAAAAAAAAAGAAAGAAAGAAAGAAAGAAAGAAAGAAAAAGAAAAAGAAAAAGAAATCTGCACAACTCTGTTTGGAACAAGCTGAAAATTCTTATGCCAACCTTCTGAAATAGGACTGACTGCAGAATTTATGAAAATGGTACAGAACTCAGGAACCAACCTACTTGTTGGAGCAAAACAACATTCAGTGAGGTCTAGGGTTCTATGTTCCACCAGATACGGACAACAAAGTTTAAAGGCAAGTCTTGTTTGTTGTTTGTTCCGAGGACACTTCCTATAAACAAAAATGGTCCCTTGGAATAGGAATGATCCATAGCCAGTAGCTATGGATAGAGAAGATATGGGGAACTTTCTGGATAGTGGTTGGCCATGATGGATTATTGTTGCTGTTGTTAATTGATGGATCCCGCCAAGATTCCTGCCACTGTGGCAGTTGCTACAGCAGACCTGGGCAAAGTGCGGCCCGAGGGCCACAACAGCCAGCAAGCCACTCCTGCCCAGTCCGCTGGACATTAAAACCATTTACAATCGTGCCCCACTTTACGATTGACGAAACCGCATTACGACCTTTTTGCGATTGCAAAATAATGGTCTGAATAGTTTTTTTTTTCGCTTTGCGATGATCGGTTCCCTGCTTTGGGAACTGATTCTTCGCAAAATGATGATTTTCGGACAGCTGATCGGCAGTTTCAAAATGGCCGCCAGGTAAATAAAATGGCTCCCCGCTGTTTTCTGGGATGAATTCCTCACTGCACAGGCACCAAAAATGGCCACCTATGGAGGATCTTCGCTGGACGGTGAGGTCCAGCCCACTGGAATGCATTGAAGGGGTTTCAATGCCTTTCAATGGGCTTTTTATTTTCGCATTACTGTACAATGTTTTCGTTCTACATCAATTTCGCTGGAACGAATTAACGTTGTAATGCAAGGCACCACTGTATAGCTTTTTGTCTAAAGTTATCAGTTGCTTATCTTTAACATACTGCAAAAACCTCTTTAGTATTTGTGAAGATTAACAGGTTTAAAATAAAAACAATCATAACATCACTGTTTCATTTTATTTTTAAGCAAATTTAGTTCAGCCCCCGAACACAGTTCAGATTTTTCATGTGGCCCCCCTATAGAAATTAATTGCCCACTCCTGTGTGACAGGAAAAGCAGAGGTTCGTTTGTGGTGCAGGAGAGCATCCAAAAGAGAAGTGTAAGAAAATGAAGAAGCTTCTTTTTTTTCAAAGCACCAGTGAAGTTGTGCTTGAGCAGTGGCAGTAGCCCTGACTAAAAGGAGCAAAACAGTGAGAGGCCACATGGGGCTCCTGTTCCAATCCAGATTTAGACCTCTTCTTATCTAATCCTTGCTAAAGGCCATCAAAGCTGATACCTGTTCTGTTCCCATCTCTCATGGCAATGGATTTCCAAAACACTCATAAAGCAGTGCATTCTCCATTTTGTCCTGAACCGTTCTTTTACAAACTTTTGAGCAAACTTTAGCATACTAAGGAATGCAAAAACATTTAAGTGTCTCCTTCTTCTCTTCCTTCTACACCCATAGCCAGCTTGCTGTAAGTGACTTTGCAAAAAGATTTGTAAGGGGCATGTGTTGGGGTTGTGGAAAATATCTTGTTTCTGTACAAGTATGGCAGCAATGGCCTAGGTATCTTTAATTAGATATAGGTCCCCTTAATTCAGTGAAGCATACTTGCAGTCAAGTATGTATCCAATTGTTACCTTAGCTCATTGGACTCTGGGTACTCTTAGTACCTCTGTTCAAAGTAGGTGGGAACAGAGATTAGTTTCCACTTTTACCACTGCAGGTAGAAGAAGGAAAGTGAGAGGACTACTGGGTTTTATTTTGATTTGCCATCGGTGAAGGAGTCACTCACTGGCCTCTCTTTCTTCTTTTCCTTTTCAACTGTCATGACAAAATGGAAGGCAAAGGGCTAGAGAGATCAGCTGAGGAAACAGAAAAGGGAAACGCAGACAAGAAGAGGAAAAAAGGCGGGTGGGCAGGATTGAAGCCTTGTAAAAGGAACTGGAGAAATGTTGATAAATTCTATTTAGCAGTTCACACAATATGTGTGGCAACAACAATGGCCTTTTTCTGCAGACAGATTATCCCAGCCAGTCCTTCCTCTAATAAAAAAAGGAGGAGGAGAAGGAGGGGGGGGAGATGCGGAGAGGGAAATAGAGCACCAAAGAAAAGGAAAGGCGGGCTGCGAGGCAGCAATCAATGCTGCCCTTTATGCTGCCTGACATTTGAGGGACTTGTTATCGACGATTGCTGCCTGCTTTATCTAAATGTATCTCCCCAGCTGCCAGGCAGAGTCTTGATAGGCGGCTGAAACGTGCTGATGGCCGCAGCTGATACTGCTGACTGCCCAACTCACCCACGTGCTTGGGTGGCAGGTGCTGGATGACTCCTGTCATTCCGTCACTGCCACTCCTGCCAGGCTTGCTGGAGAGGAAGAGGGCAACACAGACACAAAGGACAGGGCCGGCACCCATTTGCTCCCCTCCTCCTCCTCTTTGGGACAAAGCCATCCTCTGCCCCTCTAAAAGGCAGGGTATGAGAAGGGAGGGGAGAGATTGAATGTGCCGGAATTTCTCTTATTCTTGTTTTGCTTGCCTTTACCTCAGCTTTGTCCTCCATCCTTCCTCTGGCAGAACTGCTTTGTGTGCCTCTCTTTCTCACCCCCTCTCCTCCTTCCCTCCATTTTCTGCTGAAGAATGATAAGGTTAATCTACAGCTTGACTGTTAGTTTCTATGATATAGTAGAAAATATCTCCCTTTTATTATTCCCTAATGTATACTCTCATACTTATAGAAATAAATTCAGATGAATCTGCTTGGAATGCATGACTGTGCATTTAAAGGCCTGTTGGTTTATAGATTATATAGGGCTTTCTGTGTGGATGTGTGTCTCTGAGGAAAGGGCAAGTGTGTTGCTTTCTGCCATGTTGGGATTTTGTGTGTGTTGACAAACGCTGATGAAAATGAACTTAAATAAAATCAGTGTGTTTTGCTTTCCTCTACATTTTTATTTTGTGGATTTTAGTAAATTCTGATAAAAAATGACCCAAATGCTATTCTCATCCATCGATATTATGCACACCTGTAGCAAGCTTGCACACATACAACACAGAGCCCAAAAGAATAAAACATTCTAGGAAGTCCAACTTTTTGCCCAGTGGAATCAACAGGGCAGGGTTTCAGGGCAGGAAGCAAAGGGGACCTCCAGTAAAGCCGTTACAAAGCTTGGAATGTAACTCTTCAAAAGAACTCATTGCGTTATCCATTAATAACAATGTTTAGGGGCAACAAAAAACTTCCTGGAGTCCCCCAGGTTTGGGATCCCTAAGGGCAAACTTCAAGAGCAACAATAATAATAATAATAATAATAATAATAATAATAATAATAATAATAATAATAATAATAATAATAATAATAATAATAATAATAATAATAATAATAATAATAAATAAATAAATAAATAAATAAATAAATAAATAAATAAATAAAAATAAAAATAAAAATAAAAATAAAAATAAAAATAAAAATAAATGAGGAGAAGGTTGAATTAAAGCCGGAAAATCATTGCTGCCAATACTGGTCCAACTGCCAGGCAGTCAACGGTAATTCAAACCAACCAGCTGCCATTGCTGTTCTACCATTGTTGTCCTCTTCTTCCTTGACCCTCCTCCCATGTAAGTGTTCTTGTACAGGAAAGTGCAGCATCATGGTAGAAGACTTTGTTATGTGCAAGTGGCTTCATTAACTGAAAGCTCATTGGTATCCATAGGTTTCTATCTTTGCTCAGGTCTTTACTGAAGTCCCTTCTAGAAGTTGCCACTGTTTCACAGTTCTGCTTCTTTTCTCACACCCCCTGCCTTTCCTTACAAATGATAGTTTGAAAAGGCATTTATCCTAGTTCAGTGGTTCCCAACCTTGAGCCCCCAGATGATCTTGGACTACCACTCCCAGAAATCTATCCAGCACAGCTAGTGGTGAAAGCTTCTGGGTTTTTTAGTCCGAGAACATTTGGTGATCTATGATTGGGAACCACTGTCCTAGCTGCATCAGGCCAGGGTCAGTGCATACACTTGGAAATATGTTAGGTCAAGGCCTAGACACTTGGAGCAGGTATTATAAGACAGGAACTAGGCAGAAATGGGGATACAAATGGCTCATTACAACTATTCTTTGGGCCACCTCATATATGTAGTTCAGACTCGGTCAATCAGATCCAAATATGCTCCTCAATAGTATATTAAGGTGCTTTTGCATTTGCAATTTAGAATACCTGAGTTTTTATTTAAAATGATTTACTAAACAATGATGACAACTCTCCCAGCTTTCCAAAAGGTGACGAAGAAGAAGAAGAAGAAGAAGAAGAAGAAGGAGGAGGAGGAGGAGGAGGAGGAGGAGGAGGAGGAGGAGGAGAAAGAAGAATGTTTTATTATTATACAACACAATCAATGTTTAATATGAAATCTGGTCACTCAGGTGGAGAAAAGGAGAGATTTACTTGGATTTAAAAGTTGTTCTATCCCATAGTTCAGGATGCAGAACAGAACAAGCTTGAGAGAATAGGAATTCTCGACATTTGTCTATGTACAGTATTTTTCCATTACATTTATATCCTGCCTTTCCTAAAAGAAGTTCAATGCAGCATCCATGTTTCTTTTCACCTTGTTTTATTGTCACAACACCCCTATGTGGTAGCAAATGCTAAGAGCTGGTGACTAGCCCAAGGTCACTTAATGAGTTTTATGGTTGGAAGGAGGACCTGAGTCTTGCAGGTCATAGCCTGGCATTCCAACCACTACACTACAATGGATCTCTAAGGGGCCTGAATAAGTCAACAGCTGAGCTGGTGCTTAAATCCAGATTTCAATGGCTTCAATCCAAAACTCTGTTCTTTGAATTATAGTGCAATAACAGGCATGATAAATTTTACCCACTGAGGATGTGTGTGAGGTGAGTCTTGAAGGCAGAACATAAACAGCCCAACGAATACACTGTGCAGTGGATGCAGAATGTTGAATGATTATTGCAGGGGGTTTGGAAAAGTGGAAGAAGGAGAGAATGGAGTTTCTTGACAAATGTTTGGCTTGGGGGTTGAATCTCTGAGGAAGAGACCTCCAGCTGCTTATTTTGAGGTTTGGCTTGTACTTTCAGTGCATATTGTCAGCCAAGCATAGAGATCACAATTATTGATGCTGTTATGTACCCTATGGTCACCTCCCAACTTATGGTGGCCCCATTAATGAGTGATCTCCAAAATGTCCTGTCCTCAACAACCCTGATTAGCAATTGCAAACGCAAGCCTGTGGCTTCCTTTAGGGAGTAAATTGATTTTGTATTTGGTCTTCCTCTTTTCCTGCTGCCTTCTTTGTCTTTGTCTTTTCCAGAGAATCCTGCCTTCTCACGAAGTGCCCAAACAGCTTCAGTTTCAACCTTTTTTGCCTCCTGAGATAGTTCAGGCTTGATTTGATCTAAGACCCACTTCTTCATCTTTCTGGCAGTCCAAGGTATCTGCAAAGTTCTCCTCCAGCACCACATTTCATGATAGCACACAAATAAGTTATACAGCATTGCCAAAACTTCTGGAAGCAATCAGCAGTAGGTATGTTGGTGGCTTAGGTAACAAGTGTCTTGCTGTAGTTTTCTAGAAGGAAAAGAACTGAAACTGGGTTTTAGCAGCAAAAGCAGCAGCTTTTTAAACCACTAGTTGGGTCAAGGGAGTTCTGCATTTATGAAGAAAGTAGCCAATTACTGACAACTCCTTAAGTACAAAGACCTTAGTTGTCTGTGGCCTTTTATTTCAAAAGACAGCTTAAATTATTACCTGCAGCAGTGAAAGGTTTTGAGGTCTATATGGAAATGTCAGTTTGTAGACCTCCCTAGAAGTACTATTTACTTTTCGCTTAGTAATAATGACTCCATTTTAAAAATTGTACATGCAGGATGGTCTTCAGGATAATATTTCTCTAACAGAGAGTCATTAGTGTCATCACTGACAGGGGAAGCACTGAAGAAAATGTTTATGGGACTTTTTTTTTAAAAAGCACACAAATGCATTCTACCCGATCCAAACATATTGAGGCTTATCATTTGCTATTGCGTGACTGTATTTGAAGGGTTCTTTACTAAGTGCTTGAAACTGGGTTTTGTAGTTTAAAGGCATGTAGGCCTTCCTGAGGTGGTGAACAAACTAGTAGTTAAGCAGCACCCTTTCAGAAAGCAAGAGGGTCCTACATGACGGCGTGGCATTGCATTTGTTCATTCCACTTCTGTTGTGCCTTTCGACTGACAAAGAGCACCTGAGGTATCTTATAAACAACACTGAAAGCAAAAGCATGTTTAAAATGATCTACAAACACACTGAACAATAAAACAATTAGAATGCTGCAATGATCTGCCCATTAAAATTACAGTAAAAAATAAAATACCAGAACAATTTTAGAAGTCACATTGAAGACATGTGTCCTCACATGCTCTCTAAAAGCAGTGAGTGTGGGAACTGATAGCAGTCCTGAAGGATCTGCATCTCATAGTCTGAGAGCAACACAAGACAAATCTCTGCCCCATGTGACCATCCAGTGCGATTCCTCAGGAGCTGGCATTGTCAAGAAAGCCTGTCCTGAAGATCTTGATATCTGGAGAGGCTAAAATGGGGCAGGTGATTCCTTAGATAGCCAGCTATGAAACCATCTAGGCTTGACAGGTTAACCTGACATCTTGAAATGGGGCCAGAAAGCAATTAGCAACTAATGCAAGATCTTTTGTGATGGGAATAACAAGATCCTGGAAGTGTTGTTGCTGCACATTACATCTGTGGAAGCTTTTGGAGGCTCTTCAAAGGTAGCCCCTTGTGGAGCACATGACAGCAGCAAAGACCTCATATAATGAAGACATGGAAAATGATTTCCAAAACAGGCCTCCTCAAGAAAGATAATAGCTGATGCCATAAGCAATGTTGTGCAGAAGCATCCCTTGTCACCGCTGCTGCCTGGGAGTCTCAGGACAAGAAAGGGTTAAGGAGAACCTCCAGATAATGGGCTAGAGCTTTCAAAGCAAGATATAAATAATAAGATAGAAAACTAGGTATCGTTCATTTATTTTGGAAATGTTTATCAGGGAAATTTTGTATTATTATGGCCTTTTCCTTGATCTGCAGTGTCATGTGGTACAGTTATAGATCCACCTGAACCAGAGCTGGCCTGGAGAGGAAGTACAGGTTGAGGTGGAGAGGGAAGGAAGAAGAGATGAAAGTCTTTTTCTACATTTTTCTTGTTTTCTGGGTTGGCAACTAGCAATCTGAAGTAAACTGGCAATCCTTCATGTGTGTGTGTGTGTGTGTGTGTGTGTGTGTGTGTGAGAGAGAGAGAGAGAGAGAGAGAGAGAGAGAGAGAGAGAGTAACCATTTAGGCTTGACAGGTTAACTTGACATCTTGAAATGGCAGCTAGCAATCTTCAGGTAAACATGGAGTATATTCCTCCGTGTTTGCCTAAAGCTTCCTACTGCTGATTCCTGATATGTACAGTATGAGATGCTGTAGCCAGCATGGCAGCATTCATCACAATATTCCTTGTACTATTCTTATTATACATTTGCTGTCAAAGTTCCAGATTCTATCAATGCTGAAGTATGCCCAGGAACTGAACTGAGTTATTCAGATTTGCAAAGCCGGTGAAGTTGCAAGTCTAATGTTTATGGAGAAGCTTAAAAACGTGACCCAACAAATATGTCACCCTGACATGGAAGGCCATAACTTCTTCAGGAAAAGGTCTTCCTTCTCTAGTATATCCCTCCTTGTTTACCTGAAAATAAGACAGGGTCTTATGTTAACTTTTGTTCCAAAAATCATTACTGCTTATTTTCAGGGGATGTCTTATTTTTTTTCATGTACAACAATCTACATTTATTCAAATACAGTCATGTCATCTTCTGGTTGCTTCACAATGGTGGAGGGCAGGGTTTCACTGAACTAGGGCTTATTTTCAAATTAGGTCTTATTTTCGGGGAAACAGTGTATACATGATTATGCCATGCTGCTCACATGCCCAACATCACTTGCCAGGTGAGGGTCACCTACCTCAAGTTAGGGATTCTTTGTCTTAAAACCCCGTAAGCTATTGTGTCAGCCAAACCGTAGCAGGTAGACAAAGCACCCTGGGATCTGGCTCCAGAAATGTTCATGGTGTACCCCTCTGTACTAATAATCCCCCTTAGCTAATTTTTAGAGCTTAAAATAATTATATATTGGACCATGGATTCCAGGGTCCTCATCCAGCAAAGCTGGGAATCCTGGAGTTGTAATCTAAAGAAGTAACTTTCCAAGCACAGTAATCTTCATGCTTCTCTACCCTTAAGAGGCTTCTTTTTGGATGTAAATGCAAATACAGTGCAATTTGTCAACCACAGTGAAAACCATGCATGCAGTTAAGACTACAGTTTCACATTGTATTTCTATTTTATGGGTGGTACAGAAGAAAGCATAGCCGTTGTCTTTTTATAAATGGAAACTAACAAAAATCCACAGATACTACAGAGAGCATAAAACTTCTTACACTTTCTATTTGCACGAAAAAGCCTTTCATCCTAGCATATTGATGCCAAAATCAAATAGAACTGCTGGCAGGAACTGGACAATGTCAACAGAAATAGGCAAAGGTTCCCCTTGACATTTAGTCCAATCATGTCTGACTCTAGGGCGTAGTGCTCATCCCTGTTTCCAAGCCGTAGAGCCAGCGTTTTGTCTGAAGACAGTTTCGTGGTCACGTGGCCAGTGCAACTAGACATGGAATGCCATTACCTTCCCACCAAGGTGGTACCTATTTATCTACTTGCATTTTTACATACTTTCGAACGGCTAGGTTGGCAGGAGCTGGGACAAGTGACGGGAGCTCACTCCATTGCGTGGATTTGATCTTACAACTGCTGGTCTTCTGACCTTGCAGCACAGAGGCTTCTGTGGTTTAACTCACAGTGCCACCATGTCCCATCTTAATAGAAATGAGGGACAGCTAATTGATAACCAACAGTGGGCACAGGTAGGCTCATAGATTCTAATTCATTTGGCTATAGTCTTTCCTTGAGTTGCCAAGACAACAGCATCCCATTACCTGAGATTTTAGAATCAAGCCTGAGAAAACAGGTGACCCTTGTGATGTAGTGGTGAGGATTCTTGTGATGTCACAGAAGGAGGGCAGACAAAGCTAAAGATAAGGGTCTGAACTGCTTCTGGGCTTACTGATCATTGAAATGAGTTGAGGTGAATTCACTTAAATGCTGTCCAAATCTGGGGGAAATCTGACAAGATGGCAACCCAGAGTCAGGATGGGGGGACATTAGGTGCTGGCTCATCAAAAGGCAATATAAACCCTGCAGGTGCATTGATCGCCACTATTATGGTTCAGATTTGTATCTAGGGTTTTAAAACCCCATCATGCATGACTCCCCCACCCCAGGAGACCTAAAGAAGCAGACCAAGTCCTTGAAATGTCAACCGATGCTCTGACAACTAGCAACCCTTGTCCTTACTCTTAGTTTTATGCAGGAATCATCTAGTTTCAGCCACATCTTTGAGATTTTGACACAGGTATTTAGAAAGTGAAAATGGTTCTTCTGTGGATGACAGTTTTCAGAATCCCTGGGCAGCATGGCATGTCTAGGGGATTCCTGGAGTTGTAGTTCCAAAGGCAATGTTTTCAGACCCTGCCTGTCACAATGGGCTAGACTACAGAATTTAAATCCAATCTATAGGGATAATCTCATGAGCAAATCCCACTGCCACAAAAGGGAGTGGTTCAGCTTGTATGTGGCAATGCAGTTCCTGCAATGCAGCTACAACTACACACAGTGGATTTCTCCCCCTTTTAGTCCAAATGCAAATCAAGACAGTTTAAAATGTCTTACAGGCAGGCCAAGAAGATGAATCTTTGTCCCTTGATCTTTGTCTGTGCTGGATAACTGTACAAATTCCTTTCGGACATCCTTGGACTCCATTTGAATGCACCTCTACACATAGACTCAGAAAATGCATTTCAAAGAGGGAATACTCAGAGATTCACAAGCCATAACCTTCTGGAGAATTTCAGTTTCTGTGGAGCCAGGGAACATTAGGAAGCCAACTCCTCCCAGGAGCACATTTATATCAATCTAAAATTCATTTTGGCTGAAATATTTATGCTTTTTGGAAGGGCGGGGGATGGCGCTGGAGTTCAGCTCGGTCAGATCAAGTGAGCTGAAGCTGCCGATGTTGACAAAAGAAGAGATGGTTCTGTCCCCTTCCTCCCTACACTTAAATGGGCATCTCTCTCAGAGTCCTTCCTTAATGCTGTAACATAATTCATTAGGACAGCTTTAATGAGTTGATAATTAGTCTGGAGGGAGGGGGTGATGAGTAGGGGCAGAGAAATGCTAGACAGAGAGAAAGGCAAGTAGACTGGGGCCCCATAAAGAGCCCTGGGAGAGCTTTCTGTCAACAAAATGGATCTGCCTTGCAGGCAGTAAAACATTCAAATGACCTTCATGTCAAAGTATTAGACAGCTATGGTGTTGGTTTCTTCTTCTTCCTGGTTATATGGTACATTCGTAAACATAAAAGAGTACACATACCATTCAGAATGCAATAAAATATGACTCAAAGATATGTCCCATTCCCTTGTATTTCCCCATTTTAAAGGAGCAAGGTAGCCATCATGCTGTGTGTCCCTGTGTGTGTGTGTTCGTGTGCATGTGTTGTGAGGAAGGGGATTTGCATCCTGTCAATGCTCTTCTCCCAGGCTGAAAAATGACATGACTAGCAGACTCATCTTTGTCTTCTATGTTGCTAAACCAGACACTAAAACATACAGAGCTGTGTAAAATTGAAGATAAAATGAAGAAGATATAAAGTCATAGGAAATGGAGACTTTCACTGATCCCAGAAGATTGCCTATAGAATGCTTAGGTCATAGCAAAGTTACAAAATGGCAACTATGTGAATATTGAATTTAAAATATAGCCAGTGGCTGTAAGTATTATAAATATGCTAATAAAGTTCCTTTCTGGACAATGAGGAAGAAATAGGTCCCACACTGCTATAAGCATTTTCAGTGTTGATTAAAACAAGATGAGGATCCTGGATTTGTCTCAGCCTGGATGCCCAGGTTTCGCCAGTGGCCATGAGAGCATTTGCACAGTTAAAACTAATGCGCCAGCTGCACCTGTTCATAGAGAGGTCTGATCTGGCCACAGTGACACATGCCTTATATCCCAGATGGATTACTATAATGCATTCTATGTGGGTCTGTCTATGGAAAGTGTCAGTAGTCTACAGAGGGTCCAAAATGCAGCAGCCAGATTACTAACTGGGGCTGGATATACAGGGATCACATAACCCCTCTGTTACAGCAGCTCCACTGGCTGCCTGGCAGAATTCAAAGTGATGGTTCTAACCTATAAGGCTCTAAATGGTTTGGGCCAAAGCCATCTCAAGGACCACATTTCTCTTTATGAGTCTGCTTGAGTGTTAAGATCATCAGGAGAGGCCTTCCTCTGAGTCCTACCACCGTGCATTTGATGGGGGCATGGGAGAGGGCCTTCTTTGTTGCTGCTCCCAGACTTTGGAACTCCCCCCCACTGGAGCCCAGACTTGCCCCATCTTTGCTGTTCTTCCACAAGCAGTCAAAGATCTTTCATTTCAGGCAGCTTTCCCTCAGTGAATGGTTGCCTGAGTGGGGTCTTTTAATGGATTGCTGTACCTGACTGCCTTGTACGTTTTGTGGTATTGCTTATGTTTTTTTATATTGCAGTCATTGATCCTTTTAATATTGTTGTTAGCTGATATACTTTCTCTAATTGTTGTAAACCACCTTGGGTCATTTTAAGGAGAAAGACAGGTTTGAAAAAAATGTAAATAAAAAAAATAAAAAAATGTATAGCTTTAACTAATGCCAACACACAGTTGTGGTTCATATTTATTCATTTATTAGTTACATTTACATCTCACCTTTCTTCCAATAAGTTGCCCTTTGTGGTCTCCCTTTCTCCTCTTGATCTGCATAGCCTCACAATAGGCTCTTCACATGTGTGTTGTGCAGATCAAGAGGGGAAATAGGGACCGCAAATGCTAATTGATCAGTCCATGATCACCCTGTAATGTTGCATTGCTCTCCCAAGTCCCAGTCTCATTTTCCAGATGACACTGGCATTCCATTGATGTGTTCCTTAAACACCGTACTCTTTCAGTTGTGCTGCCATAGGTAACTGTGAAGTTTTTCTTTCTTCCTGAGCCAGAGGAGGAAAAGGCAAGACAACTTCACCTCACTTAATACATTAATGGGGGTGGGGGAGGCTTAAAAAAAAAAAGGTGGGAATGGCATTGAAGCAGAAGTAAGCTGTGACATTTGTACTAAACTGAAGCCGACATTACTACTACTCTAAACATGAGAAAATGCCTCTTATCTAAATTAGCTAGAGGCAAGGTTTTATGGCAGTTGTATACTTGTGGAAATTTGTATTTCTTATGGCGGCATTGACAAACCTTACTAAAACACTACAAGCTTGATTTTATGATCAGCATTTTAAAAAGCTGAATAGTCAGGGCAGGAGAGGAACACATGCCTGTTGCTCGGCATTATTATTAAAATAACAGTGTGGCGTGTAGGAAGAGCATGTCGTGAAAAGGGCTTGATCAATGAACATGTGTTTTCTTGAAATGTATGGAGGTAAAGAGAAGTCATGGTTTATGCTCTGAAGTCACGGTTTATGCTCTGTGTAGAATAGAGCTTAACTGATTCATGAGACAAAACTCAGGTCAATGGAACTGGCTCCGTGACATTGAATCTGCAATGCAATGCTTGCATATATTACATTAGAAATACATAGCAATAATTCAAACAGTTCCAGTAGACATTGATAATTATTTGCTTTCAAAGGTTTGCAGTATGGCTCATTTAAGTCCGAGGGAGAAGTTTATGAAGAGAGGAGTGTAATTTCATTGAGTAGGAAACTATTAATTCCATTGAATAGGAACATATATATATACAGTATAGCCCAATACTATTTGCTCTGCTTAACTTTGGTTCTCCAGTGATTTCCCATTCCATGACCTAAACTCCTTCCTGTGAAGACATACCAGAATGAACTTGAGGCCATTGCAGGTAGGACATACGCTCTGCTCATGAGGGTCAGACTACACTGAGAAGTGAGACTTCTACATGAAGTGTTGAAAGACATCTATGGTTCCCCTTGACAAATTGTCCATTCGTGTCCAACTCTAGAGGGCAGTGCTCATCCCTGTTTCCAAGCCATAGAGCCAGCATTTGTCCAAAGAAAGTTCCGTGGTCACGTGGCCAGCGTGACTAGACACGGAACACTGTTACCTTCCCACCGTGGTGGTCCCTATTTATCTACTCACATTTTTACATGCTTTCGAACTGCTAGGTTGGCAGGAGCTGAGACAAGCGACGGGAGCTCACTCCATCGTGTGGATTCGAGCTGCTGATCTTATGACCTTGCAGCCCAGAGGCTTTGGCAGTTTAACCCGCAGAGTCACCATGTCCCTAAGACATCTATATGGCCTCGCACGTTTTCTTACCGCCTACATCTTGTATATCATCATCATCATCATCATCATCATCATCATCATCATCATCATCATCATCATCATCATCATCAAAGAACTACTGAACTGGAAGAGACCATATGGATCAAGGAGGCACAATGGAGAATCAGACTTCCGATCTCTGGTTCTTCCGCCCGATATCTAAACCACTGAGCCTTCAGTTCATTAGTTTACGGTATTTTGTTTTGTTTAGAGGAAGCAGGAGAAAAAAAACATGCTATCGGCTTCTAATTGTGGAGTCAATGGCTGGTTTTGTGCTGTGCAGTTACACAAATGGCATAATTGCCATGAGTTAAGACATCTCTATAGTCTTTATCTGTTGCATAGCAAGGCATGTAACTTGTATGCAATAGATAACATTTACAGAGATTTCTTAAATTATGGCCTTTCCCTTCCAAAAGTTGCATTGCATATGCAGGTATGGTCGGGGCAAAGTGATGATTCAGTTTCCCTCACCCATGCTGTGGAAACAATAATACAAAGATATTGTAACATATGAAAAATATGATAAATCACATAAACACAATATCATTTTTTATTATTGTGAGGTTTGAGTACTAATCTTGTACACTGTCCAGTGCAGTGCTTGCACTAATGGGGTGGTATACCATTGGAATGAATGAATGAACAACAATCCTTCACATCTGAATGAGACATGTGCCTAAACAACCAATGTGTCTGCCCTGTCTCATCTAATTTCACCCTCAATGTATGCCAAATCTGCTGTTACCACCTTAATTCCTGTTCTTTTTTGAAAGTGCCATATGCTGCAGTTGCTTCATTTTGCGTCTCCTTACAATTTTTATTATTATTGCTTTTGCTCAATGATGTATTATCCTCATTGCAAAACTGCCTCTGCGTGTCCATGACTTCATGATCCATTGCTGAGAAAATGGTTGAGCAGCTGATGGGAAAAAGATGGAGGGAGAGAGATGATAGAGAGAGAGAGAGAGAAAGGTGTCCTAATGGTCCTTTGGAACTTTCTAGTACTATCATTTTATGCCAGTTTGAATTAATAGACATATATCCTGAACTTTGTATTTTGCTTATAAGTGAGAAACAGAAAAACAATATAGAATTGCCCTTCCAACCCCGGAATAAAGACTGAAGACTAATAATATGGGTTAAAGCATGGGCCACACTTTATTGATTGTAATTCAAATTTGCCATCCTTTGGCAAAGGGGGGGGCTGCTGTAGTGTGGAAACAGGTAACTTGCAGAGGTATCCAAATACCCCTTAATCAACAGATGGGCGAGTCCCTGGCCCCAAGTTCTCACGGTCTTAAAGACAGCAGGAATCTGGCTGGCCGCTAATAAACACCCCCAGAACTCAAGCCATCTTTACTTGATGACTGTTGGTCTGGTAGTGGCCCAGCGCATCTTCCCCCCAAGCACTGTAATTGCATGATCCACAGCGCTGGGAGGTCTGATGCGCTGTTAGCTTACCTGATCTTACAGTGGGACTCACCAGAAAATACCTGTTTTTCCCACACTACCTGCCACAGCATAGGGACTAGCATAGCTAAGTCCCATGCTCGCCATCGAGCTGCTTGAGCTCAACAAGCAGGCCCCCCTTAATGTTTTCCAAAAGACATCCAAACCCAAATCGGACAGATGGACTCTATAGTTCTGAAAAAATTCAGCCCTATCCAATTGGATCCTCTGGTGACCAATCACTGATCTAAGACCACTGCAGACCGCCCAGCAGACCTCACGGTTAACACATCTGCGTGCCGTGTTAATGTTGAGGGAAAAAACCTGCCGTCTCTCCATGGCAACTGAGGTATGATCATGGACCACATGATACGCATGGCCAGTTGCTTGGCCTTCAACCCTTTCAAGTTGTGTATGACGTTCCGAATCAGTGCCTTTCCAGGATGCCTGGCCAAAACATTCCTGCCAAGATGTATTTATTTATTTATTTATTGGACTTATATACCGCCCCATAGCGCTACAAGCACTCTCCGGGCGGTTTACAATTTAATTATACAGGCTACACATTGCCCCCCCCAGCAAGCTGGGTACTCATTTTACCGACCTCGGAAGGATGGAAGGCTGAGTCAACCTTGAGCCGGCTACCTGGGATTTGAACCCCAGGTCGTGAGCACAGTTTTAGCTGCAGTACAGCGTTTTAACCACTGCGCCACCAACACATCCAGTGGAACTGGCTAAAGGCCTCCACCCTGCAAAGCTGGCTCCACACCATGCCGAGCAGCTCTTTCCATGTAACGTGTGCTCTGGCTCCGAGACCCAGGTCGCTCCCCTATGGGGATGCAGCCACATAAGGCCTGCCCGGTTACATAGCTGTGGCTGATAATCACAATGTGTCTCTGTCTCACTGACCCTATGGGACTTGTGAAGACATAACAAGACTCGGCCCCTGCCTACACTTATGTAGTGTTCTTATATATCTGCGGTAAATGGATGACGACCACCAGCCGAAACATTTGATTTCTTCTGAGCTATAACCCAGGGCTGCTGCAGTGGAGGCTGCATCACGGCTGAATGAATGTGTGCCAAACCACATGCTGTGGCAATCCCCTCTGAAGCCCCTATTCCCTCAGGCCTTCACGAGGTTCTCACTCTTCTTCTTTCTTCGCTGCCACCAGGTCTCTCACTCACAGAATCTCCCTTCATACTCCATACACCAGCCTTTATATCCAGCCCCCTCCCCCCTTGGCTCCACCTTCCGTCCTCTCATTGGCTCCCACTCCACTGTTCAGTTGTGACAGACAGGTGAGGGCAGGGCTGTTCGTTACACATACCTTGGACATCCACTCTGTCTAACGCTAAGTTGGTTAATTTCCAGAACTGATGTTTCATCAAAGGTGACTTATCAGTACATTGAAACAAATAACTGGGGTCCTGTCCTCTAACCTTTAAATATGGCTGTGAGGTTTTCACCGGGCAGATGCTGCATATGCTACACTGGCCTAAGGTGATTTGTGTACACTTGCCTAGCTGATCGGCCTTGGATCATCAAATAAGAATGTTTGCCTTCCCTTATTCAACCTTAGCATCCTGCCGTTGCAGGGTTAGCTTAGACTTATCATTTTTTCCAGATGCAACCACCTTACTAATTCTAAGGGCCCCAACGAATGTCATTAAAGATGCTGCTTCGAATATGACCTTTTTGTATTTGTCTCTGCATAAGAGCACCTACTGTTGCAAATGCGAGGTAACATATGAGCCCTGGTATCTTTTACTCTACTCTCTCTTTGGATCATCCTTGTATCTCTCTCTTTTTTTAAAAAAATACAGCAATCCCCTGAGTGATCTCTACAGCCATTAACTTTTCCTAACAGACCAGTGCTGACAGCCTTCCCTCAATAGTTCCAGGTGCCAGTCCCGTTCTATTTAAATGTACAATAAAGTGTTGTAAATGTTTGACAGGTGCCAGCCAAGCCGGCTCCAGGTTGACCATTTCCCTAAATTCCTGGAACTCTATACTCATGACCAAATAACCCTCTGTTGTCCTCGATTCTGGGGCCAAACTTATTGCTCTTGATGCATCTTCATGCCAATTTACCAGACCTCTGGGAGCAAAACGTCCAGGAATTCCTTGGCTCCAGGATCTAGCTCCCTGACAGCTCTATCTGTTGGCACAACAATGCATCAGCTATCCAATTTTCTAGATCTGGTACATGTCGGGCATGCACTAGTATGTTAAACTGCAGTGCACAAATCTAAATGCCCTGACCAATGTCATAACCCGTTCTGAATGTGACATGAGATTGTGTATAATGTAAACAACTGCTGGATGGTCACACCAAAATCATACTACCAAATTTGACCACTCTTCGGGCCATATCCAAAGTGCACCTACTATTGGGAAAATTCTAGGAATGGTAATGCCATTCTGATGCCACTCATCGGGCCAAGTGCCAGCATACCACCTTCCTCTGAAGTAAATTCAAAATCCTAAGGATCCTGCTGCGTCTGAATGAACCTGGAATTCTGCTTTCAGCCCAATGTCACCTCTCCATAAGGAGATCCCCTTAAATTCTGCTTAAAAACTGACTCCATACTAATAGATATTCTTTCATTTCATGTGTGACCCTGGTCCTATGCAAAGGTCGATGTAGACCCCTCATAGCATTGCACAGTCACCACAGAAATGCGTGCCCAGGTGCTACCACTCTACAGGCGAAGTTCAGGTGCCCTACTATCTCCTGGAGCTCCCTTAGTAACACCGTTCACCTCTGCAATAGAGTCACTATCCTGGTCTTAAAATCTGCTAGTTTATTGTCAAGCAGCCATGATGTTTGCTGCATCGTGTCCATCTCTGTCCCTAGGAAAGTGAGGGATGTGGTTGGTCCCTCAGTTTTCTCTTCGGCTAGGAACAGTCTCAGCTCTTCTGATAATACCTGAAAGCTATTCAGGATGAATGTACACCTTCCTGAGTTCCTTTCCCTAATTGGGCTGTGTCCCTTTTCCAGGAGTACCCCCTCTGCTGTTGGGTTTTTAACCATCTCCTGTGCCAGCTCAGAACATACTGAATGTGGGTGCTGACCTCCATAGGTGGTATTCTCATGCCTGAGCGACATGGTCTCTTTGTACAAGTGCCCTCGGAGTTGCACTCTCAACAGACCAGGCAGGGATAAACTGCCTGCCACGCTCCAAGGCGAGAATTCTGACCAAGGGTGAGCTTCCTATTCAAATGACCGCTGTCAAATCTATCTCCAGAATTTGGCCTAGCGGGGTTCCTGTGCTGCAGCCATGGATGGGTAAGGCCAAACCCCTACACTAATCGTGGCATTAGGTTGGGCTGATAATGTGAAAGGAGGGTATGGCGTGCCCCAGCCACCAAATTGTGGACTGGAGCATGCTGGGAAGCCCCGCGCTATGTGAACTGTATTGTGCGTAAAGTGCATGATTGAATTGACCGCTACCAGCCCAAGGCCATGCAGGGATCGGTGTGTACATGCCCAGTACAGTGGCTAACTTAACCAGATGAAGTCGTTGCCATACTTGATCCATCCCCAGTGTATGGTCTGTCATGGCTGACTTCATCTGCTTCCTCTTGCACTTCCTGCCACACAGTCGCTGTTTCGGCCATTACAGGAGCTGACAACTTTCTACCCTTCTCCGTGCACCATGACCTTGGTGTTGAAGAAGCCCCATCTGCATCGCATCTGGCAGTTGCTTCAGGTAGCTGCTCTGCCTCAAGAACAGCAAATCTAGCCATTCGATCATGCACTATTGCCTTGAACGTAGCCCTATGGTCGCTCTTGGCATCCCTAGCGGATCTGTGTGGCTGAACCTCATCCGGCTGTGGAGCTTGTCTCGCCAGCCACTCAGCCTCTAATGCAGAGATTTTTCCTTGAAGTTCTTGCCATATTGGCCAGGATTCCTCGTTGGAAGAGTGTTGGGAAGATGACACCTGGGGAGCTGGCCTTTTCTTGGCTGTCTGTTTCCCCTTCTTTAAAGTGTTCTACCTGAGCCATAGTCAGACACAATGTCCATTGCGCAACTGGCCCTCAGACGCTATTATGAACCAAGGGTTCCTATTGGGTAAGCGCTCACTATTGTCTCAGCAACACAGCTGCTAATACAGCTGAAAATTCTTCTCAGTATAGGATAAGAGCCTGGGTTCCTAACTTAGTGCTCCCTAGGTGCATAGCAATTACTGCACCAGTAGTAAAGAGGGTCCTGGCTATTTGTTAATTAATTTTCTTTTTTTAAACCAAAATTAATAATACTTAATCAACTGATACTTAAGTCAAAATTCTTCTCAGTACTGGTTAAGAACCTGAGTTCCTAACTTAGCACCACCTAGGTGTGTAACTATCACTATTTCTTAATTATGGTCAGTCACTATGACCTGGGTTCTTTAATTGGCGATTTCTAGACTGCACAACAAAATACTTGTACTGAAGTAGAAAGGGTTCTATCTATTCACCAAGTGTGAGACCCTATTTATTCAAATTCCTAGTTAATTCCTCTCTGATCACTTGAGTATCCTAACCGCTTGATGTCCTTTTTAAAATTAATTATTAAGTTAAATGAATCAAAAGCTTTTATCTATAATTTATTTGATGAATTAATTAATTTGAATGACAGTACTCACTGATTTAATTAGTTAATATTAAATAACAAATCAATTTATATGATTGTTAATAAATTATTAATAGTTAACGTATTTAATAAGTATTAGGTCCCTTCTCCCTCTTATTTTTATAAATATTTCTTCTTTTTTCCCCCCCTTCACCCTAAGCATAACCGGCGCAAGCTGCACCGCCATTGTCACCCCCTTCACGCTCCTTAATTAATTCACAAATTCCTTTACTTAATATAACAACTTAATGCAATGCTTATAGAAAGAAAAATAAGTCGATAATGAAACCCGGGGAGGGAGCCGATGCCACCTTCCCTTCCTTTAGGAACGCTTGAGTAGTTGATGACACAATTCAAATTCGCAGACAGCAATGGAGCTCTTTCTCTCTCGATCCCCAAAAAAGAAGAGGGAGGCTAGAGGGGGCAATGCCCCTTAAATAACCTGCCGTTCCCCCTTCGCTCTCAGAACTCTCGAGAGACCTACAAGGTCTTGCACTATCCGAGGGTGGGAGGCAAAGAGTGAGCCGCAGTGCCCAAAGCCTCAGCTCGTCAGAGGCTCCAGCATTAGAAGAGTAGTGAGCAGCTTCTGCCATCCAAAGGAATGCATTGGCACCATCCCAGTCACCAATGCATTGCCACTAAATTTCAGTGCTACAGCAGCCATAAAAAGACTCCTGTATGTTCACTTTAAAAGAAGGAATGTGGGAAGGGCATGCCTTGTTTCTAAATCAAATTACAGTGGTGCCTCGCTTAGCGATGTTAATTGGTGCAGCAAAAATCGCTGCTAAGTGATTTCATCGCTAAGCAATTTTTAAAAGCCCATAGAAACGCATCAAAACACATTTAAGGCGTTCCTATGGGCTTAAAAACTAACCTTATGCGAAAATCCTCCATTGCGGCGGCCATTTTCAGTGCCTTTAAAGCGAGTCAAAACAGCGGGCGGCCATTTTGTTTACCTGGCGGCCATTTTGGAACCACCGATCAGCTGGCTGAAAATGGGGGCTTTGCAATGATCGCTTCCCTGTGATCATCGTAAAGCGAAATTTCCCCATAGGGGCCATCGCAAAGCGATCGCTCTTGCGATGGCAAAAAGTCCATCGCAAAGCGATTTCATTGCTATACAGAGCGATCGCTATGCGAGGCACCACTGTATGTTTCTGAGAGGTTTCCAGTAGTGTAAATTATCTCAGGAACAAAGTGCACACCACCTACTACAGTGAGGGAATGGTGATGTTCTTCTCATCGTTGTTCCACTGAAATTCAGTAGGGGCCCACAAAAAGAGATGTGGCAGTGATGTTGGTATGCCACCCTTAGGCCATATGTTGCCCACCACAGATTAGAAAAATGAATCTGCAGATCTAGAATCAGGGATTGGTAATACTTCTACTGGGGCACTAAAATATCTCCCCAAAGAAAACATGTTTAGTCCTTAGAATTCCTCATCAGGTGAGGCACTGTGAAACCTAATGCAGGAGAGAAACTTGTAAATCTCTAAATCATCCTGAGAGAAAGTTCTAACTAAAAGATCTGAGCTTCCAAAATGGAGACTGTGAACTTGATGGATCAATTTGTATGCACAGAGTTTACTTCGTGGAACTCCACAGTAAATTCTGTGGGTGTTCATTCCCCCGCCCCAGTAAATAAAGAGGCAAGACACATGACATAAGTTTGAAACTTGGGCCACAACTTCATTAACTATTTAAAGCTCTTAACTGTCAGTGGGGACTAAGGTGGTGCTTACATTTCCCTGGGTAGGAGCAGGTGGACCATCCTGGCCTCTCTCCATTCTGGATCTGGTGAGTTCCCTGCATCAGGGCTGTGCTGCATCTTGCCAGACTGTGCTTCAGTTGGCTCAAGTGAAGAGGCATCCTTAGCCCCATCTTCATCCTAGTTCTCATGAATCAAGGTTGATCATATCCTGAGGTGGACTCAGAAGGCCATCCCTGTTTGTCTACCTGAATCTCATTATTCATAGTATCCATTCAAGGGGCCCAATTGCCAAATGGAGCCCTAGAAGGCTCACACCACTATCACTGTCTCCTTGCACTACCTGCCAAATTGGGAGTTATTTATCCTGGTGTCACCCTGACCTGTCCCTAGAGCCTTGTACGAATCAGAATGGCAAAGGCAAATACCACCTGAGGCTCTTTTGTTCAATATGCCAATCAGGGTACCTGAGCCCACAATTCCTATCCAGCCCTTAAAATGACCAACACACCATTTTGGCCTAGGTGAGGGTGGCAGGGGGGAATGAATTCCATTCAGCAGCACACAAAATTGAAAGTGGCCAGACTGGGAGTAGGGCTGGTTTTTCAAGCCTCCTGCCCCCCACCTGAAGCTGGCTAGCCATGACTCAGAGCATTAACTGCTTGCCTTGCCTCTCCATTACTCAAGGCAGTGAGGGGAGGGGGAGGAATTGTTCTCCTCCATCCTAACTGCATAACAGTGGATCCCGAAGCTGGCAAATGTTTACAGTTCCATCTGTTCACAGAATATGGAGTCTGATCTTCTATAGTTTCATTAGTAGAATTTTCTAATATATTAATTGACTGCTTTCCCCAGTATGAAATGTTGGATGCTAGTGTTGTGTATTTGCCTTTAGAGAAAGCCCAATTTTGTAAATAAAATGTCCCCAGAATGTTGAACAGTACAACAGAAAAGAAAGGCCGAGTAAACAACATTATCATTGTCATTCTTAACTCCCTTAACTAGCTGTTGAAGACTGAATTGCTTTTCATGAGCAGGAACAACAGGACATGGCTACGAGTTGAACATGGCCATGATAGTAGCAGATAAAATGTCTCAGATCTGTACTAGGCATCTCCGAAAAATGACAGGGAAAGGCCACCAAGTTCTAATCTTGTCTGTAAGCTTTTCAGAAGTCTTTAGCTGGACCTTCAGATTAATTAGCAAGACAGTTCCTACGTCCTTATGTCTCTGCATGGTGTCTGCAAATTGTGTGGTGACTCATCTTCTTCACATCATGTTCTCTGTTTGTATCCAGAGGCAGGAAGGCAGGAAAGCTAATTGGAGAGCACCATACAGAGGAAGAAAGTCCTGATAATATTACTCTGTGTGTGTGTGTGTGTGTGTGTGTGTGTGTGTGTGTGTGTGTGTGTGTGTGTGAGAGAGAGAGAGAGAGAGAGAGAGAGAGAGAGAGAGAGAGAGAGAGAGAGAGAGAGAGTACTTGTAAGCTAAGGAAAAGATCTATAAGGTCTATAAGATCTATAAGGAACTTAAATTGACAAAGAAGATCCTTTTTGGAATTGCTAGATGCTTCCCAATAAGAGTAAAGGCCCTCACAGCTGAGCACAATCATGTTAATGTATTCACTGTCTTTCCCTGAAAGGATGAAATCATAATTTAATTTGGAGACTCCTAATGTTCTGCATTCCCCTTGTAGATTGGCATGCCACTTTGCCAGACAGTTCGTGCCTGCCTCCTTCAAAGGTGACCCATTACAAATGCAAGCAGTTAATGCCTTGCAGTGCTGCAAAGATTGCTAATCAACTGATGGATTTTTTGGAGTTAACATGCTAGCACTTTGCTGAAGGTATGATTTTGGTTCACATCTTGGAGCAAGAGGCTTGGTCAAGTCTTCAGCATTGCCCTTTACCTGGTCCACTCACAGAGCTTGTGACCTTCACAACGGCTGGTTATCCCCCTCTATAGTCAACTGGCCTGTCGCACAGCATTGAGGAGAAATGGCTATTTTTGAGCACCTGCCATTTTGTGAGCCCCAGATGGAAAAATGACCATAAAAACAGCAAGTCACGTTCCGTGTATTGCATGTGTGTGCTCAGTAATGCTCAGTGCATTGCTCACACACGTGCAATATGTTAACAGTGGCGGCAATTAAAAATAGGGGAACACAGTTTAAAAGGTGGGGCAAGAGCATGAGGTGGATAGCAGATTTTAAACTACTGAGTTTTTAGCAGGAACCTATGCAAAGTACTCCCATATGAAAAAATTTGGGGTTGCTATTAGCCATGGAAAACCAACATTTTTGAATTCTCCAGGCTGGACTACTTCTGTTTGTCATGCTGTGAGAAGCAGCATAGGGCTTTCACAGTTTTGTACCAAGCCAGAGAACAAAAGCAGAATGGGGTGCATTTGAGACCATTAAAGAAGAGAACAAAGTGGGGAGGATTCAGGACTTATTTCACATCTCAAGGAAGACTTCTTTTTTCATAATTATCAAAGGTAAAGCAGTAGTCATCTCTTCCTTCCAAGAAATCTGCAGCTGTGAATATAGGCAGAGTCATCCAAAAGGCTGCATACATGTTATTGTGTTTTGTTTGAATTGTGTGGTTGTTTTATTTATACTTTTTAAAAACCAAGTATCAGGCAACCTGAACTTTTCAAGACCAGAATTCATCTAGGATGCTCACCTACAAACACGAATACAGAAACAGAATGGGATAGTTATTTCCAGACTCTCAAAATCCTTCCACCACCATGGCAATCATCATCATCATCATCATCATCATCATCATCATCATCATCATCATCATCATCATCATCATCATCATCATCATCATCAATTATTATTATTATTATTATTATTATTATTATTATTATTATTATTATTATTATTATTATTATTATTATTATTATTATTTCATTTGATGTGTATCCTGCTCCCATTAGTATCACAACACTACCATGATATCCAGGAGAATTTTGGAATTTATATATATAAAAATATTCAAGCTCTACAGAATGTGTATGACAGCAGTAAGAGCTAGAAAACCACCCAGACCAGGCTGCTATTTATAACGTCACTTGTTAAAAACATCTAGAAGATAGAAGAGTTTTGGCAAAAGATATTTGCTTCCCATCTCTCTCTCTCTCTCTCTCTCTCTCTCTCTCTCTCTCTCTCTCTGTGTGTGTGTGTGTGTGTGTGTCTGTCTGTCTGTCTGTCTATCAGACTTTGTGCAAAAGAATAGAAAAATAAAATGTGGCAAAGATGAGGAGAAAAGGGGGTAGTTATAGAGGGATGTTTTATTATGAAATTATTAAAAGCCATTATGAGGGTTTTAGATACATTAAGAGAGAAAATATAAGAACTTGTTAACTACAAATGTGTGCTTCCTCACCAATTTCCATGTGTTTTAATGATGCTCTATAATGCCAGACTTTACAATCTGCACATCTCTTCAAGGCCATGTCACTTTGGAATAGTTACATACTGTGTTTCAATGTCATGTCAGTTTCACTCCATAAGCAGAAAAGGGAAAGGACTCTGCTGCTGCCCAGGAGGGGAAATGAGGTGAAACTGACACACATCTAAAGATTTCCAAAAGGACATTGACATCTAGCATTGCATTTGATGTGGCAGTAAGAAGTAGCTCAGAAACAATAGATATCCTGGGGCCTTCTTCTTCTGCCATTTAGGATCAGGCTTTTGCTTTCTGCTGTTTGAATGCATCTCCTTTAGTCTCAGTTTTTAAAGCTGTCACAAATGTTGGGTCAAAACACAAAAGTGCTTTTCAGACCTAGTGGAGCTGTTGAATATACATACTGCCAACAGTATAGGAGAGAAACAACAGGTGACTAAAGAGTCAATTAAAAATAATAATCCAATAATAAATAAAAAATAGAACTCATGTAGAAATCAGTTATAGTTGTAAAGTTCTGCTCTTTTGCATGTGCTTTTTGTAAATCACAATGTGCACTGGTTATGCTACATAGATAGTAGTCATAACAATACTATGAACACGTTTTTAAAATGCAGTTTCAAAATGTGTAACAAAAAAGGATTTTGTGAAAGAAGAGACATCACAGCTGTCTCCTAAATCTTGTTTCCCAATTAGTATAGATACTCACATGTTGTTAAGTCAAAAAAACAGTTTTCTTTTCCAGCTAATATTCTCTTCTCCATGTCATTCTTCCCAAACCTTTCTTCTGGAAGAATGAAACTAGCAAGACAAAAGGATTGGAAATGTCAGAAAACTAAGGAAACAAATGAAAAGAATGCCAAGCTCCAAACTGGTATTCAAAAGTAGGCTTCTATCAGTGGATGAATTTTGCTAACACACTTCAATAATAATATTCTCCCTGGGGTCTAAGGTTTCTGTGTATCTTCTTCTGGTATACTAGCAAGCAAATTTGACTCCAGTTGATATACTAGGGAAACATATATGGATTATTTGCCCTCAAGATTATTATCAAGTGTTTCATTTTTGTGTGGTAACAAATGATTACTGTGCTTTAACACCAGTTTGAAGTTTTGCCTCTCTTTTTGTCTTGTTTTCCCAGAACTCAAATTTACCAGTTCTGTTTTGCCTGCTAGCAATTAACCTTCTCACATCTCTATCCTCAGTATGCCGTTGTTAAAGCTTTCCATTTTCAGATTAGGTGTATTCTACCTGACACACTCTTTAGTGACTGGGATCTAGTTTAATCAAGGAACAAAATGAGGTAGATGATGAGGTGGAAATTGTCGGGAAAGTTGCAGGCTTGATTTTTAATGGCCGGAACTAGCATGGGAAGGAACAGATTTTGTGTTCCTGAGTTGACCCGTTTGATTTTGTAAGTGAATGGCCATTATTCATATACAATCATAGAGTCATAGAGTTGGAAGAGACCACTGAGCCCATCCAATCTAATCCCCTACCATGCGGGAATATCCATTAAAGTACTCCCAACAAATGGCCATCCAGCCTCTGCTTAAAAACCTCCACCATCCTTCGAGGCAGCCTATTCCACTGCCTAATGTTCAGATGGAATCTCTTTTCCTGTAGTTTGAAACTATTGCTCCATCTCCTAGTCTCTAGAGCCCTGGAAAACAAACCTGTCCCGTCTTCAACACAACATCCTTTCACATGTTTAAACATGGCTATCATGTCCCCTTTCAAACTTCTTTTTGTAAGGCTAAACATTCCCAACTTCCTAAGCCACTCCTCGTAGGACATTGCTTCTAGACCTTTAACCATTTTAGTTGCCCTCCTCTGGACATGTTCCAGGTTGTCAACATCCTTTTTGAATTGAGGTGCCCAGAACTGGACCATATCAAGGAGCAGAAATAAAACGCTGTTGTTCAGGACATGGGTTTGGGAGGGAACACAATCTGCCCTTGATGCTATGTGTTTCAACCCTCCCTAGTAGGCAATGGCTGGCTCATGAACAGAGAGAAATGTGGAAACGACATGCTTCCTTCTGCTCAGTGAATGAGCCACCCCTGCTGCTAGGAATCCTGCAGAGATGAGCCTTCCGTGCCCCCCTCCCTTCCCTTGTAAAGCACACTTCATAATGATAATAAAGTTAGCACTGGCAAGTATTCGAAGCCTTCATACAAACAAACATTTTGTTTATAGCAACATTCGAACCCAGTTGGATTGTGCCACTTTTATAGCTAAAGCATCATTCTACATATTCACCATTAAATAGTGGGAAATGTCATAATCCTCATCTTAGAACTGCAGAGCTGGAAGAGCCCCTATGGACCATTGGGTCCAACCCCTGTCAAGGAGGCACAGTGGGAATCAAACTCCCAACCTCTACCTAAACTACTGAGCTATCTAGCAATTTATGGCTTATATCTCTAGAATACTAAAATAATTGTCCCCTCTCTTCACCCTATAGTATTCACAATAACTAAAAAATAGAGTGTTTCTACGCTTGCAGAGGCAGGTTTTTATTTTAAGAATACACAAGGAACCTGCAGAGAAAAGGAGCCTCATCCGCTCTTCTCTTTCTATTGATGAAAACAGTTTCATCAAATGAAGCACCTCATTTTATCTTGGCCATTACCCCAATCAAAAACCCCTTGTTCAATTTCTGGTACAGCCTGCTCTCTTTGCCAACCTTTTAGTACAGTTTCTCCCCACAGATATAACAAATGGGTGTTTCTGGGAAAGCTACATCAAGCATTTTAAGAGTTAAGCATTCTCAGCATGTTTAGAAAAATGTCTAAAAGGCTAAATTAAAACCCTTCCCCACGCATGAAAAAAAAGATTGATAATAAAAAAAAGACATTTGGACCATTTGATCATAAATTGTAGAGTTCACTAGCACAAGAAATCATGCAGACTGTGCAGGGAGACATAAAAAGCACTGAATTATGTATTAATATGTCATATAAAAGGAAAAAGTACTAAAGAAATATTGTAGGGAAAATAAATAAAACAGCATTAAAAGTGAACATGTCCCATTTGGTCAGTTATGCCAAACATAAAACAGCAAAAAGCACAGTTTGGAAGTTAACAACATTTTTAATTTTACTACTGACTTTGCCATTGCCAGCCATGCAGAGGTGTGACTGGAACGTAGTACCAAGGATGGATTTTCTGTCACAGCTAATCTAAGTCAGTGTGCTTTAAAAAGCAAACAAACAAACAATCCCAAAAACCACACAGCTTGGAAGGCTGGAGATGTATGAGCTTGCTCACATCAAATTAGAACTGACACAACCACAAAGGGGATTTCTGGATGAAAATAGCCTCAATTGAAAACTTCTGGCACTGGCATGGAGCTTAGCTCCCCCTCCCCCCTTGTAAAGTTTGATGTGTGACAAGGTGCTCTGAATGAGCTGGTATGAAAACTGCCTGCAGTCTGGATAAAGCTAGTGACATCAACGTATTCTTCTACCACTAGCCCAGAGAAAGTAACTTTGGAGTAACTGAACATGAGAAATGAGGACACTCCAATTCAGTGTGTGTTCTAATGTATACAGAGAAGTCCTTTATGCATTTATTTGAAGAGGAGATCACGTCACATATAAACAAATATATGCTCCTTCTTACGATATACTCTTGTAAAGCTTCCCCACTACTACCACAGGAGAGTTATGTATGAATCAGGGATCCCTGACAACAAGCATAAGGTAGCTTTCAACTCTGCAGGCTGAGCATTACAGAGCTGGAAGTGGTGCAGAAGAAATATAACAGTCTCAAAAACCACAGCTAGAGGTACGTGCCAGATTGCTCTGTTTAAAGGGGGGCACTGGGTGACTGGCAAGCCTTGGTCCAACAAAACTGGGAGGTGAGCTCGGAAAGCTACAACTTGTGAAGTGAGCATAGCCCCTGCTACACACAGCTATGACCTCACCTGTCAGTCACTGCTAAAGCTGTGATTCATCTACCAATGGTGTGATGGAGGGTGGGACATAAGGGGTGGAGCTGTTGTATAAATGGGAGTGAATGTGTGTGAGAGATTTCAGATAGGGACATATAGGGACTGACAGGGCTTTGATAGGGCTTAGAGAGGAGTTAGGAGATCTGTGATATATTGTGAGAGTCTGTGTATGCTAGTGTCGTTATTATAGTGATTGAATTATTATTTAATTATAAGTGATTTACCATTCCTTTTATTTGTACCCAATAAACCTGAGTTTTTATTTTGAATCATATTTTGGCCTGAAGCTACTTATTTGAGGGAATGGTTGGTGGCAGTGGAAAAGAAGAGTGATTTAGAGTGACGTAGCGACCCCCCCTTTGTGAGGTAGAGGGAGGCCGTTACAGCCCCTATTTTAGAATGTGCTCTAAACAGAGTAATCTGCCACACACATTTAGTCATGATTTTTGGGAGGTTCATATTTCTTCTGCACTACTCCCAGTTCTGTATACCTAAGTGGAGGAAGAGTCCTGCAGAATGAAAAGATAGATTATGTTTGTGAAACTTTAACAATTTAATTTAAAATATATCTTTTTTAAAATGTTTAAATTGTATACAAGGACCATGGCTCCTGTCCGCACACTATCACAAATTGTTAGATGGGGTTATAGATAAGATAAAGATTGTAAATACTAATATTGTACTGTGGTTTCAATGTCAGTTGAAAATTTATTGTGGTCCACAAACCAAATAAAAACAACCAGAGAAATACATATGGAATAATTTTTAATGCTTTGACTTGATTGCAGTTAAAATGAGTTTATCTATTTTGTTATGGAACTCGTCTATTGTAGGAATGGTGGTTCCTGTCTTCTTCCTCTTCTGTTGGAAGTTTAGCATCAACTTTGGATGTACCAACTCCCAACATTGATGTTGTGTTGCATCGAAACTACTCCCTCAGGTTCTTCAGCCAAGACCTTCCTCCTATGCTTTTCATATTTATTTTACCTTGAATGATCAATGTTAACAACCTCTAATTTTTGTTTCCTGTGACATATCCAAAGCATTCTAGCTTCCTGATGTTTCTTGTATCAGTACTTAATATTCAAAGTCAGTTGGTAGGAGTCAGCAACATAATGGTATATCACTGGTGTCATTAATGCATTTTTGTCATTCTTTCAGTGGTGGCTGGTGAAGGAGTTGACTGGTAGGACCAGTTATCTGGCACCATAGCAAAGCCAGCCCTAATGCTGGACAGAGTGAGGTGGATGCCTCAGTCAGCAGAAGCTAGGTTTTGTGGAGGGGATAGCATTGGCATCTCCATGACTGTTACCCTCAAATAGAGGGCAGAGGTCTGTGTGTCACATGGCTTGTCCTGCACCCACCAATCATGTCGGGAAATCGCAGTCTTGCATGCGTAAGGGAGCATGGCCTGCTGCTATTTACAAACTGCCAATATTTGATTGGCAAAGCTTTCCCCTCCACCTGGCATTGGGCCAGCCCTCCTGTTTGTGCCTTTGTTCTTGGTATCTCTTCTTCCCCAACCACGTTTCAAGAAGCAAGCGCGAAATCTTCCTTCATGTGAGAAACACTGTTTTTATACCTCTTCTCCTGCTTCTAAAAGCAGCTGTTAACTGTGAGTAAACATCACTTCTGTCTTCTAAAGACACCTAGAGTGATTATTTAACTACAAAAGGGTTCATCTGTGTATCCCAAGGGAGGGCTGGTGACAATATGTTGATATCTTTACACTTCCTGTGTTTTTTTCTGCCTTCTGCTTGCTAAAAATAAAAGTGGAATTATCAAATTCCTACTAAAAAACTGAAACCCGGTTCTGTCCAGTATGCTGGTGGAGTATGCTGTTCCCTCACTAACACTGAAGTAAGATTTAAATGTCAGTCCAGCTGGCTTCTATAGGTAGAATGGTGTGTGTATATGTAAGATTGAGAGAGAGAGAGAGATGTTGTCCTTTGCCAGGAAAACATCTTGGACTATTTATCTGCAGTATACAGTGGGGTCTCTACTTAAGAACGTCTCTACTTAAGAACAATCCAACTTAAGAACAGCTCCATTTGCTAAATTTTGTTTCTACTTGAGAACAGAAATCCAAGATAAGAACAGGAAAAAAAACCTTTCCTGCTCTTTTTTTAACCTTAGGTCATCTTAGGTTAAAAAAAAAATTCTCCCCCTAGTGGTAGAGTACGTATTAACCAGCTTTGCATTAGTTCCTATGGGAACTAATGCTTCAATGTACGAACGCACCTCTACATGACAAAAAAACCCCATCCAGAGTGGATTAATTGGTTTTCAGTCCATTCCTATGGGAAATTTTGCTTCAACTTAAGAACATTTCAACTTAAGAACACCATTCCAAAACGGATTAAGTTCTTAAGTAGAGGTTCCACTGTAGTTTCTATGGACGGAAAAGAGCAGATACGGATTAAATGGTTTTCAATGCATTCCTATGGGAAATGCAGATTCAACATAAGAACTTTTCAACTTGAGAACCACCTTCCAATACGGATTAAGTTCTTAAGTAGAGACCCCACTGTAGTAATCAGAGGGCATAAAAAACCAATTCCTGCTTATACCAGTAAGGACGGAGAGATACCAAGAAAGTCAGGAGACATCTCACTTGTCAGTGGGTACGTCTGCTTTTATTAGGATCTTTTTTAAAAATGGATTTGAGATTCATAATGGAAGGAGTGGTTTCATGCCACCTGAGACTCATTGCAGGAAGAAATTAATCTTGCTTTCACATTTCTAGGGCATTTCAGAGAAATTCAATGTGCACAAAATCATGTGCGCAACAGATATAAAAGGCAAGGCAGCTTGTCCTGAAGGACATGCTTAGGTTCTGTGTCTGGTTTAGGACCTAAGGGCCTTTATACAGCCTGGTATTCAAAGGGGTAGCCACATTAGTCCATTTTAGCATATATAGTACAGCAAATGCAAAATCCAATTCTGAAGCAAAAGCATTGTAGTATCTTTAAGATTCTACAAACTGGATTATAATCTACAAAATCACAAGGAAATAAATTTCTTACACAATATTGTTGCTTTTCATGTATAAGGACTGGTGTATCTTAGGGTTGCTAAATCCCTGAAATCTTAGGGAGTAGGAAGTTGTCCACCTAGGAAACTTTTAAATTGAGGTTCATTCTTATGTCTTCAGAACTGGGCATTTCCACATGCCCTGAAGGACCCCTAGTCTTTGTTATTATCTTGTAAACTTTAGAGCTGTTGCTGGGATTCACTGGCCTTTATATTCATCACACAGGTGTCTACAGTGCCTGTTGCCATACACACACTTGCTGAAAGACCTGGCCTCTGCAATATCCTACAGGCTCTCTCTTGTGGCATTTTAAGAATCTGTCCCTTTCTCGAAAGCTTTGGCTTAGAAATCTCAGGAAGTGGGATGGTGCTATTCTGGCAACCTTGATACAAATGCTGGATTAGCTCATTGTACTAAGGCTGGACCTGCAGCTTAGAGCTTGATCTATAGAGCATATTGTTGTGGCTGCTGAGTGACCTGAATGCTGGTGCTGCAAAGGATATGGTTTATGCAGAAAGAGAAAGCACATAGAAAAGGCAAAGGTGTGTACAAACCTAGGGTGAATTCTGGAGATTCTCTTTCCTCTGGGAATCTTCCTGAAGTTCCCCTGGGAGCTTTTCTGAAGCTGATTAGTAGCTAGTGTGAAGCTCTGAAGGTCTCAGATGTACATCTCCATACAGTGGGGTCTTGACTTGAGAACTTAATCCGTATTGGAAGGCGATTCTCAAGTCAAAAAGTTCTCAGGTCAAATCTGCATTTCCCATAGGAATGCATTGAAAACCATTTGATCCGTATCTGCTCTCTTCTGTCCATAGAAACTAATGGGAAGCTGCTATTCTGCCTTCGACCACTAGAGGGGGATATTTTGTTTCTTTTTTCTTAGGTCAAGAAAGGTTCAGGGAAGGCAGGGAAAATACAGTCCAGGCAGTACAGTACCAGGCAGTCCGAAGACTGTCTCCCAATCCACTCTCTAAACGCTGGGAGGAGTGAGGAAGCAGACAGGCACCCTTTTCACTGGCCAACAGTTAACTGAAAGTTCAAATTTTGCACTTTCCTTGCCTCCCATGTGGTTTTTTTTTTCAGTTCTTAACTCAAATCTAAGTACTTAAGTCAAGTCAATATTTTCCTATGAGAGTGGTTCTTAAGTCAAAATGTTCTTAACTCGAGCCGTTCTTAAGTCAAGACCCCACTGTATTGACTCCATGTCCTTCTAAACTCGCAACTTTAAAAAACAGACATGAAGGAATCAGTTTAATCGGAACAATCTGCTTGTGACTCGTCATCTGTTATGGCTGATGTTCAGGGCAATCGAGGCAAAGATCTCTGCTTAGTTTTTGTACTGATCCAATCCTGAGAGAACATGGCAGGCTTTATTTTCAGGTGCAGGGATGGGGAGGAGAGATATATATTGGGAAATATGAGGGAGTGCTGATAAGTATTGAGCCAGAAAATATGGAGCTAGGTAGCTATAAATTGCAGGGTGTATTGGCCAATTTGTCTGTATTCAATGGTGCAAAAATCAACTACCTATGATTTTAACTTATCTTTCATTTTCAGCTCCAAAGTGAACACGGCAGCATCTCCAGAAAAGTTCAATGTGGAAGAGCATAGGACCGTAATCAAGTTCCTGTTTCTCCAAAGGAAAGCAGATCCATGATGAAATGTTACAAAATACAGGTGACAGTGGCCGTTCACATGCAACAGTTAAATGTTGCATTGTCAATTTTTAAACTGGCCATTTTGGTGTTGAATGTGAGAAACCCAGCGGAAGGCCTGTTTCTGTCTCTGTGCCTGCAAATGTGAAAGCCATCCATGACTTGATCATGGAGGATCGAATATCAGGCAAAAGTATTGCTATATATCTGAAAATATCACGTGAGAGAGTCAGTACCATTATCCACAACAACTTGAAAATGAGAAAGCTGGCAGCAAAGTGGATCCCCAAATTTTTGGCAACTGAAACCGAACAAAAGAGGAAATGTGTGGAGTCATCGGTGGCTATTTTGGAACATTTTGCAAGAAATGAGTCAGGTTTCCTGGGGAAACTGGTAACTGGTGATGACACATGGATCTACTGTTATGATCCTGAGACAAAGGGACAGTCTAAGGAATGGAGGCACAGTGGTTCCCCCAGGCTAAAGACGTTCTGAGTGCAAAGGTCGGTGCAGAAGCAAATGGCAACAGTTTTTTTGGGATAAGAAGGGAGTTCTGCTGGTAGACTACCTCCAACAGGATTCAACCATCAATGCAAAATATTACTGTGCTTTATTGATGAAGCTGAGGCAAAACATCAAGGAAAAATATAAAGGAAAGCTCTCCAAAGGTGTCATCCTGTTGCATGACAATGTCTCGTCACACACTACAGGTGAAACAATGGCAAAGCTGACGTCCTTAGGCTTTCAAGTGAGTAAACATCACTTCTGTCTTCCACCCTATTCTCCTCACCTGGCTCCTTCTGACTATTATCTGTTCCCCAAACTCAAAAAAACACCTAAAGGGACAATGCTTTGGGAGTGTCCTGGAGGCAACTAATGCTTCAAATGAGTGGTTACACCAGCAGTCGGAAGAATTTTATTTGCAGGGACTTAAGAAGCTGCAGGACAGATGTTGCAAGTACATTGACTTCCTGGGGGAATATGTAGAATAGTGTGGCAGTTACAGCTTCCTAGCTCATTTTTTTTTCTGAGAAAGGTCAATACTTATCAGCATCCCCTCGTAGTTGGAAGGCCGTCTAGTCACTGAGTCATTTCTTCAAGGCAGCAATTTGATTACCCGAGGGAAGGCTGCACACCTGAGGATTAAAAAGTTATTTTTGAACCACAGCTCCCAAAAATCAATCAATCAATCAATCAATCAATCAATCAATCAATCAATCAATCAATCAATCAATCAATCAATCAATCAATCAATCAATCAATCAATCAATCAATCAATCAATCTATCTATCTATCTATCTATCTATCTATCTATCTATCTATCTATCTATCTATCTATCTATCTAATTCTGCAAGTGCTGATCAAAAGTATCTATGCCTCTGACAGATACAAGTTTTCATTTCAGTTGAGCATGTGGAGTGTGGGTGCTTGCTTGACTCTTTCAGAGACCTAGTATTTATAATTGCTCTCTGTGCTTATAAAAGTGACTCCTGTGGAACTGAATCTTATTTTTAACTTGGCAAGACTGGCTGGCTTACTCTCTGTATTGATGGTTTGTTTGTTTGTTATTGTTGTACAGAAGGAAGCCCATACTTATGTTGGTTGTTGAGTGCCACTGGAAATGTCATAGTTCATTGTTATTCCACTCTTGCTGCCTTGAGGATGAGATTAGAGACCATTTGTGGATATCCTTCAAATGAAATTGTAGGTTAAATGTTCAGATTCAAGGAGCAAAAACTGGCTGAGGCCAGGCCTCCGTAAGGTTACTCCACTGACTTTAGTCTTTGCTCATTGAAACAGAACTGGCAGGCTTCTTGGCCATATGGTGTCATCTTCCCATTCTTCTACCAGCCATAATCAGCTTTCCAAAGTGCTTGAGTTATTCTGTATTCTGGTTCATTTGCCAATCTTTTTCCAGCAGTTTTTGAACTCAAGTCTACAGCTGATCAATCTAGGCCAAGTTCATTTAGGGATGAAAACGGCTCTATGCCTGGCTCTTTCTCTATTTGGCATTTCACGCTTTCAGATGGAGGACTTCCTGCAAATTGCATCTGGCTTGTTAAACTCTTGTTGCTGGAGTGAGGCTTATGTGCAGTAAGCACATCTAGGCATTCTTCCCCTGCTTGTTGGAAAAACTTTTATATGAGTGCAATTAACGAATTTCTGAGTTTTGATCAAAAATAAAATTTGGAAAGGATGGGAGAAACTCTGCCACAGAGAATTGCTTGATGGAGTGGTAATTCATTTTACCCAGTTACAGAAATTCTGGACAGGGATGTTCCATTGCCTTTGGGTCATCAGCGAATGCTCTTGTGGTTCTAGTTCATGACTTCAAGAACAGTCAAATTGTGTGAGTAGGTACTGGACAGAGTTTGTGCTGAAAACAGTCCTGAGTTTTATAGTGTGAAGGATGTGTGGCACAAGAGAGATGGAAAATCAAAAGTCATAAAATTTAGTATTTAAATGAAGAAATAGAATGCTATTTGAAGCATTTATTTATTTTTCTGTTTTTTTCTGTTTTTATTATTTTCTTCTTTACAAGGGTAGGACAGGGTAGAGGGTAATTGGGACAAGGATACATTTAGAGGGATGGATTTGAACCAACACAACACAAATCATTATTTTCGTAATAATTCCAAATAATCTCTTCTAAGAGTAGTTCCAGATAACATACGAGAATATATACAATATATAAGGAAAATCCAAATTTAGACCTATATTTTGTAATTGTAATTATTATGTAGGTGTTCATATTAAATTAGTCAGTTTTTCTGTTTATTTAAAGCATCAATTGCCTTTTTACCCAGCAGACCTCCTGAAGTGACTTGCAAAGGCTGTTTGGAAAAATTGTTGAAATCCTGCAATAGATGTCTGCAAAGATTTCTTAACATATCACACTTCTGAATTTCAGGCCACTTGTGTGACTGTACAACAGGATTTCAGCAACTGAATGTTAGCTGCTTATCAGAAACTCAGAAATAGAGAACCAGTCCAACTTCTCTTGAATGGGAATTCTACAGTCAGAGTACTGGTACACAATAAACTGCTTCTTATGTACCCACCACGTCAGACTTTCACAGTAGTTCTGAAGTTCAAGACAGTAGAGCAGCAGGTCCTGCTGGAAATTTCATGCTCTCAGTAAGTAAGGTAAAGTTCCCCCTTGACAAATGTCCAGTCATGTCCAACTCTAGGGGGTGGTGCTCATCTCCGTTTCCAAGCCATATAGCCAGTGTTTGTCCGAAGACAGTTTCCATGGTCATGTGGCCAGCATGACTAGACACAGGTTGCCGTTACCTTCCCACCGTAGTGGCACCTATTTATCTACTCACATTTGCATGCTTTTGAACTGCTAGGTTGGCAGGAGCTTGGAAAAGTGATGGGAGTTCACTCCATCACGTGGATTCAATCTTACAACTGCTGGTCTTCTGACCTTGCAGCACAGAGGATTCTGCGGTTTAACCCGCAGCGCCACCATGTCCCTTCTCAGTAAGTACATATACATAATTCAGATAGTGATCTATAGAAAACAAGGTCTTGCTGAAGGGATGTTAATCATGACTTGTCTCATCTTTGTATTTGCAAATTAAAAGTCACATTTTTTCCTCCTTACCTGAATGGTGGCAAGATATTTTTTGTCAATCTTGATAAAAAATTGTACCTTGGAGAGACTGATTTACGTGCGAATTGGGCAACTACATCAAATCAAAATGATGAGTGTACTTTTGCTTAGACGTTAAAAGGCAAATGCATTTGATGGGTTGCTTGTGTCTTTTTGGATAATTAATTGTACTTGTTGCATAGACATACTTCATATCAGAAAGGAATAAGACTACAGGCATATGGAAAAATATTTTATGCAAAATTGCCGAATATTTGATAAGAAAGCACTTATCATGGTCTTCTGATGGAAACCTCATTGCATGTACCAGGGGTTCCCAAAGTGTGTGCTGTAGTGCCATGAAGCACTCACAGCACTCCGTGACTCCCCAGTGCACCACCCAGTTGGCCAGGAGCAACATGGAAGCTTCTCTTTGTCTTTTCGCCAAGCCAGCAGTGCTGTTCCTGCTGCTGCTCTTCCACCTCCAGTTCTGGCTCTTTTGGGCTTCTTTGCTTCTCACCCCTCACTGTTCTTCTTCATGCTCTGCCACCACTATCATGACTCAGGGGAGCCATGAGTCCAAAAAGTTTGGGAACCACTGGCATGTGGTGAACACTTAAGAGGCTGTCTTGGCATATTGAGATGGCTTTCTGTAGCAAGAATGAGAAAATTAACAGGATCCTTTCATACCTCTCTCCTATAGAGACATTAAGTATGAAAACTGGGAATGTCTGCAGATCTTTACAAGTTAATTAATCACTATTATTATTTTCTTTTGCTCCTATGTCAGTGTTTTGCACAGGAAGGATTCCTCCTAAAATTGCCTTGGGAATTAAATTGTGTTAGGAGGCTTGTCATGTGACTGGTTCATCCTTAATCAACTTGATGAAATTTTGAAGAAATTTTGAAGTGTGCACAAATATTGCTATTGCTATTTATTGAACATAGCCTGAGCTCTCTCCGGAGGCAAAAAAATGATGCCAGGATTCTCTGGCAAAGGTAACAATGCTGGGAAAGTTTGAAGGCAGCAGGAAAAGAGGAAAACCAAACATGAGATGGGCTGACTCCCCAAAGGGGAGGAGGTTTGCAAGAGCTGAGCATGGCTGTTGAGAGCAGGATATTTGGAGATCACTCATTCATGGTGTTGCCATGAGTTGGAGGTGACTTGACAGCACACAACAACAAATCTGAATGGGAAAATGTATTCTTTCAAATACTGACTGTATCTAGCCTTTTCTGAAGCTTCTGAAGTAGGCTGTTTCACTTTGAGCCACTTGGAAGATGATCCAGTTCACTGTATATCACTAAGGATAACTAAGGAGGCTAGAGACAATTAGGCACTGTCAGATATTAAATGAAATCCAGCAGTACATCAAAGCAGAGAAGGCTCACTGAATCAGTTAACATGTCAAGTAGGTTTGATAAAGCACATGCAATCTCATGTGTGTGCTTTCCTAAATTAGGTCCAAATGCTGAAGTTATGCCGCACTTTTGGGTGATGATTATATTTCCTAGAGACATGTGACAGCTGAAGGGCATACTGTGAAAAGATTCCAACAAGCCACTACCTTGTTGTGATCTGGAATTTCAGTAAAAGCAACAGTCCAGTATCTGCAAAGTACAGAGTATGACCGGGGCAACAGGGAGCCAAAATCTCAGTTAGTTGCATCAGAGCTCAAATTGGACAAGGTTTGAAAAAGCAACAGGACCTTAAAATGAATCCCATGTGTAACCTAGCGGCAGGCAAGAAAAAGCCTTAGATGCAGCAGAGAGCTGTTTGAGTAGCTATGGACAGCTAGGTTCTCTTCTGCTCACTATTTTGTGGTGTCTGTATGGGAAGATATTTCAGTTATCCAGTAAATAAGTCCTCCTGCTTCCTCAGCTTATTTTCTCTGTCTTTAAACATTGCTGTCATAACATCTTTAACCTGCTAATTCAGTTGTCACAGAGGGCCAATGTGCACAACCACTTGACTTTCCTCATTTACTTTCTGGGTACAGATTACATTTCATCTCTGTCTGTTCATGACAGTTGTTATGTAGTGCATGGCAATGTGCCTCGATGCCCTTTGTCTTTTCCTCCCAATGTCAGCTGAACAATGGGTGTGTGTTTCTGAGTGTGATTTGCAGGACAAAGACAGGGATCTCCTCATCCATGTTTCTTGTATCAGATAATTGGAAGAGCTTGTATTTCTGTTTCTGTGATTTATGAAGCTTGCAGTTCCTGAAGGAAACTGGGTTTCTAGATTTAGAAATATAAAACAAAAAACAAAAACAGAAAACCTAAACAAGAACAGCAAACAAACCAAAATCCCATCTGAAATCATAAATCCCAAAATATTCCAAAGAAAAATAACTGTGTTACTAGGGGTAAAAAAAATAGACCCCTAAGGATTTTTTTTTAAAGTGCTACAATTAGAGATGTACATAATTTCTTGTAATCTCCACATCTCCGTATGTTTTTATTGTAGTTCAGACAAGGCGGAAGATTTATATGCTCTGAAGAGAAACCAGAGTAGTTCAGAAAAATACATTGCAGAACTGAGAGAGATGCAGAAAGCAGATAATGGTGTTCTGGCTCACATATTGATTGGGGAAGGTTTGTATTAAATGAAGGACTTTATCTAATCCCACACGTGTGTTTGCTTCTGTAAAATAAAATAAAATAAAATAAAATGTTCAGTTCATAAGATCTGATGCTTCCTATATAGTAATGAATTTATATAATTGTATGAAATAGTGTAATATTGACCAGATAGGTGAGATATAAATAGAATAAATAAATAAAAATAAATAAATAATTGAACTTTCCATATATATTAAGAGAGATGTTGTCTGGAATACAGTTATAAAGGTTGTGTTCCAGACCTCTGTGTAAATATACTACACCCCCTTGCAGATACACAACTGGGAAGAAAAGGACACACAATATAACAATTAATATGAACATTCTGGGAAACAAAAGAGTGCTTATATTATATTGTTCCTAAACCAATATCACAGTGATAGAATTTTCCTAAGATTCTTTGGGAAGAAACTGAGAGCTGAAAAGTTCCAATTTTTTGCACATGTAGTGCTAGAAAGAAAAATCTGGCTCACAGATATGTACCTGTATTTGCAAGATTTTGTTTGTGTGTGTGCAATAGAAAATGTATTAGAATTTTAGCACTGTTTGCTTGTAATCTCCCTGTTGAACTGTTGCAGTGACATGGCCAGAAATCCGTGTCTTGTTCGAAACACAAAGAACTGAAATTGACAGAGTGATCATGGTACCTGTGGCCTTATTTATCAGTATTTTCTCAAGTAGACTCTGGGGAAAACCTTTAAATCCTTGAGAAAAGAAAAGGGGAGAGAGAGAGAGAGGAAGAGAGAGAGAATGAGACAGAGAGAGAGAGATATTCAGATCTGCTCTGTAAAAAATCCCTATTGAATCTTCTAGCTTTATTCGTGGCACATAGAACTGCCATTGACACAGAAATTGTAATACCCAGAGAAACAATACTCAGCTGAAACATCTCTTGTATGCTCTACCAAAGAAAGTCAAATTCTGCTTGTGCAGTGGAACATGATTAAATTGCTAAAAATAAAATGTACAGTATGGCTTTAGTTAGCAGCACAAATAAAAATAAAACAAACTATTATGTTCCTAAGAGGAGGAAAGTATATTTCAAATTTATAAATACTGTTAAGGTTAAAAACATTCAGAGTTTCTTTTCTTGAAGAAAACCCCCTGAAAGCAACGTTTTCCAATTTGATAGCATTGCAATTTTTAAAAGGAACTCATCACATTTATTAATCTTTTACTACTTTTTTGTGGCAACCTGATTATGTATTTTCAACATGGCTTAAAAATCTAACAATTTCACTCCAAATTCCTGGGGAATGCCTTAAAACACAATTGAAAGGTAACTTAAATTACTTGGTGCATCAGAAAAGTCACATTGTAGCTACTTAAGATACTTTTAAAATGTAACTTTTAATGCTGATGAATTTACTGTACAGGGAAACATGCTGACTAGAATTCAGTTATATACTGTTCATAGATCTCTCTCTCCTTCTGACAGAATAACTCACTTTTGTTTTTCTTGACCCTCCTCTTGTGAGGGTCCTCATCCTGCTCAGAAGGACTACGAATCTCCATAGCATTTTTTTTTTTTAGCACCTTGGAGGATTGTAGCAGGAGGAGGAGGAGGAAGAGATTGTTTTCATTCCATTGATGCTGAATACTGAAGTACACCATTGGCTTCCTGCCATTACTTGAAACATGTTTTATTTCCAAACTGTATACATGTATGTGTGTTCATTAGTAAAACACTACCAAAACCCCCCACATTGCTATTAAGTGCATGCATTTCCTCTGAATTCTTTTGTGCAGTGTTTTAACATAGAGTCTTGATACAATGGGCAAATTCCATTACATGCTAGTCTAATATAAAGCTACACTGGCATATATATGCGGGTTGTTACGTCTCGCAACAAGAAATTTTGCTATGTGTCTCCAGCATGACTGATTGTGCAATATGTCAGTGGAAGGGCTTTGGGGATTGTCCTTCTGCCTCAAGTTGCACATACATAGTTGCACAATGGGATTTTGGCCAATTTTGAGCTGATAGCATTCTCTGGAATTGGAAGAAGGGTCTTCTTCAGAGTCTTATTCCTTGTCTGGAAGGAATGAGTTCTCTGTGAAGAGGCCCAATTTCACCTCCTGTTTCTCTGGGCTAGGCTACCAGCTAGGGTTACAAGCCCATTCCATGAACCCTCCACATGAGGCATATCCTCTTCTGAGGAAGACTCTAATGCTGTGGTCCCCAACCTTGGGCCTCCAGATGTTCTTGGATACAACTCCCAGAAGCTTACACCACTACCTCTGCTGGCCAGGATTTCTGGGAGTTCAAGCCCAAGAACATCTGGAGGCACAAGGTTGGCCAATCTATAATCATCCACATATAATAACCTAATGGAGGAGTCCTATGGACATTGAGCTCTATTCTCTGGATTTATTTATTAAGCTTATTTCTGGGTAAATGTGTGTGATGCTACAACCTATGCTCAACATTCAAGAGAAAGTTAGATAGCCATCTGTCAGATATATTTTGGCTTGGATTCCTGTATTAAGCAGGGGGCTAGACCTGATGGTCTTATGGGCCATTTCCAACACTATTATTCTATGGATCTATGCTTTGGGCAGTGCTTTCTCATTGCAGATTGGTAATACAAAAAAATGAATGAAATGCAGGTGAACTGAAAGGACTGAAAAACCTGCAACAAAAGTTATATGTGTGGCAGCAGAGCACTGGGGCAGCAGCAGAGCTGTCACTGCCACCCATGTACCCCCTGAACCAGTCACCTTCTTCTAACCAGTGTCTGCTACCTCTTTAGCGCAGCAACTTCTTGGCTTGCTGTATCAGTAATAGCGGGCTCAGGTCTAGGTGTTACTCGCACAGCTACCTGAGAAGAGGCTGTGCCATTGAGGCAGGCAGGTGGCAGGTAGAAGAAGAAGCTGCTGTTGCTACCTCCACTCTCATCCTTCCCCTTTCCCAGTAAATTTTGCCACATGGGGGGGCTGGGGGGGGGGAGGCTAGCAGCTACTGCCACAGGACAGCTTCCATTGGCGTCCTTTCTCACCACCCACAATCTGCAGATTATACTTCTTTTGCAAGTCTGATTTCTCTGATACAAAAGACTTGTGGAATTAAATTTCTCAAATGCTGACATTATTTGTGCTCTAATAACAGGTTATTGTTTGTAATGTATAATTTGGCCCTTATGTAAATCTGAACTCTGGTCATTTTACCCTCGGGCCGCTAAGATGGAGGTATAGAGAGATCAGGAAATGTTTGAGAACCACTGCCGCACATTGAACCTAGAATTTATATTTCTGTATTTCCCCCCTCCTTTTCATCCACTTTGCCATTTTCCCAAAGTGAAAGAAAAACTGCTCTAAAAAGGAAGTTTGGAAGTGAAAGAATTATGGGGCCCTTTGAGATTCTTTAGTCAGCCTTTCTGTGTTAAACCTTTTATGATTCTTCTAAAAAATAAACTGCACATGTTTATTGTACTATCCACCAGTAGATGCTTTTGGCAGAGTTTCAAGCACACAAAATAGTATTTGGGATCAAGGAACCCTTGGTGAGAGCCTCTTAGAATAAGTGGCTAATCATCCTCAATCCCCATGACATTCCCTCTCAAGGATGATCATGAGGTACTCATCTGTGCAGGACGGGGGCCTTGAACGCTTCACAAATGCCCAGGCACTTTAAGAAAATGCTGAAGAGAAATGGATACAGCAACCAAGGGGTGGATGAGTTGATTGAAAAGAAGCTGACACAAGACGCTTCCCAAGAACCAAAACAGCTTCAAGCTGACTCTTAAAGGTTTGAGAAACTAATGATAAGTTTTCAGAGATGAAAACAGTTTCATCCTTTCTACAGCCTGGAGGCCAACATCCTGAATTGAGGACTGGAATCCATTGAAATGATATATTCTTTGAAGAGGGTCAAACCCTCCTTGAAAAGTTGGCTCTTTTGACTTGTCACTGCAGAGCTAGTTTAGATGTCAGTCTCTCCAAATCTGGGGTTTGCTGGATATGTCACTATCCATGAAGGTCTGAGTTATGCTCATCACTGGGATCCCCATTTCTCTAAGAACTTTTCCAAAGTGGAAAGGATTCTTTGGCACAGTGGTCTTTCCCTGGCTAAGGTGCCAAATAGTGGCAGAACCAGCACTGGCACAGTGGACAGCTGACCTGCCAACTGTTTTTTTTTTTTAGGGAAGCAGGTCATTCCTAGCCTATTAGAAGCAAGGAGAATGGGGTGTTCATTTAGTGGTCTCCTTCCCTATGCCACTGAAATGAATTGGGAGAGGGGAAAGAAACTGGCTGTAGGATAGACCCAACTAAGGGCCTAATCACACCTGCTGAAAGAATTCCAGCTATACCAATTCTTTCCATACTTACAGTATGTTGTACCGATACATTTATTTTTGTGGTCATGTGGTATATATGTGGCAGGAACATTTCCATTGGTTTTAATAATATTGATTCATTTCTTCTTATTTGTAACATTATTGCTGGCTACATCATGGCATCAATTTATTTTCTCTGATGTTTCCTAGGGTGGATGCATATGAATAAAGCCCATGTGCTTGAAAAGTTTTCATAGTAACATGTCTGCAGTACCAAAGTCCACAAAGGACTGTTCAAGCACAGTTTAGATCCAATTTCCAGTATATAGTTTGGTGTACCGGATAGAGAAATGAACTAGGACTCAGGAGACCTGAATTCAAATTCCCATCGGGCCATGGAAACTCCCTGTGAATGTGAAACGGGTAAAACTACTCCTTAAATATATGACTTACCTTGAAAGCTTTATTAGGATTGGTTCCAACTTGACAGCGTATAATTGACTAACTAACTAAGTAGGCCCTATTCAGGTGTTATTCCTCTGCCCCCAAGCTTATAGCAGGAGTCAGGGAAGCACATTGCTACCTTGTCCCCACCACCCACTCCCTGTTCCCTGTGTTGAAGGGTTGACCCACAAAGGAACTACATTTAGCTGAAGGTAGTCACGTAGCTCTATATGACTGGGAACCCTTATTAGGATTCCCAACTGCACAGAGCTCTCTAATCACATCCAGCCGAAGGTGATGAATAGTTCCTGTGCAGACCTTTCCTGCTAACATGGAAAAGCCAGGAGCAGAAGAAGCAGGACAAGAATGTACATTCCTAACTTTGTCTTCACACTTAGGGGAAAAAACAAATTAAATAAAGGTTTAGTTAAGGAGTGGGAGGAATGTGTTTAGATCTAGCATAACTTTCCTTAAAAATGTACAAAACAATGCAGACATGTGGGGGGAAAAAGAAAGGAAGCAAGGGATGGAACTCATTCTATTAAAGCAAAATGAAGGAATATAACCACTCATAGGGCTGATGTGGATTTTGGAGGAAACGTCTGTAGAGGCAGACATTAGAGATGTATACATCCCTGATGTCTAAACTAATTTTCCATGTACTCCACATTCCAATCCTTCTGAAGCTTTGACAACTTTTCCATAAATCGGGGGCTCTTCATCCAAGTCTTGCTTCCAAGTCTTTAGTTTATTTCATTGATTTGAGTGTGCATTCAAGCATGCACAATTAGCAACATAGAAAAAGGAGGTAGCCGGTTACTCATTTATGAAAGGTCTGTGTCATGAGAGGAAAGCCTCAGGTCTAAGAACAAGAGTCAATGGCTATTGAGCAGGCCAGGAAACAGCTGGGGGTGAGGACAGGTATCTGAAGCTTGTGGTCTTTTGTGGGGGGGCACATCACCAAAATATCTCCCTTTGAATCACAGACCAGCAGTATTTTGGGGTAAGGCACTATTATACTAAAAGTATAATAGGGATGTGATGGCACTGTGGGTTAAACTGCAGAGGCCTCTCTGCTGCAAGGTCAGAAGACCAGCAATCGTAAGATGGAATCGAGGTGACAGAGTGAGCTCCCGTCGCTTGTCCCAGCTCTTGCCAACCTAGCAGTTCGAAAGCATGTTAAAATGTGAGTAGATAAATAGGTACCACCACGGTGGGAAGGTAACGGCATTCCGTGTCTAGTCACACTGGCCACGTGACCACGGAAACTGTCTATGGACAAACGCTGGCTGTGCGGCTTGGAAACGGGGATGAGCACCACCCCCTAGAGTCAGACAAGACTGGATTAAATGTCAAGGGGAACCTTTACCTTTACCTTACTAATAGTATAGGGAAACCAGTAGGCAGTTTGTCCAGTGAATAAAGGACAAAACGGCATGAAACTAGGTGTGTGGAAAGGGTGAGAGTAGGAGCTACAAAGGTAGAGAAAATGCTTCCAGTTTTTCTTCATGCCCTTTGTAAGCATACCTTTGTAACTATTTTAATGACCTAAATAGCATTTAATTCTGGGGAAAGTTCAATTTGTCTAACAGCAACTATTAGAAGCAGCTTACATGTTCGCCAGAAAAAAATGGGGAGGGGGGATGTCACAGCATTGTTAGCAATAATAGTATCTGTTTTGAAGCACAACATAAGCAAAAATGGCAAGCCTTTGCCTGAAGGAGCTTGCAACCCAAACACAGCAGAGAGAAAGATGCAGGAGAGAGATGAAGCATGGGCCAAGCAAGGTTGAGCAGATGTGACCAAAGGTTCACAAAGAATATTTTATTTGAGAAGAAGAAATATGATACAGCCCACCCTAATAACAAGTTTGAGCACCTTATGTTCTTGGTTTTGCCCTGTTCCGTGTTTAGAAGTTCCTAATATGCGTATCAATGCAATATAGTGTGATAAGTGTTCACTTCCCATCCAACAAATACATCCATAACATTTGAAAGTAATTTCAGATTCCATTTCAGCACTAAGTTTCCGGTAGGGAAGCAGCTGGCTTGTTTTTCTTTATCTTCTCTCGTTGTTCATTGGCAGAATCATCCCAAGAGTATAATTGCAATAGATTAATTGATGTATTGCATAGTTATTCTTAACATGGCTTAACACAGGGCTGCATTAGGCATATGTCTCATTATCAAAAAGTAAAAATTTAAACTAAAGTCCTGGCTATTCATTTAATATAGATTTAGTGCAACAGTTCTTTGTTCATTAATTTTAAAAGATCCATCATTGCACAGTTTAAAAATGTGTTAATAAGAGATAAATATAATGGATTTAACAATTTTTAGCTAATATGTAAGTGTCTATTGGCATTAGTGATAGCTAGTTACTGTAAGCAATTTTTAAAAATTTAATGGAATGTGTGAATCTGAATGAGTAAGGTTTTACTTCTTAAAGCAGACTAAGTGTTTTGAAGGAACTGCATTAAAATGCTAGAATTATGTGCATGGTGCATATTGAGACGATCCCATGTATGCCCTATTCTGATGGAATGAATGGATATAAGAGTGGTAAAGACACTGTCCCACAGTCCCCTCCATGGGTAGTAGTGTATATACACAGAGTCATCATATGAATGATATTGATGTTATACATAATAGCTCTGTATTGTGGCACACTTTGGACCGTTGATAGATTCTGCCCAGTTACAGATAGAAACTCTTTTAGTATGCCCAGAGTACATTCAGAGAACTTAAAAATGTGCAATCCCAAGGCAAAAACAAAATATGCATTATCTATGCCAAAAAGAAAAGATATCTCTAATGTTCAGCCAATAACATAATGCTAGAATATGTTGGGGCATTAGGAAAGTAAAAGCAAAATCTGAAGTGTATTGCTTTTTCAGATCCCAATGTTGTTGATCACACAGACCAGAAGTGACAAATTAGTGCTGCTTGTCACAGAAGCCCATGCAATATATTGCATTGGGCAAGGAGAGAATGAACACTCAGATTGTCATGTCCATGGATCTATCCTCAGAATTGGCATGATTTGTCCATCCTTTGGCATGAGAACTTTCATGATATAGGGGAACATTAGGAGGCAGGGAAGGGCTTTAAAAATATGCTAGCACTTTTCTTCATAACTGCCTTTATTTCCACTGATGACATGGCAAATGAAAGAATGAGCCTGCAATGGTACATTCACACAATAATTTTGCCAAGGACCAAATATTGATCGATCACCACAGGCAAAGAAAATCCTAATCCTGATTAGAGATAGTGTTTGTCTCCCACATTCAACTGTTTAAAAGTACAAGTCCTGTCCATCTTGTTTATAAGGACTGTGCTCACTTTGGAAATCCCTTATCAGAATGAATGAATAAATGAATGAATGAATGAAGCCAACAAAATTTTGAATCATCCCTAGTCAATACAAATCTAAAATAAAACCCCTCATAAATGGTATGAACAAGAGGTTGTATGGTTGCATCTGTAAAGTAAAGCATGATCATTCAAAACTAGAGTGATAGATACTGTGATTGGTTACATTAGCCATAGTTCCATTGACATGGGGTTTTAATAGAGGGAGCTTGCCCAAAGAGTGGGAAAGCATTACATTCCCTGGGCAACAGCATGCAGCTGGCCAATACTTCACTTTCAGAACCATTGTGCTGTAAACTTGCTGAGTGTGCCATACTCTGATACAAAGAAAGAAAGATGTTTGAGATTTGCAAACTGTAAAGGACATAGGTGGATTTTCCAATAGCGAGGGCCAGATATGTCATCAAAAGCACTGTTCTTCTTCCATGTACTTCTTCAGTCACTTCAAACATTACTGTATGCCTTCAAAGAAATGTTCACTTTATGTAAATGATAACCAAAAAAGTATATTGTGCCATTCAAAAACTAGAACCCCTATCTGCAAGCAGGGCTGTGCTGTGTAACCCACCTCATTTCCCTCCATTGTGGCATTCAAGCATAAAAGCACAAATGGATTTAAAAGGCTGGAGGTTGTAATTTGCATTGTGTTCTGCAGACAATAAATGAATGGCCAGAATCCTGTTAGGAGTAAGTGAAAATCACCTAAGTCACGGTACTGAATGAGAACTAATTAGGAAGGTGCCGATCATGTGCTTGTTCATGTGGCTGGCATGCCTCTAAGCACATAACAGGGAATGTGAGCAACATTTTGTTAATCAGCTGCAATTTGGCACCACAGCTGATGTGATTTTCTGAGACAAAATCCCACTATGATTCTGGGCAACTTCATTGCAGATATTAAAAAACAGAGTTCATTGGGAGCCAAACTGGATGGTACATGAAATATGTGATTGTATTTAACATCAAGATCACTGTACGTCCAGTCCACAATTCAAGAAGGAAGAGGAAGAGGAGAAGAAGTAATAGCAGTGGTGCAGAACTGATCAGAATCAGGAACATGGAGTACAAGAAGGGGGATTAAGCCTCCCCTTTCCATGCAGTTTTCCGAAATATACTGCCCTGGGTGATGTCAGGCAGGAAGCTGCAGTTCGTATTACCACAGTAAAGACAAAGAGGAGGAATGGGTTTCTTTTCGGCTTGGGCCACAGCTGTCTTTCTCAGTTCTTCTCTTAGACCACTTTCTTTTCTCACTTTCTTGCTTCATGAACGAAAGCAAGTATTGTGATGACAGCAGTCCTGTATTTCCTTCTCTAGCTCTGTAATTTCCTTCTAACTCTTTAAAGAAAGCAGAGAGTCTGAGGAATTGTGCAGTTCTGGGTTTCCTGTCAAACATCCAGTGCTGGCCTCCTTTTTCAGCCTATGCTGAGGCATCTGCCATAAAGAGATGCCTGGCCATCTCCGTCTTCGTAGATCACTGAATGCTCCAGCAGTTTCCTGTCCTTGCCTTCAACTTCCAGTCATGCCCGCCCAAGTTCTAAGTCAGTCTCAAGGACGCACTGAATCTGATCTGATGACGTGAGTGTTCCCATGTGTGTGGTGAGCCACTAAACAAGTGTTGCACATGATCTTGCATCAAGGACTGCAACGTGCTCTGCTTGTACCTGTCTAGGCGGGCTGTATTATTCTGGGTTTTTATCACGTTTATTTCACTTTTCCTTCACATCTCTTGCAATCTTTTTGATTGTTTGCCTCTGGCAGATTTCAGTTCTCTAGCCAAGGATGCAGCTTTACATTGAATTAATGCATCTCTCTCTGTGCTGGTTAAGAAGGTGTCTCCCTGCCAGTTAAGAAGTTAATAAAATAAAGGAGTCGGTGTCACTCTTTTGCGTATGGTTGGAATTTGACAACATGCTGAACCATGCGCAACCACACTCCTCGAATCTTAACCAGCCTGATTGCACCGTCGACACTGTTATTTCGACAGCCCTGCACTCCGGCATCGGGCATAATTGGAAGCAGCAGCCAGCAGGTATCAAATGTCAGTATGAATTGTCTCCTGCTGCGTGAGCGTTGACTATGAAATTGATTTGCTGTCTCTCTCTCTCTCTCCCTCCCTATTCCCTCCTCTCTCACTCACTCTTGCACAGTTTTGTTATGTCAGTAATGCAAAAAATCCAGTCTTGGCAATAGGTGATAGTGGTTAAAATGAGTTGCTGGTAATAAATTGGAGGTTGACCATCGTTCACCATGGTTGCTGTGAATATAAAATTACAATGACAATGGTGGTAGGATTTCTGAGTAACGCCCACCAAGACTGCTCACTAATAAGTAACATTAGTGAACCTTAAAGCAGGGCAAGATTAATAACTGCACTAAACAGTAGCACAGGCTTTCAGCAAAACCCATGATGAAACAACTGAGACCTGTGTGGTTAAGGAAATTAGTCTCTCCTCTCTTCATTTTTAAAACACAGTTCCTCATGTTGAAGTAGTGTTGTGCTTCAGTAAGGAAAAGAAAGAGATAATGACCCCGAGTTTGAAGAGAGGCTAGAAGTAATGATTTTCATGTCTCTTTTCACAATACAGTAGAGATGGGCACGAATTAAAAATGAATCACCAAACCAGTTCAAATATGGTTAATCCATCGATTTGTATTCGTACGAATCAATGCCCCCAACAAATACGAATCAATGCATTTTTAGTGATATTTGACTAATCAATTTATTTGACTATAAAATCGTTCTCCAGGCACCCAGAGACACCAAGATTACAGGGAAGCTTCCCCTGACTCTTCTCTACAAAACTTCCAAGATTGATAATGATTGAGTTTCAGACATCCAAGTTATACACTCACAAAGAGGGCAACCCAGGAAAGTTCTCCCCAGACACCTAGAGATACTAAATCACAAGGAGCTTCTCATGCCTCTCCTCTATAATCCCTCCAGGTTTGGTGATGATTGCGTTTTCCTCAAGCCAGCGGCTAAAGGGCACTTTCCTGGGGGAACCCAATTTGTGGGTATATAACTTGGATGTCAGAAACCCAATCTTCACCCTTCTTGTTTGGATTGTAGAGGGGGGGGGTCAGAGAAAGATTTTGGTGTCTCTAGGTACTTGGAGAGCATTTTATAGGGTTTTAAAATAACAGAAGAAATCGATAAATTGATTCATCAGAAAAAAATCATAAATTCATAAGTCATGATTTGTTGAGCTTGACAAATCATGAATCAAAACGAATCATAATGTTTCTGATTCATGCCCATCTCAACAATACAGTAATATTTACAAAATCCTTGGTTCTTCTCCAAACACCCCTTCCTACCTTAGGGCACAACTATTCAGATAACTTGTCATTAGAGTTCAAATCCCATCAATGCTCAAGATGTGTGATTGAGACAGCCTTCAGGTCTGAGAAATCACACTTAGGGAAGGAAGACTGTGTTTGTGGCCTGAAGACCAATCACAAAACAAAGCCAACTAAATTGCCAAATTTGATTGCCTACAAATGGTTTGGATTACAGTTCTTATAATGCCAGGCCACTGGATAGAACTGGTTGGGTTCATAAGAGTTGTAGTCCAAAATATGTGGAAGTGTCTAGGTCAGGGTAGATTGTTCTAAGGAAAGGCTTACATACTTGGAAATAATACATTAATGCATAAAGGTTTAGCTAAACATTTCAAACTGGTTAGCAGTTCTCACATTTTACAGCAGCAGTGTCCATTGTACTATTTGGCTTAGTTTCCAGTTAAGTGTGTGTAGATTTGTAGAAGTAAAATATTCAACACAAGGAACAGGAGTAGAATGATTGTTCTGTTCTATGTATTGCAGCAGCAGTCAGCAGTGGTAGGCTGGAAATCTCTAGGTGTGCTCTTACATTCACCTGAGTTACATTTTGTCACAGAATTCACACAAACAAACAAAAACAGTTTAAGGAGGTACACATGTTGGAACATTGTCACTTGAAGAGCTGTAAACAATGCCTCACTTTTCAACCCTTTGCCCAGTACAATTTCTTTTTTAAAAATTTAAAAATAACTGAAATTGATCCAAACAAATTTATTGCTTCATGCCACTACAGTGCTATCCCCCATCCCAAGCTTGGTTGCTTGGTTGCTTGGTTGCTTGGTTGCTTGGTTGCTTGGTTGCTTGGTTGCTTGGTTGCTTGGTTTCTTTCTTTCTTTCTTTCTTTCTTTCTTTCTTTCTTTCTTTCTTTCTTTCTTTCTTTCTTTCTTTCTTTCTTTCTTTCTTTCTTTCTTTCTTTCTTTCTTTCTTTCTTTCTTTCTTTCTTTCTTTCCTTCTTTCTTTCTTTCTAGCCATGATTCTCAAAAGCTCTGCTGGTCAACAACTGCTTTTGATATGGGGGGGGCGGTGGCATTAGAATTCTCAATGAACTCAGGAAATATAAGAAGTATACCATGAATCTATATCCTCACCCTAACCCCAACCCTGGCCACACTGTTAACACTGCTGCTAATTCTCAATATATACCGGCACATCCTAGAACTCCCTAAATGGAATTGTTTTCCTTTGTTCTTGTGTGGCACTTGAGGGTTAAAGACAAGAATCGTGTATACAAAGTGTTGGACAAATCTCATTCTTTACCGATTTCAGTCACACAGCAGAAATTTAAAAAGCGTCTTGGCATATGTAGAATACCACCGACATGGTATTTTCCCTCAGACAGTTGCAGGAGAAATGCAGGGAACAACAACAGCCACTCTTTGTGGCCTTCATAGATCTCACAAAGACCTTTGACTTGGTTAGCAGGGACGGACTTTTTAAAATACTTCCCAAGATTGGATGTCCACCTCAACTCCTTAATATCATCAGGTCCTTTCATGAGGAAATGAAGGGCACTGTAGTTTTTGATGGCTCAACATCAGATCCCTTTGACATCCGAAGCGGAGTAAAACAAGGCTGTGTCCTTGCGCCGACCCTGTTTGGGATCTTCTTTGCTGTCATGCTGAAGCAGGCCTTTGGAACTGCAACAGAAGGTGTCTATCTCCGGACTAGATCAGATGGAAAGCTCTTTAATCTCACTAGACTGAGAGCGAAGATCAAAGTCCAACTGAAATGCATGCAGGACTTCCTCTTTGCTGATGATGCAGCCATTGTTGCCCACTCTGCTGAAGCCCTCCAACAACTCATAAATCATTTTAGCAAGGCCTGCCACGACTTTGGACTAACTATCAGCCTGAAGAAAACACAAGTCATGTGCCAAGGCGTGGACTCACCTCCCTCTATTACTATCTCCATGCAAGAACTGGAGGTTGTTCATGAATTTGTGTACCTTGGCTCAACAATCTCTGACACTCTCTCCCTAAATGTTGAGCTGGATAAACGCATTGGGAAAGCAGCTACCATGTTCTCTAGACTCACAAAGAGAGTATGGCTTAATAAGAAGCTGACGGCATACACCAAAATCCAGGTCTATAGAGCCTGTGTCCTGAGCACACTCCTATACTGCAGCGAGTCCTGGACCCTTTGTGCACGGCAGGAGAGGAAGCTGAACACCTTCCATATGCGTTGTCTCTGACACATTTTTTGGTATCACCTGGCAGGACAAAGTTCCAAACAGAGTAGTCCTAGAATGAGCTGGACCTCAACAGATGGGAAACCTTGACGTCTGAGCGTTCAGCCTGGAGGCAGGCGGTGCATCGTGGCCTCTCCTAATTTGAAGAGACACTTGTACAGCAGACCGAGGCAAAGAGGCAGTCCCAAAACAAGCAAAACCAGGGAGCTGGACAGGGGACAGATTGTATTTGTCTTCAGTATGGAAGGGATTGTTACTCTCGAATTGACCTTCTCAGCCACACAAGACACTGCTCCAAGACCTCCATAAAGAGCACGATACCATAGTCTCTCGAGACTGAAGGATGCCTACAGATATGTAGAAGGTGTTACAAGTTCACTTTGTTTATATTCTTCTGAGAGAGAAATTCAAGTATATTTTCCTTTTTTATGAAACATGTTGCTGTGGTTCACGAGGAAGCTTCAAGAATGTGCAGTTACATTCTTGAGCAATGCTCGTTTTAAAATAAATAAATAAATAAATTGTGATCACATCGAAACAAATCAAATTTCATGGAAAGGGCTATGAAATGCCATAGAAAAGTCAGAGTGAATGCTGATAATTGAATTCCCTCTCAGTTTAGAAAATGAGAATGGTGGAGAAAAATGGCAAGAACATCTGGTGTGTTCAGCATGGCCTTGCTGTCAGAGTTTAATTGTGTTTCTACGCCAACAGTCAGTTACAAAGCAATATATGAGTGTGTGATGAGATACATTATGTAACCCCACATACGTTATATATGCATATCATAGACCAAACTAGGCTCCTCTTTTGTTAACCGCTAAGATTACAATAGAGATGCCCCCTCCTGCACAATAAAAACCAAATCATGTGCAAGTAGCTGCAATTATAGAAAATGCATAAATCTGACAATTTAAAACTCTTTCATTCTGCTGATCTCTGTTGATTCTGTTAAACTCCAGAGTATTTGGGTTGCTCTGGCTAAGAGACAAAAAGGGGATAGTTCTGCCAGGACTACATGTTGGGAAGTCTCCCATTGCCACAAGAATTGCATCAAAAGTGGAACTTTTCCTAATTTACATGGAGAGATTGATTTATTGTTTTTAGTGCATATTACACTAGGATTCATAATTATATTTTCTCTAGTATACTGGTATTGAAAAATGATGGGGGAGATCATGATGATAATGAGGGGGAAGCTGCTTCTCCTCCTGCTGCTAGAAATAATGATAATGGTGTAGCAGCAAACCACCTCTATCTCTGTTTACATAGTGTTTGAGGGTAAGGAGGTCCACGATTGGTGACAAGGAACTGAAACTGAGCATGGAAAGCTTCCTCTTGTGCCACTGATCTGCCTAGTTCAGGATTGGGAGGCTTGAGATGTTTTTGGACTGCAAGTCCCATCAGTCCTACCTAGGAAGCATGGTGAATAATGATATACGATGAGAGCTGCAAGCCAGCACTACTTGGCAGGTCAGAAATTGCTCACCCTGATATACTTTATTGTTGTCATCTGCCATCAACTCACCTCTGACTTACTGCAATCCTATGAAGGTGCAATCTCCAAACTGTCCTGTCCTCAAGAGACCTGCTCAGTTCTTGTAATCCCAAGACTGACTTTAAAGAGTCCATCTATATCATATTTGTTCTTCCTGTTTTCCTGCTACTTTCCACCTTTCCCAGCATTATTGTCTTTTTCCCATGCCTTCTCATGATATGCTTAAAATAGGACAGCTTCAGTTTCAACGTTTTTGCCTCCAGAGATAGTTCCATTTTGATTTTCTCGATGACCCACTGGTTTGTCTTTCTGGCCGTCCATAGGAAACCATTCTGTCTCTCCATATTCTGTCCTAACGGGAGCTTCTTGTTCTCAATACAAGTTATGTATCTGGGTAATCAAGTGCTGAGGCACAACCCATAGTTTATCATGATCTACACAATCAAAGGATTTGTTGTAGTCCATAGCAATCTTAGCCAAATAATTTTGCCAGCCCTCCCTGGAGATACTGAGAATTGAACCGTTGATCTTCTGCTTGGCATTGTTTCTCCAAAATTTTATAAATAGTTGGGAACTAATGAGGCATTCCCAGTGGTGGGAGAAGAGGCAAAATCTGGCTGCGTTTCTTCTAAGCAGGCTTTCACATCAAAGCAAGGAAGCAGTAGAAGCCACAGGGATCAATGCAGCTCTATTTCACCTTGGCAATTGCAGATTTACCATTGGCAGCTCTCAGCACTCCACTGAAGCAGGCAGTGAGACAACAAACTATTCAGGCCTGGCCTGGGCCTTCTCTCTCTCTGCTTCCGAACTGTACTGAAGGGCCAAACAGGTAGCCTTAGCTCTCCAGGTCTGATATATTTTAGGACTGGGTGTCATGAAATGATGAACAAGTGCACAGTGGAAGCACAATCAGCAGTTCAAGCGAACTATGTAAAGCAATTAAAGAGGGGAAAAACAAATTTAAAGGCTTAAACTGTAATAATTGAGCAACAGCAAAACAATAGAAGAAATATTTGTGCAATATTTTATAACCTATTTAACTTCAGTCACATCTTGGTATTCTTATACAGTATTATCTATTTCAACATCTTTCCAGTTAGACCTGTTTTGCTGCAGCTGTTTATAAAGTGGAGCTGTCAAATATGTGACTGGCTTATAACCTAGTATGTACTGTACTTGAAATTATCTGGGTGAGTGTTATACTGGCACAACATCACAAAATAAATTCAGTTGACACTGTGTAGTAGGACCCTGGTGGGTCCCTTCATATAAGCAAAACCGTTTGAGGAGAATGAGGACTGAGTGGATTTGTGTCAGATTTCAAGTGCATAATGAAGCAAGGTGTGTCACTGTTAGAAGTGGGCCTTTTGCATATCCCATGCATTTCATATTTTTTTTATACAATTGCCGAAAGAGAGCTTCTAAAACATGAATGATTTGTGTTTATGAAAGGGGGTACGTGAAAGTTTTCTTTCACTCTGTATCTATTAAATCACCTCCATTTCCCCCCTACCTGTTAGCAGCCAATCAGAACTGCTGGGAGGAGCAGGAATTTTGAATTTGTAGAAGGGCCTGGAGACCCATGAGCAGTGCTCCCTGCTTCAGTCATTTCTTGTGAGGTTACTTTTTGTGAAGTTCCAGGTACCCTCCATCTTGGACTACTCTGTGCCTGCCTGCCATGCCTCCATCTAATATCCTTTTTGCCTTTTCTCCCTTGAGGTTTTGGGGATTCCCCCCACCCTATTACTTGGAATTATTTTTGCTGCCACCAGGCAGCCTTCCTGGGATAGCATGCCTTATTGGGATCATTTTTCAGATTTCCCACTGATTTCTTTGGCACTCCCCACCCCTTTGTTTTGATTTGGTTTTTGGTCCCTCTCTTTCTTAGATTATTTTTTTCCTGCTGCCTAAATTGCCTGCTGCTGTTTGCTGGCCTCACTGACAAGAAGAGAAGGCATTATGATTATGATGATTAGTTTTATTTATATGCCACATTTCTCCCAACAAGAGACCCAAAGCAGCTCGCAACATTAAAATTCACAAAATTTAAAAACACAGTAAGTTAAATATTAAAAGATAAATTATACAATATATGATTTAAAATACAATTAAAAGATTAAAACATGAAAACATGGAAAAGATTACAATTGTTTGCTAAAATGGGGTTCAGGGATTCAGTTATAATTGTTAAAAGCCTCCCTGAAAAGATGGGTCTCTAGCTTTTTTTGAAAGGATAAAAGGGAAGGGGCCATCCTGATCTCCCAAGGGAGAGCGTTCCATAGCCTGGGAGCTGGCACAGAGAAGGCCCGTGTCCCCATCAGCTGTGCTTCTGCTGGCAATGGGACCAAGAGGAGGGCCTCCTCTGCTAATTTTAATTACGAGAAGGAGCACATAGGGAGAGATGGTCCTTCAGGTAGCCTGGACCCAAGCTGTATAGGGCTTTATGGGTAATGACCAGCACTTTGAATTGGGCTTGAAAATGGACTGGTAGTCAGTGCAGTTCTTGTAACAGGTGTGTTATATGCTCCCTGTAGCTGGCTCCAGATAGTAGTCTGGCTTTAGAGTTTTGCACCAGCTAAAGTTTATGAACAGTTTTCAAAGATGGCCCCACATAGAGCGTGTTACAGAAATCCAAACAGGCTATAACTAAGGCATGTGTCAGTGTAGCCAGATCCAACATCTCAAGGAACGGGTGCAGCTGGCGCACAAGTTTTAGCTATGCAAATGCATTCCTGGCCACTGCTGAAACCTGGGCATCCAAGCTTAGGGATGAATCCAGGAGTACATCCAAGCAGCAGACCTGAGTTTTCGGGGGGAAGAGTAACCCCATCCAGCACAGGTGGTATCCCTATCCCCTCATCTGCCTTCCAACTAACCAGGAGCACCTTTGTCTTGTCTGGATTAAGTTTCAGTTTGTTTGCCCTCATCCAGCTCATGCATTACTGATGACAAACACTGTGGCATCAAGTGGTGGTGGTGGTGGTAGGGACAGGGTTTTCCCCATGTTCTAGTGTTTTTTGGTTTGGGGTGCTTGGCTGGTTCCCCTTCATCCTTTATTTGCTTGCCTGCTTGCTTTTCTTGGTTTTTACTAGATGAGATTGTGTGTGCATGCTTTATTATTATTATTATTTGGCTATTTTCCCACACATGTTTTGTGAGGAGATTTCCATGTTTGATTGATTTCTAAAAATTATTATTTGGCCAATTTATTTGGCATTCATTTTACTAAAGGTGTATATTTTTGTGGGGCTTTGTGATGGGAGTGTTTTGTTGTCTTCTTTGGTGCCTTGAGGGCTGGACTGGACTTAGTGATTGTGCCAGTGTGCCACCAGGCTGCATGGATTGTTGCTTTTAGTGTTGTGCTGCTGTTGATAGCTTTGGTGAGTGGGCAACTCCACATGCCAGCCAGCCAGTGTCTGCCTGGCTGGCTGCTTCCTTGCCTTGCTTCTATTAACCTATGCCCAAAGGATCTCTGTTGTGTTGCATAGGTGACACTGAACTCCTTCTGCTGATTATATAAACTAGCACCAGCATTGGATTTATTTATTTATTTATTTATTTATTTATTTATTTATTTATTTATTTATTTATTTATTTATTTATTTATTTATTTATTTATTTATTTATTTATTTATATATCCCGCCTATCTGGTCAGGTGAGGACCACTCTAGGCGGCTTGATGATGATTCCCCCCCCCCCCCATATACCATTGTCTGATATTGGATGTGTGTGTATATATAAAGAACATAAAATGAAGGAAATATGAAGGTCTTCACTGTGCACATCTCCAGCACGTTTCATCATGCATCCAGCTAGCAACATAATTCACATGTTAATGCGTACAATTCTATCATTTCTATCATGTTTCCTCATTTCTGGAATGGCTCCCTCTGTTGTTCTTCAGAAAGAAGGAGGAGGCCATTTGGCTGATTCTTCCACCTATCCCTTGCAATTTGTAGCAATCCATTTATGAGGAGCAGCAGATTTGGGAATGGCATAGGGGCAGGGTGAAAGCTGTTGAAAGAAGTTAACGATGAAAATGTCCTCCCCCTCCTGCTTCCATTTGTGATAACCTCTGCTGGATTCAAGACCCTTCCACAAAGTGTAAAGCACAGTTGGATCCAACCTACAATTGTTGCTTTTCCCTGTCAGACTTCAGTAGCAGCAGCTGCTCATTCTGTATTGTAATGTGTCAAGTGTTTCATTGTGAATATTTCTTTGGCTTTTTGTATTTTCATGATAGTTAGTCACCCTGTGAATAACATATATCAGTCAGAGGGTGACTATGTTAGCCTATACAGTGTACGTATGTGTGTGTGTGTGTGTGTGTGTGTGTGTGTGTGTGTGTGTGTACCCTATATATATAGGGTATATATAGGGTGTATATAGGGTATATATAGGGTAATAACCCTATATACCCTATATACATACATACATACATACATACATACATACAGACAGACAGACAGACAGACAGACAGACAGACAGACAGACAGACATAAACATACAAACACAAACATAGGATGGAACGTGCCTTCCTCCTATAGCAAACCTGCCATTTTCTTTAGTTTTGAAGCCCTTGTTCCCTTTTTTATTCCAGCAGTTGTCAACCCATGGTCTATCATCTATGGTCTATCATCTATGCCAGTTTTCTTTCTTTCCTTTTCTTTGCATTGTACCAGGCTGGAAAACAGTGCTTTCCTGTTCCCAGAAGGCACTCACACAATTATCAAAATCTTTTGTTCTTTCTTTCCTTATTCACTCAAAAAGATTCTGGTAATAATAATTTACTAAGCAATAAATTGGATCAAATCTAGTGTCTCAATCTGTTGTGGCAAGGACGATACTTTTGAACAACAGCCCAGGAACATCTTCATGCCTCTTGCCCTAATTCCCTCCAATGACCACACCACGACTGCTCTCCCCTCTCCATCACAAGCTTCATAGGGAAGAATAGCCCTTCCTCATTCACACTGCCTCCTGCCCTTAGATTCCTTAAAGGCAAACTGTCGACTGGATTAATCCTTAATGGAAGTTGCACAGCTGAATACGCATCTGTGGTTCTTGCTGAAAGCTTATTCCTTAGCCCTTGTTTCAACAGCTATGCAATTTTGGCAAGTGCAAAAAAAAAAAAAAAAGAAACCCCACCTCCAGCCCCTGCCCTTTCCAAAGGCTTATTCTCCCAGGCATATTTGCAGTGCAAGCATTTCATTTCAGATTATCCTTGTAAGCATTTGGTGGTGCTGCTTCTTTTTTTTTTTAGTAAAAAAAATTTTGGTGACATAAATATGACACATATAGATGCAGAAGCTGCCTGCCAACTCAAGCTCTCTGTGCCCTTTTTGTTTGTCTGTGACCTGATTGTGTAGTACAAAGAGTTTCCTGCTCAACTCCATGCAGCTGCCTCACTAAAAAGCATGTGAAAGAGCTTTATTTATCCGGCTTCCCGTCCAAGATCCCCTTGGAATGGCCTCCCAGCATTCCTCACTAGACTATGGTCTATGATATCACCAGGCAGGCTTTTGAGAGATCCTGGGCTCACTTGGATGGAGTATGTCTGGAATGGGACCATATTACAGCATGATGTTCAGGACATTATTTACTCCAACTAAATTCCCTTCATAACTGGACACCACTTCAGCAAGGTTATATTTAGGTTCGACCCCTGAAGCTATATTTCCCCCGGTTCTGAATGACTGCAAAGTGGTAAAAAGGATATCTGAGTATACTGAACAGTGCATTTAGCTTTGTGCAGCTGGGGTAGAAAGATGTGAGCCAACATTTTCTACATGATTTTTTTTTCTGGTGAGGAAACATGGTACTATATGAACATAATTTGCACACATAGTGTGCACCATTGTAACACAGTGCACCTCTCTTTGAGCTTTCAAATAAAACATCGGTTTAGTATTTTAGTGGATACTGATGGTGTGAACTGTGTATTTTAAACCCGAAGTTAAGTATAACTTAATAGTAATATGGCTTCAGTGTATTATAATGGCTAGTTCACATTTAGCTTCCCTTGCACCCCACAAATTCAAGGCATTGGATTGATTCAGATGTTATCAGCCACAGAATTGTTTTCAGTACAATTTTATGGCAACTTATGGCTTGTGCTTTAGATCCTTGAGACCTAAAATGTTTCCAGTCACCATGTATAAAGATGTTCCAGTCATTCGTGGGGACACCACGTTTGTTACAATACATCTACATGACTTTGAAATATGAGATTTTATTAGCACCAGAGCTGATGTGAATGAATTGAAACTTATCATTCTCCCCAAAATTCATTTAAAATAATGTTCATTTATATATTCTCCAGAAAATCTTCAGATGGTCAGTTATTCATTAGTTAAGTGCTCAAACTTGCTACCTGTACTTAACATCCATGGATATTTCCCTACACTATGTGACAGGAAAAGTACTGACATTTGACAATATTTGATAGCTGATGTGCCATAGCACATGGTGGCCAGAATCCTGTTGGTGTTTGTGTAAGGTTTACACAATTCACCATGGCTAATTGACTGGGCACAGGCAAGGCAAAGGACAGGTCTCTGTTGTTCAGTCAGGGACACGTGGCCAAGATACATCCCAGCGCTTCATCACCTAGTCACAATTATTGGTGGAAAATTATGGAGCATCAATAGGATTCTGGCTGTTATTTCTCAGTGTTAATGGCTGTTAAGTCACAGTGGTTTTCAGACTGATCTGCCTTCTGGAAACCCCTTTACACTGTGGATGAACAATCACTGTGGCCTGCAGCTATTTGTCTGCCATTACTTATTTCACATAGTAGTTGAAGTAATTTCTGTAGAACGCAGTGTTCTCCTGAAAACAGTTTCCCTTTTCAGCCCTTTCTAATTCACTTCAAGCACTGAGAGAGTGAAAGGAACAGACTTTCTGTCCCCTTTTCACAACTGCTACTTTTTTTGTCTAAAGTGAAGAGTGGCTGAGTTTTGGAGGTTGGGGACTGGGAGCACAGTAGTTTTGAAAGTAGGAAGAGACAGTTCCCTTGTGAAACAAGGACAGGATAGGAAACCTACTGGACCTCTTTCCCATGTTTTTTAAGAAAGAAGTAATGTGCTTTTCTGAGATGTGCAGAACTTCTCCCATTTTCTTCCCTCTGCTGAGAAACAATATGCCTTAACTGGACAGTTTTGGCAAATTATGGTGCGATTATGTGGGGGGGGAGAGGTTTTGGTGCAATTTTAGAAGATGTGATGTAACCCTCTGAAATGCTGAAAGGAGCGAGCATCATGTGACAATAGCAGCTGTCTCCAGACCACAGCTTGGGAACCTAGCTCTCAAGGATTGGCAAGTGGTTGTGGAAATGTTTTAGGTCAACTGCTGGAAATTACACAGTGCTACATCAGCCTTCATCCTGCAATGTTTTGCTGATCATTGCATGTCTCAGTCAAACCGTTAGTGGCCTGAAACAGTGTATATATGTAAATAAATACAACTGCATTAAAGACACGGGCATGAATTTTCCAAAAGCGTACTCCTTGCTTCTATAGTGTTCATGCACGCCTCTTGGACATACTGTATGCATATGAATATCTCATCTTTTTCTTTGTGAACACTAAACACATGGAAGTATATTTCTAAATGCAATACTTCTGTGTCCTAAGTGCAGGTAAAGGTAAAGGTAAAGGTTCCCCTTGACAATTTTTGTCCAGTCGTGTTCGACTCTAGGGGGCGGTGCTCATCCCCGTTTCCAAGCCATAGAGCCAGCATTTGTCCGAAGACAATGTTCCGTGGTCACATGGCCAGTGCAACTTAGAAACAGAATGTTGTTACCTTCCCACCGAGGTGGTCCCTAGGCTCTTACATAATTTTATCAGAAGCTGCATTCCATATTTTCTCTAATGCATTTTCTAAAATGTTTCTATAACAATAACAACAATAAATGTTGCCATGTCCATTTCAACTTACAGCAATTCTTCCCAGACCTAAGGTCCACCAATTTATTATGAGGTAACCTCGAAGTTTGCTGTGTCGTGTCCAGTTCTATGCCTAGAAAGGTGAGGGATATGACTGGTCCCTCTGCCTTTTCTTTGGTAAGGGGCAGTCCTAGTTCTTTCACCAATGCCTGAAAGTTGTTTGATATAAATCTGCATTTACCTGAATCCCTTTTCCCACAGAAAAGGAAGTCATCAAGGTAATGGTCTCTTGAGTTACATTGCACCCTGTGCCTAGTTTTCCATTCTATGTACTAAATTTTTCAAAAGCAGCGTACGCCACTGAGCAGCCCATGGGTAAAGCCCTATGTAAAATGAAATTGGAATCCTAACAAGTTGAAGTCCAGAAGGTGAACAGGCAAAATCTTAAATGCAGATTTTATGTCACATTTTGCCAGTTCAGACCCCATCCCGCACCCTCTAAACATACTCACCGCCTCATCGAAGGAAGTGTACCTAACTGTGCATAGTTCCCCAAGGGATGGCATCATTAACTGACATTCCCTCCAGAAAGGACAAGTGGTGGATTAGCTGGAACTCACCCTGGGCTTTTTTTTTGCACTGTGCCTAAAGGAGAAACCCTCAGGTTCTCAATGGGTGGTGTTGGGAACGGCCCAAGGACCCTACCCACCTTCACTTCTTTATCAATCTTATTCTGAACAATAATTTCCATGCCAGATATCGATCAGAGGTTCCGTGCAATAAATGCTTTGCACTCTCCGTCTGCCAGGATTCTGAACCTATATCTAAAGCCGTCCAACAAATGCCTGTCATTTTCTTTATGAGGGTAAACACTCAACCATTCTTCTAAAACCCTAACCTTAACTGGGCTGGGCGCCTGCTTTGAAACAGGTTGAATTTGAGTGCTGACCTCCACAGGTAATGCACTCATGCTTAAATCTACATGGCCTCCTTGTGCAAAATCCTCTGGAATTGTATTCAAAGCAAGGCATGCGGGGCTGAACCGCCTGCCCCACGCCAGGGTGGGGAATTTCAGTAGTGGCAATTTTTCTATTTAAGTGACCACTATCAAATCTATCGCCAGTGTTTGGCCTGGTAGGGGTAATGTGCTGAAGCTACAGACCTGGCTGGGGCTAGTCCCAGCACATGTTTGGATGAATAGCTCTCCATATGCGGAAGCCTTGGTCATACTGTTTGATTGAATTAATTACTCAATTATCTATGTGAATCAATGAATTTACTGTTGTTGTTGTTGTTTAGTCATTAAGTCATGTCCAACTCTTCATGACCCCATTGACCAGAGCATGCCAGGCCCTCCTGTCTTCCACTGCCTCCCGGAGGTGGGTCAAATTCATGTTGGTAGCTTCAATGACACTGTCCAACCATCTCGTTCTCTGTCATCCTCTTCTCCTCTTGCCTTCACACTTTCCCAACATCAGGGTCTTTTCCAGGGAATCTTCTCTTCTGATGAGATGGCCAAAATAATGGAGCCTCAGCTTCAGGATCTGTCCTTCCAGTGAGCACTCAGGGTTGAGTTCCTTCAGGATGGATAGATTTGTTCTCCTTGCAGTCCAGAGGACTCTCGAGTCACCTCCAGCACCACAAAAGCATCAATTCTTCAGCGGTCACTATTCTTCATGGTCCAGCTCTCACTTCCATACGTCACTACAGGAAAAACCATAGCTTTGACTATGCGGTCCTTTGTTGGCAAGGTGATGTCTCTGCTTTTTAAGATCCTATTGAGGTTTGTCATTACTTTCCTCCTAAGAAGAAGGCGTCTTTTAATTTTGTGGCCGCTGTCACCATCCGCAGTGATCATGGAGCCCAAAAAAGTAAAATCTGTTACTCCCTCCATATCTTCCACTTCTTTTTGCCAGGAGGTGTTAGGACCAGTGGCCATGATCTTAGTTTTTTTTTATGTTGAGCTTCAAACCATATTTGTGCTCTCCTCAATTAATTTATGTTTATTAAATAATTAAATTAACTTATTTAATATTAATCTAGTTGATTAATAGACTCTGTTGAATAAATTAGTTAAATAATTAATTAAATTGTTTTTAAAATCAAATCTTATAAATTTATTTTATATTTTAATCTATTTATTTATTATTTATTATTTATTATATTTTAATACTTATTTTACAAGTCTCCTTCTTTTATACGCATTGAGCAATTGGCTAGTGAACCCTCCAGTCCGTTAGCCACCAGTGCCTTGACTGTTTATAATTCGAAGGAAGTAAGTAGCAACAGGCAGCTAAAAAAGCTGGCACTGTTCGCGCTCAAAATTGGTTTTACCAGAAGGGGGGGTGCCTGACAAATGCAGTGATATTAAAGACAGGGTGCTGATCTGATGAATAGCTTGCTACCTACCAATCAGCCCTACTGGACTTCCCTCTTGTTATGTGCCTCCCTTTCCCTTCCTTTATTTATAAGTGGTATTAACTAAGTGCCCTAATTTAATCAGTCCGTTATTTATTTATTTATTTGAAACCTCCCACGCCGAAAAAATGGCTGGTGCGCACCACCCCACCACTTCCCCCCTTTCTCTGCTATCTACCACCAAGTATTAACTAAAGAATAAATTAAGAAGACAATGATTAAAATAATAAATAGTAATTCAAGAGTGACCCTACAGGAACGCTGGAACTCCGGTGATGCAGCAGAAAATCGCCAGTAGCACAGCAAGCTCTCTCTGTCTTTCTCAGTGCCCAAAAAAGAAGAGGGCGCTGTGAGGGGGGAATGCCCCTTAAGTAACCTGGTGTTCCCCCCTCCTACTTGTAAATCATGTGAGACTAGGCAGTCTCGCATTATCTGGGGTGTAGGGCAAAGAGCCAGCCACGCTGCCTAAAACCTGTCAGGCTTGTCAGTGGCTGCAATATTACCAGCAGTGTCTTCATCCCCATCCTGCTACAGCTCAACAGCTTGTAAATTTTGACTACTATTGTTATACCTATCTAAATGTTGGCTCCAAGCTCATATTAAACCATATTCCAGGTTTTAGAATACCAGTTTTCATGAGAAGGAAGCAATGAACACATGATGTCTTTGAGATGCAATCTTATGTAACAAGATTTACATTGAAATAGACAAATAAGTTAATTTTGGCCAAGTGTTAGATGTGCCATTGGCAATTATAAGGTGTCATTTTGTAAACTTGCTGTGGAACCAAATTCCTAAACTATTGATTGGAACTCTTTCCCTTCCATGCATGCTCCATTTTGCTTAATTTGCCAGTGCCTGAGGGAGGCAGATTATTGTCCATATATTCTACTCCTGCATATTTTCAGCAAATCAGAGCTAAATCCAGGATGGGCATAAGGAAGTCCTGATCACGGCTCTGGGTGACTTCTAGCAGATCACCAGTGTTTCCTGGCTTGCAGTTGTTTAGCAACAGCAACAAAATGACTCCTCTCCAACCACAAAGATGAAATTATACTGATAAAAGGAAAGATGTGCGTGGTAACAGGAGGTGAAATCCAATTTCCACAACTAGAGCATGCCCATTGAATAAATTGTGCTTATTTAGCCAACATTAATTTGAATTCCATTGATTCAACAGGCATACTTTAATTGGGACTGACTGTTGGCTTTAGACAAAGGAATCCATATCTATGTTGAAGGGCTTTGAGTTTGATTTTGTTCCTGTAATCAAATCCATGGGTGTTCAAACTCTTCCCTCCATTTTGACTACTTAGTCTGTGGAACTGTTCTGGAGAACCTGGACATTTACAGAAAATTGTGGAGTCAGAGCTGGTCATGAAAATGATACCAGGTACCTGAAGAGTTTGGGTTTTTGTTTTTATTCTGATCATAGACCTTTTGCAATGGATTCTGGTTAGTAAAAAGCAAAAAAATCAAATTGGTTTTCACAAACCTGAACTCTGACTATCCCCACTCTAACTATACCACCTTCCTGTCAAATGGGACATTCTGTCGATTATAAATAATTTCAAATACATGAAACTCAGTAGACCTGTGCCTAGAGTAGAAAAAGATTAATTCACTCTTCTTTCACAGCAGTTTTTTGTTTTTGTTTTTTTAAAAAAGCTCAAATTCCCAGAAATAACATGAACACAGAAACAGTCTGATCTTAAGGCTCCCTTTGGCAGCATACAAGAGTGTGTACGGATCAGTAATCACAAAAGACACTGCAAAACTCATGTCACAAGCAGATACACAAGAATAAACGTTTAGGTTTGACAGTCTGGTGATTTTTTTTTTTTAAAGACATGCTCTCAGTTTTATATGTGGACAAACAAATAGGAAATCCTGACTGCCATGAGGAAATAGCAACTAGGATATTTCAAGATAATATGATCGTATGCTGCTGAACTTGGTGCAATGGTTAGACTCCAGGCCCTATCACCCCCACTCCACATGACAACTAGTGTTGGGATTGGGGATGATGGAACTTGCAGTTCAACACACATGGAGGACAACAGTTTGGATAAACCTTAAAAATAAGCGAAAGCTTTATTTCAGCGACGTGGTGGCGCTGCGGGCTAAACCACAGAAGCCTGTGCTGCAGGGTCAGAAGACCAAGCAGTCGTAAGATCGAATCCACGCAACGGAGTGAGCGCCCGTCACTTGTCCCAGCTCCTGCCAACCTAGCAGTTCGAAAGCGTGTAAAAATGCGAGTAGATAAATAGGTACCACCTCGGTGGGAAGGTAACAGCGTTCCGTGTCTAAGTCACACTGACCATGGAAGATTGTCTTCGGACAAATGCTGGCTCTATGGCTTGGAAACGGGGATGAGCACCGCCCCCTAGAGTCGAGCATGACTGGACAAAAATTGTCAAGGGGAACCTTTACCTTTACCTTATTTCACTGAAGGTTTTACAGAGCTCAGCAAGGCTGTGGCCTTTTTCAAACATGAAGCCCAAGGAAGGGGATGGTGCTCTTAACTGGTTCCTGATTCCTCCCAAGATGCAATGGGTGCTGTTTCATATCTATTCAGTCTGTATAGTTTATCTCATTTCTACTGCTTTGGATGTCATTTGGGGAGGGGGAGATATACTTAAATCCATTAAATAAATTAGTGCATGTCACAATCAATTTAAGCAATGGTTGAGTAGGTGCTTCCACCTGCAGAGATCCATAGCAGTATAATCGTACACCAGAAATAGCATTAGGTGCACCATGACAAAAAGCATAGCATCACAAAATAATCATAGAATAGTTGAATTGGAAGGGTCTTATAAGGCTAGCCACCTGCTCAATTAGGGGATCCAAATCAAAGCAGATCTGACAGGTGGTTGTCCAAATTTCTCCCGAATGCCTCCAGAGTTGGAGCACTCACCACCTTCTTGAGGTAATTGGTTTCACTGTCTTACTGTCCAACAGTTTGAAGTATTTCCTGATATTCAGCCAAAATCTGGCTTCTTGTAGCTTGAGCACATTATTACGTGTCCTGCATTCTGGGGTGATCGAGAACAGATCCTACTCTGTCAGAGTCCAGCTCTAACATCAGTAAATGGGAGAGTACTCTGAAGAAAAACAAGGAGACTGCAGTCAGGGATTCAAAAACGAAGCATACTCGGTCGTGCCTGTAGGAAAAGGAACTTACTTGGCCATGCCCGGCACCTCCCTTTATTCAGTACTCAGGTTACACACGAATCACATTACAACCAATGAGGCATCAAGTACGTTCAGCCAAAAGAGCTAGGCATTTGGCTGATGCATTCTTCTGCCTACGTGACTTCCTTGTTCAGCTGTAATAAAGTCAGCAGACTCCCACACTACTCCTCCTCTATATGACTGTCTTTCGAGTATTTGCAAAGTGCTATCACATTTCCCCTCAGTCTTCTCAAGGCTAAACATACCCAGTTCTTCCAGTCTTTCCTCATAGAGCTTGGTTTCCAGTCCACTGGTCATCCTTGTTGCTCTCCTCTGAACTTGCTCAAGTTTGTTGACATCCTTCTTAAAATGTGGTGTTCAGAACTGGGCATAGTACTCGAGATGAAGCCTAACCAAAGCTGAATTGAGATGAACTAGTGCCTTATGGAATTTGGAGACTATCCTTCTGTTAATGAATCCTAAAGTAGTATCTGACTTTTTTGCAGCCACATCCTACTGTTGGCTCATACTCAACTTTTCATCTACAACAATTCCAAGATCCTTCTCACTTGTATTACTGAACCAAATATCCTCCATCTTGAAGAACTTTGCATTTCATTCTGTAATTTGGCTCCATTTCTCAAGCCTATCAAGATCTTTTTGAATTTTGTTCCTGTCTTCCAAGGTATTAGCTATTCCACCCAATGTTGTGTCATCTGCAAATTTAATGAATATTCCATGCACTCCCTCATCCAGGTCCTCCAAAGCAAAAGGAATTATCTGCTATAAATGTAATAAATATTCACAATATTCATTATCTGCCTTGTCAAAAAAGTCTCAATACATTGGCTAAAATCCTGTTGCTCAGTCTAGTAGATCACCACAGAGTATGCCAACTAATCTGGTGAGTCAACTCCTCTGTAAATTTAATTAATTCAATGGGCCTATTCTAGTTGTTCCTTGCTATGCTAAAGTAAAGTCATAACCATAAGAGATCCATTTGAACCAATAGAACTTATAGTGATGATGGCTCACCAAATCTCCACTGATTAAAAGGCCTATCTAGTATGACTTACACTTACCAACAGGATTTCACCCATTGAGAAATCCCATCGAAAGTATCCAGAATCTCCCTTCAGTTTTTAAAAGTCCATTTTATTATGACAAAGACTGTTCTCCTCTTTCAAAGAGAATGCACAGTGGAATCTCCCAAAATGTTGTAATTCTTGTTTTAAAACGTACGCTCTGGCACCCCTTCCATAGGGAGGGCCATCTGCATCGACACAACAGAGGAGGGGTGCCCTTGAAAAGTCTATATTAATTTGGTCCACTGTCCAGACTCAATTAACCAAGGACTCGAAGTTCTCCCAGCCCCGTCACTACTCCCCACTTCAGGCAGTGGTTTCCTGAACCCCTCCCTCAGTCTGTTCATTGCTCTTCCTTTCACTAGTCCAGTACCATGGCACCCTGCAGTAAGGACTGGTAGTCCCAAATGGAGGACTGTTTCCACTGAAGGGAAGCTCTTTCAATGGCCGAATGAGAGGTGAGGGATACAATTTCTGCCATTGTCATTACCAACATCTCTGTTGGGTGAGAGTGGGTCCACATGGTGGAGTCTCTGTGGGCCATCATAGTTGTTGATTCAGAGATTACAGTAAAGTAAAGCTAGGTGTGGAAATCCTGTGTACATGCTCCCAGGCCAAGTTCTCACCGTTGCTGATCCATGTGTCCCTCAGGATTTTGGGCTGCACCTCCGCCAAAGTATAGAAAAATGGTGGCAACTCTTCCTAAGCTTTTGCTGATGACTCAACTCTTTGCCATCCTCTTCCTTTCTTATCCCCAGCTTCACTCTTCCCTTCCTTTCTGTGCACTTCCCTTGCTGCAGGTATTCCTGACCCTGACTCCCACCTAGATGTTCCTTTTTCACACCACCATCTCCTGGTGGCTCTGTAGCTAGGGCCAGTGTGTGCTCCTCCTGGAGATATGAAGATGGAGCAGAGAGCCCTCCAGGGATGACAGGGGCATGTTGTTGTTGTTTAGTTGTTTAGTCGTGTCCGACTCTTCGTGACCCCATGGACCACAGCACGCCAGGCCCTCCTATCTTCCACTGCCTCCCGGAGTTGTGTCAAATTCATGTTGGTTGCTTCGCAGACACTGTCCAGCCATCTCATCCTCGGTCGTCCCCTTCTCCTCTTGCCGTCACACTTTCCTAACATCAAGTTTTTTTCCAAGGAGTCTTCTAATGAAATGGCCAAAGTACTGGAGCCTCAGCTTCAGGATCTGTCCTTCCAGTGAGCACTCAGGGTTGATTTCCTTTAGAATTGATAGGTTTGTTCTCCTTGCAGTCCAGGGGATTCTCAAGAGCCTCCTCCAGCACCACAATTCAAAGGCATGCCACCACGTAAAATTATTTCATTTTATGAAACATTCTCTGTTTGAGGTTTTGGTTTCCATTTCTTCACTGCAGCTTTTAGCTCATCTCAAGCACTGACTAGAAGACAGCTGTCTCTTTGAAAATTCCTCTACCGGTTCACTTTAGAAAGAAGGAGCTTGCTACAAATCCACAGAATCCACATAACTACAACAGCAAATTTTGGACCAGTTGGTTACTACAGCTATGGGTCCACAGCTGCACATATTATCAGAAACCAGGTTCCCCTAGCATAGCCTTGAACATCCTGAAGGCACATTTTACAATATGAAGCTTTTAATTTTTTTTATGTTAATGCTTCCAGTTAATGTTAATGTTAGTTAACATTATGGTTAACGTTTTGACTAGATTGAAAAAATACTTCTGCCTGTGTATTTTGGTGGCCTGAACACTGTTGTTGTTATGTGCTCTCAAGTTGGAACCAACTTACAGCAACCTGAATAAAGCTTTTCAAGGTAACTGAAACATTGAAGGAGTGGCTTTACCAGTTCCACAGCTACGGTGACAGCCTACATGTAACATGGACCATTATTACATCTTCTACAAATTTTTACTATGAACAAGTGTGTACAATATATGTTGGCATGTTCTGCCCTTCTGATTCAATGTTTGTTCCATTTCACAACCCGGTTTCTGCAGCCAATAAGTAAGAAAGAAGAATCTTTGTCAGGGCTTCTGTAAAACAACTGGGAGTAATATCTCTTGCTAATCTATAGGAAATCACTCAGTAAAGCAGTAACAGGCAGTTTTGATACCTGGAGTGATTGGCACTGCCCCCAACCCCTCAGAATGTGATGCTGTCCCCACAGGGGAGAAAAATTCAATAGCCAGAAGGCGGTGGCATTTATTTTCCTAACATTCATCAGTAGATTCAACTTTGGGGCAAAGGCCTTGTTCCCTGACCCTAGTTACAGCCCTGCCATTCAGTGATTTACCATTACAGTAGGACTGCGGTATCTGCAGAGGATCAGTTCCAAGCCCCTCTCCCAGCAGATGCTGAAAGATGTGGAACAATCAAAAGCTCTACATTGCTGGGTCTCTGGGTCCCTCTGGTGTCCAGTTCAGATAAATACACTCTGGAAATACATATATGTATGTATATGCATTTCTGGTGTTTTCTATTTAGTATTTTCAGCCTATGAGATAAGTGAATCAGTGGATACTGATTCTGTGGATAGGGATGATCCTACTATAGTTTTTTTTATGCCTGCCTTTGAGTCCAACAGTGTCATTATGCTGAGTGACAATTGATTTCTAAGATTTAGTAGGGTTTTTTTTTCTGAGCCCAGAAATTCTTTCAGCTGGACTTACCAGAGAATAAACTGGGACGTTTTATACCCTAGACATTTGGTCTGTCAATAAACCTGTAAGTTAATAGGTGGAAGACACTAATTTAAAATACCCTCACACTACAGTAATAATTGGAATGAATCAACCTTCTACACAATGTATCCAGTCAAAGCAAGAGAAACTCTACAATAATAGCCAAGTGTTCTCCCTCTGCTGCAGAAGGAAATGCTGCTGATGGACAGAAGAGCATGTTACTGATTAGATCTGGACCAGCATCTCACAGCCTAGGATTATAGTTTCTGCAATTTGCTTGAGTTTGTACAACCTAAATATCAGATAACATTTAGGTTTACATTTTCCATGGAACACTGTCTCGAGAATGTATTGATTCCTGGAGTATCATATTACTCCAGAGCTGGTGCAGGCCAAGAGGAGAGTTTTATTTTTTTTTCCTGCTGACCTTTGAAAAACAAGATTGTATGACTACATACAGAGACTTGAGTGACCTTCAAGAATCCAAACAGGGCTTTGTGAATTTCATTGTGTGTTAAGTAAGGTTGCTAGAAACAAAAAGGAGTAATAACACTTCTCCAGGCACATTGCACAACCAGTTGAAAAGGATAATCAACTGCACAATAAAATTAGGCAATTTTTATTTCCTGTGCAGAAAACTGACACAATTACACAAGTAGGAAGCTATCTGCACTGAGACAAACAGAATCCTAGTGTATGAGAAGAAAAATAATGAATGTACATGAGCATATTTGTACTTTCCAATGTGGGAAGGACTTCAGTGTAGGAAATGTCATGATCTCAGACATTTTCCAAATCACAACTTCATAGCTATTGGAAACAAGCACCAACACATGTACCAGGAGATCAGCATCAGTGGAAAGGGAGTGAAATAGCCAGATAACCCAAATGTGCTTAGTTCTCTTTTCTGTTTTCTAGATCTATATGTAGATGGTTATTATGAAGCTCACTTCCTTGCTCCTTCTTCTCAAGTCACATCCTGCTTCTTCCTGTTTCTAAATACAGAGACATAATCACATGTCTTCTCCATAATGGCTGAAGAGACTTGCATACATGGAAGCTTGTTCTATGGAGTTTAGTAACAAGAGTTTAAGAAACTTTCCTTTCCACTACCCATAAAAAATATGATGCTAGAAGATGAGCCCCTCAGGTTAGAAGGTGTCCAAAATGCTACTGAGGAAGAGTGGAGGACAAGTACAAGTAGGTCCAGAGCTAATGAAGCAGTTGGGCCAAAGCCGAAAGGATGCTCAGCTGCGGACATGCATGGAAGTGAAAGGAAAGTCCGATGCTGCAAAGAAAAATACTGCATAGGAACCTGGAATGTAAGATCTATGAACCATGGTAAGCTGGAGGTGGTCAAACAGGAGATGGCAAGAATAAACATTGACATCCTGCGCAACAGTGGATGGGAATGGGCGAATTCAATTCAGATGATTATCATATCTACTATTGTGGGCAAGAAGACCATAGAAGAAATGGAGTAGCCCTCACAGTCAACAAAAGAGTGGGAAAAGCTGTACTGGGATACAATTTCAAAAATGATAGAATGATGTCAATACGAATCCAAGGCAGACCTTTCAACATCACAGTAATCCAAGTTTATGCACCAACCACCAATGCTGAAGAGGCTGAAATTGACCAATTCTATGAAGACTTACAACACCTTCTAGAACTGACCACCAAAGAAAGATGTTCTTCTCATTCTAGGGGACTGGAATGCTAAAGTAGGGAGCCAAGAGATAAAAGATATAACAGGGAAGTTTGGCCTTGGAGTTCAGAATGAAGCAGGGCAAAGGCTAAGAGTGTTTTGACAAGAGAACAAGCTGGTCATTACAAACACTCTTTTCCAATAACACAAGAGGCGACTCTACACATGGACATCACCAGATGGGCAATACAGTGGTGCCTTGACTTATGATCATAATCCATTCCAGAAGATGGACATAACTCAAAATGGACATAAGTCGAAGCACCATTTCCCATAGGAATGCATTGAAATGCAATTAATCCATTCCAGCCGAAATGGTCATAAGTACGGACATTCGTAAGTTGAGGCTCTACTGTATTGAAATCAGATTGATTATGTCCTCTGCAGCCAAAGATGGAGAAGCTCTATGCAGTCAGCAAAAACAAGACCTGGAACTGATTGTGGTTCTGATCATCAGCTTCTTATATCAAAACTCAAGCTTAAACTGAAGAGAGTAGGAAAAACCACTGAGCTAGTCAGGTATAATTTAAACCAAATCCCTTATGAATACACAGTGGAAGTGAAGAACAGATTTAAGGAACTAGATTTGGTGGACAGAGTGCCTGAGGAACTTTGGATAGAGGCTCGTAACATTGTACAGGAGGCAGCAACAAAAACCATCCCAAAGAAAAGAAAATGCAAGAAAGCAAAGTGGCTGTCTAATGAGGCCTTACACATAGCAGAGAAAAGAAGGGAAACCAAATGCAAGGGAGATAGGGAAAGTTACAGAAAAGTAAATGCAGACTTCCACAGAATAGCAAGCTGAGACAAGAGGGCCTTCTTAAATGAAGAGTGCAAAGAAATAGAGGAAAATAATAGAAAGGGAAAAACCAGAGATCTGTTCAAGAAAATGGAGATTTTAAAGGAACCTTTTGTGCAAAGATAGCCATGATAAAGGACAAAAATAGTAGGGACCTCACAGAAGCAGAAGACATCAAGAAGGCATGGAAGAAGACACAGAGGAATTATATCAGAAAGATCTGGTTGTTCTGGACAACCCAGATAATGTGGTTGCAGACCTTGAGCCAGACATCCTGGAGAGTGAAGTCAAGTGGGCCCTAGAAAGCTTGTCTAACAACAAGGCCCGTGGAGGTGATGGCATTCCAGTTGAACTATTTAAAATCTTAAAATATGATGCTGTTAAGGTGCTACACTCAATATGCCAGCAAGTTTGGAAAACTCAACAGTGGCCAGAGGACTGGAAAAGATCAGTCTACATCCCAATCCCAAAGAAGGGCAGTGCCAAAGAATGCTCCGACTACCCTACAATTGCACTCATTTCCCACACTAGCAAGGTTATGCTCAAAATCCTCCAAGGTAGGCTTCAACAGTATGTGGACTGAGAACTCCCAGATGTACAAGCTGGATTTCAAAGGGGCAGAGGATCTGGAGACCAAATTGCTAACATGCACTGGATCATGAAGAAAGCCACAGAGTTCCAGAAAGAACATCTACTTCTGCTTCATAGACTATGTAAAAACCTTTGACTGTGTGGACCACAGCAAACTATGGTAAATTCTTAAAGAAATGTGCCTGACCACCTTATCTATCTCCTGAGAAATCTATATGTGGGACAGGAAGCAAGAGTTAGAACTAGATATGGAACAACTGATTGGTTCAAAATTGGGAAAGGAGTATGACAAGGCTGCATATGGTCCCCCTGCTTATTTAACTTATATGCAGAATGCATCATGCAAAAGGCTGTACGGGAGGAATCCCAAGCTGGAATTAAGACTGCCGGAAGAAATATCAACAACCTCCGATATGCAGATGATACCACTCTGATGGCAGAAAGTGAGGAGGAATTAAAGAACCTGGTAATGACGGTGAAAGAGGAGAGTGCAAAAATTTTTCTGAAACTCAACATCAAAAAAACTAAGATCATGGCCACTGGTCCCATCACCTCCTGGCAAACAGAAGGGGAAGATATGGAGGCAGTGACGGATTTTACTTTCTTGGGCTCCATGATCACTGCAGATGGTGACAGCAACCATGGAATTAAAAGTCGCCAAAGAATTTATGCTTTTGAATTGTGGTGCTGGAGGAGACTCTTGAAAGTCCCCTGGACTGCAAGGAGATCAAACCTATCCATTCTGAAGGAAATCAACCCTGAGTGCTCACTGGAAGGACAGATCCTGAAGCTGAGGCTCATTACTTTGGCCATCTCATCAGAAGAGTAGATTCCCTGGAAAAGACCCTGATGTTAGGAAAGTGTGAAGGCAAGAGGAGAAGGCGACGACAGAGGACAAAATGGTTGGACAGTGTCACCGAAGCTACCAACATGAATTTAACCAAACTCCGGGAGGCAGTGGAAGACAGGAGGGCCTGGAGTGCTCTGGTCCATGGGGTCACGAAGAGCGGGATATGATTTAATGACTAATCAACAACACCTATATATGGATTTCATGGTTTTATAATTATTTTTCTGTCTTGGATTGCAAATATAAATCTGCCAGTTTCAGTGTGAAGACTGACTAATTTAAGCTGTATGTTCAATTGCTGCTTATCAACATTATCATGCAAGAGATAACTAGGGTGCTGCCCATATAATGGTTTCTCAAATGATGTTTCCCTGTTCTGTGGACATTTCATTCATGTAGGTTGGTTTTCTCCTGCAGGCCGTAATACTTTTAGTCATTTATTATTTTCTAATGTCATTTTATTAAATAGAACTTTGCTTCCAAAGAAGTAGTTTCAAAGTTTGACTATATAACCCACTGAGACAGTCATAAGGTTGATAAACCCGCACTTACCCATGCTCTGTGGACACTAAGGGTCTTTAGAACCTAATAACTTTTGAACTGCAGAGCTGGGAGGGACCCTATGGATCATCAAGTCCAGCCCCTGTCAAGGACGCATGGTGGGGAACTGAACTCCCAATCTTTGGCTCCGCAGCCAGAGACCTAAGCCACTGAGCTATCTAGCGGCATTGGTATTTTGACAGAAGGACTTGGGTTTTCCACAATTCTTCTTTGTCTACAACAACAACAATGTTGACTACTACGACTACTACTACCACTACTACTACCACTACTACTACCACTACTACTACTGCTGCTGCTGCTGCTGCTGCTGCTGCTGCTGCTACTACTACTACTACTACTACTACTAGTAGTAGTAGTAGTAGTAGTAGTAGTACAATTTGGAAGAATATTAGATTCAGCGAGGTTCTCAAAGACCACATGGCAGTCATGCACAGAATCAAAACAAATTTGTGGGACCAAAACAACTTGTATATTTCAATTTGAAGCTCTTAATGTCAGTAAAAAGGCCTGAAGAGTAGTATTTCAACCCTTTAGAATGGGAAAAGTTGTAAATAACTAAGAAACCACCATATGGTGGTAGCATGGTATAGAGAGTGTAGCCCTCTAGTAAATCCCACTGCTATCACAGAGTAGAAGTGTGGCTTCTGAAGAATCCCTTAGGGCAAGACTAGGACCCCAGCAGGTCCTAGTCTAAAGTTTCTAACCTTGTGTGGGAACATCAGAGATATTTTAAGGGGATATTTAGAGGGGTATTTGAGGCCACAAACTGCTTTAGATCTCATTAAAAATGGATTGGATGAAAAGGCTGAAACAAAATTTTACTCATTTTTGAAATGTGATAGGATGAGTTTTGACATTTGTGAATTTTAAATAATGTTCAAATGAGTATTTGACTTTAACAAAATGAGCAACAAGCACTTGAACTGCTAGAATTGCAGCTCTTGCTTGCTGGATTAGAGATCCTCAGTTTGGTTTGCAGTGGGCATGTGTCAATAAGGAACAGAACGGGATCCTAGGTGACATCCAGGGGCATCCATTCTAGGGAACTGGGCATTTCCCACCTCTGCTGAATCCTCATGGATAGCTTCCTTTTGAACATGCTGCTATCATACAAGCAACTTAATTATACAACATAAACTACTGTAATATGAATAAACTAATATGAATTCTTAAAACATGTGAGGCCTACATGTTGTGTTCTGTATTAAGGCATGTCCTGTGTCATTTTTTTCTCTATTTAAATTTACAATGTTGAGCTCCTACACATTGTCTGTTTTTTCTCTCTTTTTCTTCAGAGGGCTGACACTAACTATCTCTGCAGTTATCTTTTTATATTATCTGGTAACTGCTTTTCTTTATAATGATGTACTGTGTATGCCACACATGGGCCTGGAAATATAACAATACCATAAATTAGAGAAAGATGATGATTGATTTAGGAACCCCATTATTATTATTTTTACCATAACTGTGCTAGTGGAATGCAAGAATGGCTGCCTTTAACCAGACCTTCTACTGTCTTTCAGATAAGCTTTACATAATCCCGGGGAACAAAACCAAACCTGGACAGCTTTATGAAGATAATAACAGCAATTACATCCTGATTCTATAGGGAAAAATCCTCAGCAAATCACGGATGGAAATTTATAAAAGTGAGGTATCCTTGGAAAAATTCACACTGGTATGTCCGTGTGTGTTCGTGTGAAGCTACTGAACTTCTAAAAGATGAAGCCTTCAAGTGGGGCGGGGGGGGGGTCACTACTGACGTCTGTCCTCAGCAGGTGTTGCAGCTTTGCTAATCAAGCTGATCACAATTACAACTTAGTCATATCCTTCAAATTCTTCCCTTCATTTCACTGTTGCTTTCTGACAGCTGCTCTGCTTAGCTGTCCTGCTGCTTCCCAAGCTACCGTGAATCCCTTCGGGCAACTGGAGATAGGCTCAAGAGCAGCCGGTCGGCAAACTAAATCAGAACAGCGGAAGAGGACAGCCGGCAACAGTTGTGAGGAAGCAGACTCTCTAAATCCATGGGGTCATAGAAATCACCTTACATGGCACATATTTTTCTGGCGCCTGCTTCCAAATGGAAGACTCATGAGCAGATGATGGTTGGCAGAGGAAAGTCCCAGTTTTCCTCCACAGGGTCTCCTGCTGAAATGAAGCTTAAGGGCATGTCACTGCATTTTTACATATGTTTGCACCCCTTTTATCCCTCTCTTTTCACCATTCCATCTTTTGTCTCCTCTTCTGTGTGTATCAGCACTAGACAATTATCGAAGTCTGCTAGGACTTCAACTGGCCTTATTCCTTCCTGCTGTATCCTAATATTTTAAGTCTGGCGAGAATTCTCTGCTCTAGTTCAGAGGAGTCCACTAGAATCCTCGACAGTGCTTCCCAGCCTGGAGTCCCCAGATGTTCTTAGACTACAACTCCCAGAAAGGCTGGCCAAAAGAGCTAGTGGTGAAGGCTTCTGGGAGTATTAGTCCAAGAACATCTGGGAACTCAACATTGGTAACCACTGCTCTAGAAGAAAAACTTAAATTACTGTACAAAACTAAAAATGAGTCAGCAGGAGGGAGCCAAGCTATTTAAACTGGTGCCAAACAGCTATAGAGAACTGACAGAAAGTTCTACAACAGCGTTACAGGCTAGCTTTCTTTTCTTCTCATTTAGAAACATTCATCTTGAGCTGATGGGAAGCAAATATGCCCATACCCAAAGCAGCCTTAATATAGCCCAAACAAAGAGCTGTTTTTAATACAGCCTTCCTTAAGCTGATGCCCTCCAGATTACTTTTACAATTGTTATTACTATTCCCAGCATCCCTAGCCAGCACACCCTTTGGAGTAGTGGTCTTCTACCTGGCTGGGACCCAGATGTTCTTCGACTAGAGTGAGCCAGCACAGCCAATGATCAGACCTTCTGGGAACTGTTGTAAAAGAAGAATCAGAGGAGCTTGGACTTGTTTTGGTTGATTCAAAGTAATAGCAAAATCATCAAACAGTATTTTCCAGTGATACAGTGGTAATCTAGAAACCTTTCTCATGGTGATTCAAACTATTTGGAAAGCTAGTATCTGAAGCCTATGACCTTGCAGGATATAAACCTTCCCTGTGCCTTCTCAGTTACTCAGTAATGTAATGTTGATAGGAAGCATGACCATCAGGGAAAGGAGGAAGTTGCTTTTTTGGAATACAACCCCCTGCACCCAGATTCTGAGAGGAACTTTCCTTTTATTGATAGTGCATGATTATAAGAAATCATTCTTTTTTTTGTTGAAATAGTTTGAGTACAGTGGGAGCTTTTCTTGTCTCACACAGTTTGCAGATTGTTTTCCTTTGTGATTGATCTTCAGGATTTAAGCATGTGATTTCTTTGGAGTCTGGTTTTTCAAACATGGAAGACTATCTGAGTTGAGGTTTGTTCGGCACTAATGTTCTTCAGGTCCTAGTCACAGAATGTCTATAATGGTTTCAAATGTTTCCTCTAAAATAGCTGGTTGTTGCCTAGCTATATATTTCAACAAAATTATAGTGATCTCTGTTTATTTTCTCTTTACACACTCAGCTTCAGAAAATACAAGGCAAAGAGCATTTTGGAGAGAGAGAGAGAGAGTTATTAAACAGAATGTCTTATTTCTCCATTTGGTTTATATTTCACCTATATCTCAGTGATGTGCCCCAGGGTGGTTGCCGAGTCGCAATCTTGCACAATGTAGTAAGCAATAGTATATTTGTTTATTTTATTCATTTAAAATATTTTATCCACTTTTCTTTTTAAAAAGGTAGCTTACATCATTAAAAGACAGTATTTAAAGCTAACAACAGTGAGTATACAAATACTAAATACAAATAGAAAAAAGGATCAAACAAATGTCGTCCTAAAAAAACAGTAAACAAAAGCAACACCAAGACACATTTAAAATCTTGAAAGATGATGCTGTTAAGGTGCTACATTCAATATGCCAGCAAGTTTGGAAAACTCCACAGTGGCCAGAGGATTGGAAAAGATCAGTCTACATCCCAATCCCAAAGAAAGGCAGTGCCAAAGAATGCTCCAACTGCCGTACAATTGCACTCATTTCACACGCTAGCAAGGTTATGCTCAAAATCCTGCAAGGTAGGCTTCAGCAGTATGTGGACTGAGAACTCCCAGAAGTACAAGCTGGATTCCGAAGAGGCAGAGGAACTCGAGACCAAATTGCTAACTTGCACTGGATTATGGAGAAAGCCAGAGAGTTCCAGAAAAATATCTACTTCTGCTTCATTGACTATGCGAAAGCCTTTGACTGTGTGGACCACAGCAAACTATGGCAAGTTCTTAAAGAAATGGGAGTGCCTGACCACTTTATCTGTCTCCTGAGAAACCTGTATGTGGGACAGGAAGCAACAGTTAGAACTGGTCATGGAACAACTGAGTGGTTCAAAATTGGGAAAGGAGTACGGCAAGGCTGTATATTGTCCCCCAGCTTATTTAACTTATATGCAGAATACATCATGCGGAAGGCTGGACTGGAAGAAACCCAAGCCGGAATTAAGATTGCCGGAAGAAATATCAACAACCTCCGATATGCAGATGATACCACTCTGATGGCAGAAAGTGAGGAGGAATTAAAGAACCTTGTAATGAGAGTGAAAGAGGAGAGTGCAAAAAACGGTCTGAAACTCAACATCAAAAAAACTAAGATCATGGCCACTGGTCCCATCACCTCCTGGGAAATAGAAGGGGAAGATATGGAGGCAGTGTCAAATTTTATCTTCCTGGGCTCCATGATCACTGCAGATGGAGACAGCAGCCCTGAAATTAAAAGACGCCTTCTTCTTGGGGGGAAAGCGATGACAAATCTTGACAGCATCCTAAAAAGCAGAGACATCACCTTGCCAACAAAAGTCCAAATAATCAAAGTTATGGTTTTTCCTGTTGTGATGTATGGAAGTGAGAGCTGGACCATAAGGAAAGCAGACTGCCGAAGAATTGATGCCTTTGAATTGTGGTGCTGGAGGAGGCTCTTGAGAATCCCCTGGACTGCAAGGAGAACAAACCTATCAGTTCTAAAGGAAATCAACCCTGAGTGCTCACTGGAAGGACAGATCCTGAAGCTGAGGCTCCAGTACTTTGGCCATCTCATGAGAAGAAAAGAGTCCTTGGAAAAAACCTTGATGTTAGGAAGGTGTGACGGCAAGAGGAGAAGGGGACGACCGAGGATGAGATGGCTGGACAGTGTCTGCGAAGCAGCCAACATGAACCTGACACAACTCTGGGAGGCAGTAGAAGACAGGAGGGCCTGGCGTGCTCTGGTCCATGGGGTCACGAAGAGTCGGACACGACTAAACGACTAAACACACACACACAAGACATATTCAAGGCACTAAGGCACAGATAAAAAGCCCATTCAGGTAGCCAGTCAGTAAGGGAAAACTTTCCTGAAGAGAAAGCTCTTGTTTTTTTGTTCACTAGGGTACTTCCTTTGTTGATAAATACATTCATAGAAAGAATCGAGAATCCTACTGTTGTTCATGTAAGATTTGCACAAATTGCTGCATTTTTGCAATGAGACACAGAAAGTCATGCAAACCTTACACAAACACCAGGAGGATAATGGCCAGTGTATCTGTAAAAAGGATTCAAAACTGCAAGCAGAGAAAATATAGAGCTAATGTTGAGGAGACAAATTGATGATGCAGCTATCTCTTTGGCTAAACTAGTGGAGTCTTTAAAAGAAGTACTGAAGGAAATCCAGCAGGATAGCCAAGGATCTGGTTATACATTAAATGAAAGACAATCTAAAAAGCTAGGACTTAATTTAGATTGTGAAAAGAAAAGCTCTGTGAAAGAGTTTTCAGTTCCATGGAAAGACGTCTCAAATAAACATTTGGGCATTAAAATATCTGTGGATTTAAAGACTCTATTTGAGCGGAATTATGATCTAGCAGTAAAAGAAATCAAGGAGGATATCAGTAAATGGAGTAGGATAAATTAATCATAGGTGGATCAGATAGCCTTAATAAAGTCTAACGTCCCTCTAAAAGTGCCTTTTCTATCTCTTATATTGCCTATTAATATATCAAATAAAATGTTACAACAGGGGATAGGATGTATGTTAAGCTTGTAAATAATGGAGTGGGAGTGAATTATGCCACAAACAGTGAATGCTGTACATGCGCCTGGTAGCTCAGCTGGAAACTGTGCTGGAATGGATGGAAAGAGAAACCTTTCAACAGATCTATGGAAACCTAGACTGTCCTTATGGAAAAACCTACACAAAAAGTACAGTGTTTAAGAAATGGGCAGAGACATGACTTCATTCCCAATACAGGCTCCCTTTTATTAATTATGCCAATCACAATGAGCATCTACATTTACCATCCTCCTCCCCTGCCTTACACTGGCAAAACATGTTTGATTAATGAGTTTTCCCCTATGCCTGTCCTTCTTTTAAAAACATGAATCAGAGTGTTAATAATTCATTAAAAATCTCTTTTGTATGCTTGACTTTATATGCCAGGATCCAAGCATTTTGTATGAATTCCATATTTTTTTCTGTTGTTCTGCTTGTTGTTCAAATGCTCAATTTTTAATATATCTTGATATAAAATAAATAAATAAACTGTGGTGGAGCTGGAAAAGCATTGGCGATACTGGGAGAGTTCAACATGGAAGTATGAGTGTTACAAACAATTGTGTCCATGAATGTTTCTCAATCTTTCTAAGCCCTTCTTGTGTACTCAATAATTATATGTAAAAACTGAAATACTATAACTAAAAAGAAATCAAATATCTATAAATTTAGAAAAAAGTTTTATATCAACCTTCAGATTTATTACTGTTGATTAAACATATATTTGCTGAAATCCTGTTGGTCAGCTCTGCATCCACAATGGGGATGGTGTCATCATCAGTGGCAAACAGCTGGTGATTAAGGCAAATTGTCACTCATTGAAGATTATGTCAGGGTGCATGCAACTCTTGTACAATGTGACAAAATTTCACACACACCCCAAATTGCCAAAGGAATCCCTTAATCCAGCAGCCAGTGGATGTTTGCAATATGATCTCAAGTGCCTCTTCCTTTTCAGAATCCAGCTTGAATACCAGGAACTTCACACTCTATATAAGGTAAAAGCCTTGTTGCAACATCTTGAACATCACTTGTTTTCAAGGTAAGAAATGTTCAGCAGTGGTTTACCATTGCCTCCTCTTGTGCGGTATCAACAAAAGTGTCACTGCTTGTCAGTGAGAAAATTCTCTGACAGCATCACCTTTAGCTACCACTGCTGCCCAGCAGATGTCCTCCAGAAGTCTCTCCACCCCTGTTACTCCTGAAGAGGATGGGTTGATTTTAGTCTTGAGCATCAGGTGTGAACATTCCACCTTGGGTGATCCCTTCTAGGAGTCCATGCCCATAATGAAGTCTAGCATCCTGAGTGCATTGCACATGCCTTCCCGAACACACTGAACCCCTTTCATCATATTAAGGTGTGCATCCAAGAAGGGGAGTATTTTAGTTACTCTTAAAATTATGGGAGTGATGGATCACTAAAGAGGAGGAATATGACACAATTCAAGTGTCAACTTGTGGTGTGCTTCATGCTCTTGCCTTAAGTTTTATTTAGGGTAAAGCTGAGCTGTGTGGAAGGAAATAATTTTTTATATGAAGTCTAACAGCTTGAAGGATTCAGAGGTCTGTATGTGTTTAAGGAACAGAAAACTGACTATTGCAATGGAGAGCAAAGAGGTACTCTTTAACATTTTAATGAATGGCAGCTAACTACTTTTGGGGACTTGTGATAATGATGAGTCATCAAGTCAATTCTGACTTAAGGTGGCCCTTTTTCAGGGATTTCCAAGTACAAAATGCTCAAAAGTGGTTTACTGGGGCATCCTAGGATTGTGCAGCTTGCCCAGGGCCACACAGGCTGGCTGTACTCACAGAAGGCATAGTGGGGAATTGAACTCCCAACCTCTGGTTCAACAACCACTGAGCTATCCATATCAGCTTTGGAACATTGCTACCATAGTTAATTACTTTTTAAAGACAACTTTCCAAATTCTGGAATTACTCAGATGATATTATTTGTAGGAATTATTGAAATGATATAATGGCACCAAGATTTACAGAAATAAAAGTGATTACTAGGTATATTACAAGAAGCATGATTTTGTCAGGGACATTATTTTCCCTTGTAAACTATTACACAATTTGGTCTGAAAGAAAGAGAACTCTGAACTGGGGTGAGAGAAAGAACCATTCAATCTGCATAGTTTTTTTCAATAATAGGGTCAAGCTAAATTGAGCATGAAATAAAGTCCAAATCAGTAGACTGAGAGACTTTCATGGTAATTAACAGGCTACAGAATAGCCATAAGGGGATTATGAAAGAAAGTTCTTGAAAGTTTTTGAATGCCCCAATTCCTTTGGAAAGCTGAGGGTGGGGGTGGAGGGAAATCGTGGGAATAATTGCAATATTTTCATTAGATGCAATCTTCTAAGATCTTTCCCTTCACAAGGCTCCCTAAAAACGGACTGTACATCAGCAATTGAGAGGATACTCGGAAAGGAAATTGTCTCAGGTTTATTTATTTATTTATTTATGGAATTTGTATACTGTGAAGTTTCATAAACCACTATTGCTTAATTGCCTCGCAATCTGACAAAAGGCTTTGGGGTCAGCTAGTATGGCCACTGGTCCCATCACCTCCTGGCAAATAGAAGGGGAAGATATGGAGGCAGTGACAGATTTTACTTTCTTGGGCTCCATGATCACTGCAGATGGAGACAACAGCCCCGAAATTAAAAGATGCTTGCTTCTTGGGAAGAAAGCGATGACAAACCTTGACAACATCCTAAAAAGCAGAGACATCACCTTGCCAATGAAAGTCCGCATAGTCAAAGCTATGGTTTTTCCTGTAGTGATGTATGGAAGTGAGAACTGGACCATAAAGAAAGCTGACCGCCGAAGAATTGACGCTTTTGAATTGTGGTGTTGGAGGAGGCTCTTGAGAGTCCCCTGGACTGCAAGGAGAACTAACCTATCAATTCTAAAGGAAATCAAGCCTGAGTGCTCACTGGAAGGACAGATCCTGAAGCTGAGGCTCCAGTACTTTGGCCATCTCATGAGAAGAGAAGACTCCTTGGAAAAGACCCTGATGTTAGGAAAGTGTGAAGGCAAGAGGAGAAGGGGACGACAGAGGATGAGATGGTTGGACAATGTCATCGAAGCTACCAGAATGAATTTGACACAACTCCGGGAGGCGGTGGAAGATAGGAGGGCCTGGCGTGCTCTGGTCCATGGGGTCATGAAGAGTCGGACACGACTAAACGACTAAACGACGACGAGTATGGCCAAGCACAACTTTCTTCTACAGCTTTGGAGAGAGACCAATGATGAGAAAGCACTGTTTATAGCCTTTTTAAAAACAATAGCTGAAATCAGCAATTTTCTGACTTGTGCCCTGAACAGAATTGATGAGTCAGATTTTTCCTGGAAGTTGTCTGAACTTGCCCATGTAACATGTTACTGGTATTCAGTTTTCTGAACTCTGAATGATGGAAGGCTGAGTCAACCTTGAGCTGGCTACCTGAGGCTGGGATCAAACTCAGGCTGTGAGCAGAGTCTTCACTGCAGTACTGCATCTTAACCACTGTACCACAAGGCTCTTATATAAGAAGAACAATACTGATATAACAAAAACAGGATGCTACGGTTTGTAGACCCTGAGTTCTTTTCACTAGCACCAAAGGAGGAGTTTGATGGAGAAATAATGAAGAATGCAAAGGTCTCTTTGAAGCCAAATGGGAACAAAGACCCAGATACATTTATCAGCCAAGGTAGGACATCCACAACATGAAGGAATTTTCTCCAAGTAAAATTCTACTGCTTAAACCAAGGTGGTGAAGGCTTTATCATCCTCTATGGAAATGTTGGCCTCTCCAGCTCTGCCACTCTTTCTAACTCAAATACTGAACCACAGCCGCTTCCTAGGATTTGCTCTCCTATTTGGATGAACCAAATAGTTTGCAGGGGTTACACTCACAAACAACTTTGCCTTCAGATTATGAGGGTCTTGTAAATTTTAAGTTTTACATAATGGGTTAATAATATATATTTCCTGGTTAATGCTAAAAATTGGAGCTTCCTAGACTTGAAGACCAGAATCCTGTTGCCCTGTTATAATCCATGAGTAGCAGAGCATTTTTTGACTTTGCACAATGAGATATTCAGTGGCATAAGCCCTGCTGAAACCAACATGTGAAATCTCTGGCTTGTACACTGGCAAGTTGGAAACTGTACAATACTGCAGGGAGATTGCAGTGGTAAAAAGAAAAGCCAACCTACTTTTGTTAGATTTTTTTCCTCCTGGAAAGCTGGCAGGGTTTAGAGAAGATGTGGGCCACAAAGTAGATGTGGGATGGGTGGTATGACCCCTGGACTTACCCACTTCTGTAATTTAGGGTTTTGGAGCCTCGTGGCGCATAACTATAACTGCAGTACTTCAGCCAAAACTCTGCTCATGACCCGGGTTTAATCCCAGGTAGCTGGATCAAGCTTCACTTAGCCTTCCATTCTTCTGAAGTTGATAAATTGAGTATTCAGCTCACCGTGTGTGTGTTGGGGGGCGGGAATGTGTAGGCTGTACAATTAACTTGTAAACCACCCAGAGAGTAATGTAAGCACTATGGGGCGATCTGGCAGCTGCTATCAAAAAAATCCCCGAGAGAGAACCGCTGTTTATTCTCAGAGACTTTAATGCTAGAATTGGTGCTGATCACATTTCTTGGCCCAGTTGTCTAGGCATCCAAGATCCAAGCATTGGCATCAGCTCAATTTGATCCTCACTAGATGTTCTAGCCTTCCTAATATTACGATCACACGCAGTTACCAGAGTGCTGATTGTGATACTGATCACTCCCTGGTGCATAGTAGAGGAAAACTGCGAACAAAGAGATTGTATCACACGAAAAAGGAAGGAAGACCACGTATTGACATCAGCAAGACTCGTGATCAAAGAAAAGTGGAGGAATTTGCCCAAGCACTTGAGGGAATCCTTCCAGGCCTGGCTGATGCAAATGCACCTGAATGATGGGAACATTTCAAGAATGCTCTTTATAACACCACCTAGTCCATATTTGACAAGAAGACCAAAAATATGATAGACTGGTTTGAAACCCATTCGGAGGAGTTAATGTCAGCCATCGAGGATAAGAGGAGACCTCTAGCAGCATACAAAGCCCGTCACAGTGAGTAAAATTTGCAGGCTCTTCAACTTGTTCGTAGCAAAGTCCAATGGGCTGCCAGACGTTCTAATGATTATTGGCTTCAGCTCTGTTCTGAGATTCAGATAGCAGCGGACACAGGTAACATAAAGGGAATGTATGATGATATCAAGCAGGCTTTAGGTCCAATACAGAAGAAATCTGCTCCTTTGAAGTCTGCTACAGGTGTGATCATCCAGGTCCAAGCACAGCAGATGGGATACTGGGTGCAGCACTACTCTGAGCTATATTCCAGAGAGAATGCAGTAACCAAAGAGGCACTAAATAACATTGAGTGCCTGCCTGTCTTGGAAGAGTTGGACAGCGAACCAACTTTAGCAGAAACAAAAGTGACCTTGGATTCCCTCACCTCCGGCAAGGCACCTGGGAAGGATAACATCCCTGTTGAAGTGCTGAAGTGCTGTAAAGAGATCACCACCACTAAGCTGTATGAAATCTTTTGTCTTTGCTGGAGGGAAGTTGGAGTACCACAGGACATGAAAGATGCAAACATTGTCACATTGTATAAGAACAAAGGCGACAGAGTGAGTGCAATAACTACTGTGGCATCTCACTTCTCAGCATTGTAGGGAAGCTGCTTGCCTGTGTTGTACTGAAGAGACTCCAGCTGCTTGCAGATAGAGTCTATCCAGAATCACAGTGTGGATTTCGAGTTAATAGATCCACCACTGACATGGTATTCTCCCTCAGACAGTTGCAGGAGAAATGTAGGGAACAACGGCAGCCACTCTTTGTGGCCTTCATAGATCTCACAAAGGCCTTTGATTTGGTTAGCAGGGACAGCCTTTTTAAAATACTTCCCAAGATTGGATGTCCACCTCAACTCCTTAACATCATCAGGTTCTTTCATGAGGAAATGAAGGGCACTGTAGTTTTTGATGGCTCATCATCAGATCCCTTTGACATTTGAAGCAGAGTGAAACAGGGCTGTGTCCTCGCACTGACCTTGTTTGACCCTTTTTTGTTGTCATGCTGAAGCAGGCCTTTGGGACTGCAACAGAAGATGTCTATCTCCAGACTAGATCAGATGAAAAGCTATTTAATCTCTCTAGATTGAGAGCAAAAACCAAAGTCCAACTGAAATGCATGCAGGACTTCCTCTTCGCCAATGATGCAGCTTTTGTTGCCCACTCTGCTGAAGACCTCCAACAACTTATGAATCATTTTAGCAAGGCCTGCCAAGACTTTGGATTAACAATCAGCCTAAAGAAACCACAAGTCATGGGCCAGGACGTGGACTCACCTCCCTCTATTACCATCTCCACACAAGAATTGGAGGTTGTTTGTGACTTTGTGTACCTTGGCTCAATGATCTCTACACTCTCTCCCTAGATGTTGAGCTGGATAAACACATCAGCAAAGCAGCTACAATGTTCTCTAGACTCACAAAGAGAGTATGGCTTAATAAGAAGCTGACGGCATATACCAAGATCCAGGTCTATAGAGCTGTGTCCTGAGCACACTCCTGCACTGCAGTGACTCCTGGACACTTCGTGCATGGCAGGAGAGGAAGCTGAACACGTTTCATATGTGTTGTCTCCGACGCATTTTTGGTATCACCTGGCAAGACAAAGTTCCCAATAGAGTAGTTCTAGAATGAGCTGGAATTTTTAGTATGCATACATTACTGAAACAGCAATGTCTACGTTGACTCGGGCATGTCGTGTGAATGGCTGATGGTCAGATTCCAAAAGCTCCCCTGTACAGAGAATTAGTGCAGAGAAATCGACTCAGAGGGAGACCACAGCTGCGATACAAGGATATCTGCAAGCAGGAGCTGAAGGTTTCAGGAATGGACCTTAACAGAAGGGAAACCCTGACATCTGAGCGTTCAGCCTGGAAGCAGGCGGTGCATCATGGCATCTCCCAATTTGAAGAGACACTTGTCCAGCAGGCCGAGGCAAAGAGGCAGTCCCCAAAGCAGCAAAATCAGGGAGCTGGACAGGGGACAGATTGTATTTGTTTTCAGTGTGGAAGGGATTGTCACTCTCAAATTGGCCTTCTCAGCCACACTAGACGTTGTTCAAAGACCTCTATTCAGAGCAGATTACCATAGCGTCTTGAGACTGAAGGATGCCTACACAGGGTGGTATATAAGCAGCACTCTTTGCTTTGCTTTTAATATATCTTTATCCAGCAGGCAATTGGGCAGGATGTACGAGTGACCTCAGCCAAGATAAGGTCATATACATATGAAGTATAGAAGATGGCTTACACCAAGTCAGAGGACCACTGCTCTGTCTCTTTCAGTACTGACTGCCCTGATAATCAGCAGCTGTCCAAGATTTTGGTTAGGATTTTTTCAAAGCTGTGTTTGGAGGATTAAACGTGGGATTGTCTATGTACAAAGCACCAGGAGATGCATTTCTTCCAGTCCTACCATGGGACAAAGCAGAGGGCTTTCTCTGTAGTTGCTCTGAAACTCCCACCCACAGGAAGCCAGGTTGGCCCCATCTTTGCTGTCCTTCCGGAAGCAGGTGAAGACCTTTTTTTTCAGGCAGGCTTTCCTTTAAATTTGCAGTCCCCAACCTTTTTGGGACCGTGGACTGGTTGGGGGAGAGGGCTCTGTGCATTGGGGGGGCGGGTGCACCCCTGCACTTGCACAGTGGGCATGTTGCACTTGCACAGGGAGCGTGTTGTGTTCATGGGGGCGTGCCACACTTGCAGGCTGTGTGTGTCGTGCTTGGGGGGGTGTCGTGCTCATGCATGCGCACAAGTGCAACACACCCCTGGTGCGAGCGCATCAGGAAGGCAGGGGGTGGAGATCCATCTTCGCAGCTCAGTTCCGAGAAGCCTGTGGACCAGTACCAGGCAGGTTGGTAAATGACTTGCTGACCAAGGAGATTTTAAAAAGTTTTTAATATTGTTCTTATCACGAGTTTTTATATATTTGTTTAATGCTTTTAAAATATTGTAATAATTTATTATTTGGCTTTTAACTTGGTTCTTTTAATACTGTAAGCTGCCTTGGATCCTTCAGGAGAAAGGTGGCATATAAACAAACAAACAAATTTGCTTTACCGCTGGAAATTTACTGGTGTGCAAGGAGAACAAGCTACACAACAGGACATCCACTTTTCTGTGTACCTCACATGCATTTCAAAAGTGCTTCCACCCCACAGGTTCCTAACTGGTTGGAGTCTATTTTTGATTTTTTTTTCCTCCATGTTTCTCCTTTCCACCTATGCTGGTATGCAAGTTCTGTTCCTTTCCGAACTGACTGCTGAACTGTGCTTAGCAAAAACACTGTATGAGCAGTTTTAATCAGAATGTTTCATAGATACAAAACAGGGCATTTATGCCTTCCCCCAGGGGGAACTTTGCTCATACCCCATTCTAGCAACCCAGTTGTGGCACTAAGATTTGTTTCCGTGGGGGTGTTTGTCTTTAATGAGTGTGTTTTCTTACTATATAGAAGCTGAGATTTTTCTTCTTCTCTCTTCGTAAAACAAATTCTTTTCCCTCTTGCTTTGTTTTCTGGAAGGATTCTCTTTTTCTTGTAATGTTTTATTTATACATCGATGTTCACATTTTTATGCCTAGGAACCTTTTAGATGTGCTTTATTTTGCTTTTGTGTTTGTCTACTGGTGAAGAAAGCCCAACAACTTGAATTTCTGTGGTTATTTTTTTTTACAGTTCTGAATATCCCAGAGTGCTGCATGTTTAATTACACACTCACAATGAAGTGACTGCATGACAAATGTGCCTTTTGGGTCTTTTATGAAGGGGGAGAACAACAACTCCTTCCTAGAGTCAGGTCAGAGTGAAGGAAAGGGGCTAGGGTGGAGTGGGAGGGAGAGGACATCCCTGGCAGAGTTCCTGAAAACAAGCCACACAGTTGATCTTTCATGTAATGCACAGAAGAAAATTAAAAGCTATTAGCTTTATGGAAATCAAAAAGAGGGAGCATAAGGGAAACACCTTTTCATTTCCCCAAACAAAGTTTAAGCAGGAGGTTGATATCTGGAGTTTGCCACAGCTTTAATTTGGATGAATGCTAAATAACCAGTTTTAATGGATTTTCCTCAAACTGCATAACAACGAAGGCAAAGTTAAAGACATGCAAAGGCTGTGTTGCCAAAAGGGTCATCATTCTGTGGTCACTGGAAGAGACCTTTGCTTCTTCCTCATTCTGCCGGTTGTCTGAATGTAGAATGATTTTGTAATTTCAAAGGTTTCCTCAACAGGTAATCTGTAAAATATTTGCAAATTTGCTATCAATGGCATTACTTCAAAGGAGCTATAAGGTTGCATAACAGGTCACCAACCGAAATCATTATCAGAGCTTGGAAAAATTCCTTAACAAACCAACAAATATCTGCCAACATGTCCAGTTAAAACAGTCCATGGTCATGCTGGTTAGTGTGTCCTGCGAACTTACTTACTTACTTACTTACTTGCTTGCTTGCTTGCTTGCTTGCTTTTCTGTGCCTTTAGTGCAAGTATGACTCCTATGAAATTGCTTCAGCCCAACGAGGTGGGACTAAGAAAGAGAAGGACTGAGTAAAAGGTTTGAATCTCAGAAAGAGCGGGAGAGCTGACAAGACCAGAGCTGTTGTTGCCAGTTTCACTACTATAGCCCTTGCCAACTTGGTTTAGGTTTGGAAGAATCTCTGATGTCACGGGTGTCCAACCCACCTGAGGAAGATATTTTAGATTTTTGTCTGACTTTGAAATCAAAGTAATATTTGAACTTTGCAAACTCTACAAACAATTTCTGTATTGGTGCTGTTGCTGAGGCCTTGGGTGCAGAAATCACAGCAGTTTGTTGTTGTCATAATTGTTCATGTTGTCTGTTATATAAATGTAAACAAGAAGAGATTCATTTTATGAACGGTGTTTGCAAGATTCATTAACATCAAGCAAATAGCTACATGGAATTTAAAAGTGTTACACAAGTGCAACCCTAGGCAGTTTACACTACAATAAGAAAAATATAATCTCTTCCCCCAAAAATATACAGCAGTAAAACAGAAAATAGTTAAACCATAGAAATAAATAACCCTGTAAAAAATCTAAAATTGATTAAAACATTTTAAATAATAGTTATTAAAGGCAGCATTAAACATTTCAGTCTTTACTATCTTTCTGAAAGCAAGGAGGAAAGGGATGTGGTGTATATCTTTGTTGGCATTTTATCCTGGGCCGTGGTGGTGCTGTGGGCTAAATTGCAGAAGCCTGTGCTGCAGGGTCAGAAGACCAAGCAGTTGTAACATCGAATCCACGTGATGGAGTGAGCGCCTGTCACTTGTCCCAGCTCCCGCCAACCTAGCGGTTCGAAAGCATGCAAATGCGAGTAGATTAATAGGGACCACCTCGGTGGGAAGGTAACAGCATTCCGTGTCTAAGTCGCACTGGCCATGTGACCACGCTGGCTCTGTGGCTTGGAAATGGGGATGAGCACCACCCCCTAGAGTCGAACACGACTGGACAAAAATTGTCAAGGGGAACCTTTACCTTTACCTTTATCCTGAGACTAGGGGCCAGAATTGAAAAGGCACGATTCCTTGTATTTACCTTTTTGGCCCCCAATAGTAGTCCAAAAAGGGAACTTTCCCAAGTTCTCTCCCTTCTGGAAGTCACACCAATCCACTCAGCACGTGCTTGGCCTTATCATCAATACTGGAAATTAGAACATAGACAATTCTTGATGTTTCTCTTGGAAAAAAAAATCCCATTTTTAATCCATCCATGCACAGTCATCACTTAGTGACTGCACCATCAAAGCAGAGGCATGTGAGAACGGGTCACCACAGATCTCACATTTGTGATAATTGCTTTCCTTTCTTATCAGTGTCATTTCAAAATCTGTTATGATTCAATGAAGTTCTTCCTCTGCCAGTAATAAATACTCCCCCCCTTTAAAGCATTTATTGCAAAAGGAATGCTAAAGAGCACTTTCCTGGGGGGGGGGGGAGGAAACTTGATTGAGGGTCTGTAACTCAGACATCCCAAATCTAATCAGCTGGATACTTGCTGCAAGTTTGGGATATCTAACTCACATGGAGGCCATTCTACCGCTCCCAGAAATCCAAAATTACATGTACCACAAAATGGTCCATTTCGTCAGAAAATTTGTGAAAGATAAAGCTTCACTTGTCCTCCTATCCCTGCTGGGGCATAGGAAGGGGAGGGAAGGGGCACCCAAGCGATCCCCTACCCAAGCTTATACCGCTATGGGGCGGTATATAAGTCCAATAAATAAATAAATAAATAAATAAAGACGGTGGAGGTGGGGAATTGGTTAGATCAGGCTTCACTCCCTATCCCTAAGCCTGACAGAAGTGATCTCCCACCCCTGCAGTCTTTGCAAAGACAGTGGGGGTGGGGAATCACTTTGGTCCGCTTCCCTTATCTTTCTATGCCTTGGCGGAGGCATGTGAGAATGGGTCACCACAGATCTCACATTTGTGATCATTGCTTTCCTTTCTTATCATTGCTTTCCTTTCTTATCAGTGTCATTTCAAAATCTGTTATGTTTCAATGAAGTCCCCTTCTTCAGCTGCCAGTAATAAATGCTCTCTTTACAAAGACAGTGGGGGATCGCTTGGATCCCCCTTCCCTCCTCTCCCTATGCCCTGGAAAGGATAGGAAGAGGTGCGAAGCCTGATCTAAGTAATCCCTCAAAGACAGTAGGGGTGGGGGATTGCTTCGGTCCCACCTCCCTTATCTTTCTATGCCCACAGGGGCACAGAAAGATGGGGGAAGCCTGACTGAGGTGATTCCCCTCCCTTCTGTCTGTGCAAAGACAGTAGGGGGAATCGCCTCAGTCAGGCTTGCCAAAAGGGAAGCTCTCCCCGCTCCTCCTTGCGAAAGCTAGGCTGCTGGACCTGAAACCACGGTTCCAGCAATCTAGCTTCTGTTTCTGCGGACACCCACTGTGGAGCAGGAGGAGGCAGCTGGGAAGGTAAGCACCAGTGGGAAGAGGGTGGGGGCAGGCTGTCAGGCTGGGACCTTTTTAAAAAAAGATAGCTATCTAAAAATACTTGCAGGAAGTCTTCAGCTGAACCCCCTTCCAACTCCCTCTAAGTTTGGTTGTCTAAAAAAAAAAAGACCCAACAAGTCGACAAATCGATTCGTGGTGGTTCGTTGGGCCATTGGGGGGGAATTTGTAGTTCATGGGTCATTGAGTTTGACCACCCACAAACAAAGATGAAGAACCATTTTTGTACTTAATCCCCATCGCTAGTTCTTAACTGTCACATTTTCAGTCTGCAGTTCAGAGGCCTTACTTTAGGAAAATGTTCTGACAGAAGGATTTTTAGCCTACATGTTACAATTTGAATGAATCAAGAAATCATTTGACCTTTTAAAGGACAATGTGTCCAAGTGGCTAGAGCACTGGTTCTTAACCTTTGTTACTCAGATGTTTTTGGACTGCAACTCCCAGAAGCCTTCACCATCAGCTCTGCTGGTTGGGGTTTCTGGGAGTTGCAGTTCAAAAACACCTGAGTAACAAAGGTTAAGAACCACTGGGCTAGAGTATTGCAGTGCAACTTGAGAGAACCAGATGTAAGTCCCATTGGACTTCTGGGCTAGGCATTCTGTCTCGGGATGATCTACCTCACAGGATTGTTTTGAGAATAAAATAGGCAGGAAGGGAGCCCTATAGGCTGCTTTGAGCTTAATGGTCAAAAGATGGCAAGATAAATGTAGCAAATAAATAAGATAAATAAGATAAATGGATATCCATTGTGTTGTGCAAACAGCTGAGACCATCCATTATGTGCTTAAATGGAAATAACTGATTTAGTTACAAGAGCTCTCTGGAAGGACTCAAAGCCAAGCTAAGTGCAATCAGACCTAATGCTGAATCTTTTGTTCATCGATATCTTCCAGAGATGTCCTTCAAGAAAGTTAGATTTTTTAAAACCCATTAGATACTATATCGAAGGAATGTCTGTCTATTAAACAATGCACTACAAGAATCTCTCTCTCTCTCTCTCTCTCTCTCTCTCTCTCTCTCAGTACAAAGAATTTTAAAAATGCACTAGGACTAGTTTTTTCCTTGAAAAAATGAATTACTCTTCTTCTTTCAAAAATCTTAGATCTTAGGGTTCTCTGAATTTATTAGAACGTCTTGTTGGGATGTCCCAATGAAAATACAGGACTATATACCCTTATATATGAGTCTTTGTGTAGTTTAGCCATATCCTAATAAACAATAATTTAAAGCCTGCCAGGAGGCATTGAGTTTTTCTATAATGGAGTGGCCACTGGATACCATGTGAGGCGCTGATCTCGCAGATACTGGAAGTATTGCGACATCTCAGCCTTGAACCATTGATTTCAGAGAAATGCTAGTTCTGATGTAACTATACTCAGGATCTCAGCCAGTGCTTCATAACCAAGTGATGGGAGGGGGGAGAATCCCCTTCTATAACGTCATCCCTCTCCAACATCTAAATGCTGATTGGAATTGATTCTGACATAAATTGAATGCTCCTGATCTCACATCTCAGTGGCAGTCTGGAAATCAGGATGATTTAAGAGGCCATTTTAATTTTTAAATTTTTTTAAAAGACCCTATTATACCAGAGTTCAATAGTCTAGCAATCCATAGACATCCAGCAAGGCACACTTAGAACAAAATGTCCACTATATTGATTATGCATAGAGCAGAATAAATCAATTTAAAGAGTGCACTTACCATTTACGGACAACCATTTGGCATATGTTCATTTTACGTTTTTGAGAAAGAGTTCTCTTGATGGCTGATTTCATCTCATAAGTGGGCAAAGTAAAACCCATGTCACAGTAATGAAGAACAGTCATGAACTCATCCCTGCAGTAACTAAAGCTGATGCAGAACACTTAGCCATTAATCAGTAGACAACATCTTAGTGGTACAAATGTATACAGCCATTCCTGAAAGAGCCACTTGAAAGCTTTCCAGCTCATTTAGTCATATTTACACTGTTTTTTAAATAATAATAATTAAAAAAACCACAACCTCTTGAATGAATTACCTAAGAAGGACTAACTTACATAGATTTGGGATGGTGTTTCAGAAAGTTCATTTCTGCACCACAGCACCCAGAATCTCCCAGCCAACATAACCATGCCAGATGGAGAATTGTCAAAGCTGAAATCAAAATAGGGAATTCTTCCAATTTTTGATTATGAACTTTCTATGACTGTATTTACATGGAGCATTAATGATCCTTCCTACATTGAAATATGTAGAAGTAAAATTTATTAAGGGAAGCACAGTTATGTGGGGACAGGAAAGGATCTGAATATAAGAAAGATGGCATATACCATCCCAATTATAAGTACTTCTGAAAAGACTCTTTTACTACAAGAATCCAACTTTTCCCTATTAAGTAGTTATGATTCATTAAGTGCCTCTGGCCCGTCAAGCCCATGTGCCTCCTGATGCGTAGACATGTCAGAAGGCAGGAATGACCCAATTACACCAGCAATTCTGGGACTGCAATATATATATATATATTTACCCGGAAGGAGGGGGATCAAATTAATGCTCATGCCCAATGGGATATTTTAGTCCTCAAGAGTCAGGTTTTGTTGCAGAATCCACACACAACTGAGGCCCCCTGTGTTGGCTGGCTGTGACATGGTCATCAGAACAGCTGTAAACAATACTGCCCACACCCAGATTCAACATTTGTCATATATAGATTTCCTTTTAAGAGGGAAAAGGAAAACAACAGGCAGGACCAATAAAAAAAAGTCACAACAAATTGATTGTTTGTACTTTGCCATTGTTAGGTGAGCCCTGACAGGAAGATGCAGAATTGATATACTCTGCTTCTCAGGAAATTGGCCCCATTCAAGATGGGGCGCATTAGGATCAGGAAATTAACATATGCAATGTAGCCCTAACCATAACTAAGTTTACTGCCTAAAAAATAAGGCTGACTAATATATTGGAATTCTCAGTGGCCTCGAAAACTGCCTTTCAACTCATGCAATGCAAGTCCTGCCCACTTTTCTTTCCTTGCAGTGAAAAAGATTGAAATGCATGTGGTTTAAATTTCCTGAAATCAAAGAACTGGGCTCCAGAAAAAGTGTTCAAATACTAAAGAGGACAGAGGTCCTGCATCTTCCATAGTTGTATAGCAGAGGGTAGTTCCACAGGTAAAATTTCAAGTCAGGTTTGCTGAAATCTCCTTTGCATGACAATTACTGCAGGATCTCTACCTTTTTCTTTTCATTTGGCCTTCAGTCAAAGGCCACCTATGCCATATAGCAGGTAATCAGAGCCTGAAGAAGTTGTTTTTGTGAATGACAATTCTCCAAATCCTACCATTAGCATGGTTGTTTTCCAGTGACCTGCATCCTTGCGAGCTGAACAGGTAGCCATGGTGGCATAGGACCAACACACACACACACATGTTCCATGGAGAAAGCTTGCTTTAAAGGACAGTCTCTTATAATGAGGATTGTTTAAAAGACAGGTAAACAATTATGGCTATTGGAGACAGATGCTGCTGCCTAGGTACTGAGATGTTGATATTGTAGTTTTGCGGAAATTCATTTTTCTGAGAGCACCATGCCTTTAAAATGACAAGGTTCATCAATACAAAGTAGGTCTGGGAAAACAGCAAATTCTGATTACTGGATGCAAGTATAGATGGTACACAGAGCAGATGTACCATGTACCCTATGCAGGTTCATTCAGAAGAATGTCCCCTTTGAAGAACATCTGTAATGGTGGAGTACATGTCTTGTACATAAAAGGTCCTGCGTTCACTACCTGGCAGTACAGGCAGGGATAAGAAAGTTGCTTGTTTAAAGTGACCGCCAGCTTCTTGTGTTTCTAGGCAGCTCTGTGTAGGGCTTACTCTCAAATTGGTGTGCATAGGACTGCAGCCTTAAGGAGAAAACTGATTTAAATTTCCCCCTGGCTAAGCTAAAGTACTTGAATTTAAGTGGCATTAGTCCCATTAAACTAATCAATTGGATTGATTTGGCTTCAGTAGAAGCATACTGGCATAATCGGTTTGTGGATTTCAAGCATCAACATCATCTCTTATTGAAGGAAAAGAAGGCACCTAAAATTGGTACAGCAATTAAAAATTACAGCATGCCTTACACAGTTTTGGAACTTAAAATGTATGTGCACGCCTACATACTCACACACACACACATGCACATACTGAGAGAGAGAGAAAGAGAGAGAGAGAGAGAGAGAGAGAGAGAGAGAGAGAGAGAGAGAACATGGGATAGAATATAGTCATTAAATCGTTATCATTCCAAAAGAAAGATCTGTGGATTTTGTATATATTTATTGCACATTGTCATTGGACTGTTCTTTACTGTCAGGACAACTGCTACTCTCTCCTCCTTCTTTGCAAAATCCAGTTGAACTTCATTTGTGATATTTAGAATGCTGTCTTATGCAGTAACCATACTGGGACATACCCCTGATTGATAGGTAAGGAAATCATGATGATTAAAGTCTGAAAACGTCTTGTCTATATAATGGATTCCTCAACAATTTCTTCTTTGCCTTTCTCCTTGCTTCAGAGTCCCTAAAGAGTGTCAGATCAAACCCCTTTGATCCAATGGAGTAGACAGGCCATGCGTTCTCATGCGACCCCACTGATCTATAGTCATCAGATTTCGCATCCTGTCAAGTGCCGGCTGTAATAGGCACATTGCTGCTGTTGTCCTGAAAACTCTGTTTGCTCTCACTTACTACGAAGAACAAGGCAAGTAAACATCAACACAGATCAGTCAACAGCTAATAACTGCCTGTTGGGAAAAGATAGATCCCACTCCTGGTGTTAAAGAGCTGTGAAATTTTATATATGCTGCGTGTGAGGTGATTTGTGGAAATGAGATATGGCCTTTCTCCTTTCTTTCACCATTCTCCTGATCCTGTCCATCCCACTTTCTTTGCTCTGCTCCTTCTCCACTCCCTAGCTTCTCCCTGTCCCTCATTCACTACCTCCACTTTTTTTCATAACATTTTTTACATCTGTTCCAGATGTTTTGAATTTTGGTTGCAAGAAAGTACAGAACAGAATTAGCTTCAGGTCTCCCAAGAGTAGATCACCTCTTTTTGTCTCATCAACTGGCACTTACTCTCTCAACAACTTTCTCTGAGACATTGGTAAGAGAAAGAATTAAAAAGTGTTTCATTTACTCAAAGTTGAATGGATCAAAACAGTATTGCCCGCCCTACCCTGGAATAAAGACACAAAACCAAATTACGGATTAAACACGGGCCACACTTTATTAAATTAATCATTGTTGCCATCCTTTGGCAAAAGGGGGGGGGGTCCTGCCATAGTGTGGAATCAGGTTTAACCAACAAATGGGTGAGTCTCTGGCCCCAAGTTCTCATGGTCGTAAAGACAGCAAGAACCCAACCTGATCCAATTTGACCACCCCTGGACCTCATGCCATCTTTCTCCTCGTTAACTGTTGGTCCAGGTGTGGCCCCAGCGCCTCTCCCCCCCCAGTACTGTAATTGACGATCTGCAATGCTGGGAGTTCAGATGAACTATACCTTACCTATGAGACTCACCAAAAACCTGTATTATCCGCACTACCCGCCACAGCATAGGGACTAGCCATGCTAAGTCCCATGCCCACCATCGAGCCTATTGAGCTCAGCAAACAGGCCCCCCCTTGATGTCTTCCAAGAAAACATCCAAACCCAAATTGGACAGATGTACACCATCATTCAAAAAAAAAAAAAATCCCTCAGGCCTATCCATGCAGATCCTCTGGTGACCAATCACCGATCCAAGTCTGCTGCAGACCTCTCTGCAGACTTCCCTATTAACACTCCCACAGGCAGTGTTAATAGACAAAAAATTCCAGGCACTGCGCCACGCCAACTGAGGGTAAATTGTCCTTATGTATAATGAAATACCCTTGGTGCTGTCCCCTAATCTGCATATATGCCTCTGTGGCCTTCACCGGGCAGAGGTTTTCGACCTGGCAGCGTGCTAACGAAAGGTAAGCTTCCTTACCCAGTTGATCGGCCTTGGATCGGCTGATGTGAACCCAGACCAACCCATCCATCACGCTAACATCCTGCCACTGTAAGGCTAACATAGTTTTATCATCTTTCCCCGCAGTAACTGCCTTGCTAATCCTAAAGGCACAAAAAAATATTAACAGTGATGCCGTTTTAAATAAAATGGTTTTATAACCGTCCCTACACAAAAGCTCCCACTACACACAAATATTTTCCAATAAGGCTGGTGATATGGGAGCCCTGTTATCTTTGACTCTACCCCTTTCCTTAGATCACCCTTTGATCATTTTTAATATGGTAGTCTGAGGTATAATCTGGATAACCATGAACCCTGGCGTAAAAGGCAAGCGCTGACAACCTACCCTGTATTGATCCAGGTGCTAGTCCCTTCCTATTCAGGTGGACAATGTGATTCAAACTGTTATTTAATTCAATTCAATTAATTAACAATTAGTAAATCAAGACAAATTAATTAAAACTAAATTCAAATTGACCCCCTCTACTCCCAAGTAGTCCTCAAGGAACTTAGAAGTCTCACGACATCCAGGGAGGTAGGCAAAGACGAGCCACATTGCTGAAACACGGCTCAGCAGCAACTCCAAAATACTGTACAAAATTGACTGCTTACAGTAACAGGCCTCAAAAGAGTCACAACATGCTTACAGCAGATTCCTGCAAACTACATTCTATAAACTACACTCTAACTGCACTAACTGCACAACAGATACTAAGTGCTAGCTGTACTAAAAGAGAGGGGGAAAGACACTTAAGCAGAGAGGTGTGGCTGTCTTTGAAATCAAAGGCAGGGAAGGAAAAATTGGTTCCTTCTGGATTGACTGTCTGTCACCTCAGCCCAGAAAGGTCTTCCCAGCCAAACCTATTAAAGGCAGCACAGGAGGTTGAAATAACTCGAACAGCCTTCACTAACAATTCAAGACTTAAACTCCTCTTTCATGCTGTCTTCCAAGAATGGAAGCATGGAAGGAAGGAAGTTTTGTGTCTGCTGATTCCACCCTCTGCTCCATATCCAGCTACTGGCCCCACCCTTTGACCTTCCTGATTGGAAAAACACAGCCCCAAGACACGTTTCTTCATTGATTGATGGTGTGGTGAAAAGTGTGAAAGCAGGGCTGTATCACTGGTTTTGGATAGGCGAAAGGACAATATGCCTCCAAGCAGATCAAGTGATTTCTGTTAACTTGATACTCCATGTGATAAATAGTGTTTTCAGCTAGGAGGCCACCATGTCATCTAGTTTTACCAGTCTGAAGATTATGTACAGTTTTTCTGTCTTTTCTTCTGTAATTTTTTCTGTGATGTAGCAAAAGATGGAGAAAGTGGTAGAAAGACATGGGGAGGGCGGCGTTACAACTGGAAGGTGGTATCATTGCGACCTCTTATAAACCTCATGAGCAACTGCATAACCAAAGTCATTCAAAAAGAAATAACATTGATATAGCTTTTCCTTCCTTCCTTCCTTCCTTCCTTCCTTCCTTCCTTCCTTCCTTCCTTCCTGTGCTAGAACTGACATACCATATCCCCTACCATTTCCCACACAGACCACGGTACTTTCCTCAGTCAGATTTGTTGTTAAAAAAAAAACACAGAGTGCTTCTGACCACATGCGGACTGATTTGTTCCTTTGTACCCAAAATCACACCAGAGGTGTGCACTCGCTATGCTCCTTCAGGAAATTTGAGATAAAATGCACCGACTTCTAATATGTGTTTCAGAAATTATGGCATGACTACTGTAAGCACAATAAACAGGAATCTAAAATCAAAATAAAAAGATGGGGTGGCCCAAACAAAAAATTAGTTTCCCCAAAAATAAGCCCTAACCTTAAATTAACCACTACAGTGGTGCCTCGCATAGCGAGGTTAATCCGTTCCGGATTAACCTTCGCTATAGCGAAACATCGCTAAACGGAATAAAAAAAGCCATAGAAACGCATTGAACTTCGTTCAATGCGTTCCTATGGCTTGAAAACTCACCGTTCAGCGATATTTCTTCATAGCGCCGCCATTTTCGCGCCCTCGTTAAGCGAGGGCAGGGCGCGAAAATGCGGCGCGGACCTTCCGGCGGCCATTTTGGAACCGCCGATCAGCTGTTCTCCCCGGCTTCGTTATGCGAAGATCTTCGCAAAGCGAAAAAACCCCATAGGGGCCATCGCTGAGCGAATGCTCCAGCGATGGCCCAGAGTGCCTCGTTAAGCGATTTCATCGCTCAGCGAGGCACTCGTTAAGCGAGGCACCACTGTAGTATGATTTTTCAGGATGCTCATAATATAAGCCCTACCTCTAAAATAAGCCCCAGTTAAGTGAAACCCTGCCCTCCACCATTGTGTAGCCACCAGAAGCAGATGACGTGACTGCATTTGAATAAATGTAAATTGTTGTACATAAAAAAATCACCTGAAAATAAGCCCTTATGCATTTTTGGAACAAAAGTTAATATAAGACCCTGTTTTATTTTTGGGGAAGCACAGTATAACTATGAAACTGGACCTCAGATCAGCAGCAAATTTGGCATAGATGTAGCAGAAAGTCTGCTCTTGTTCTGTGCCAAATATGGGCATGTTTAGGTAAAGGGCTTTTGAGTTGTGATTTTTTTAAAAAAGTAACACTGTTTTACCCCTGTAAAGACACAAGTGACCATTTCTACAATTTTGTTAACTAACGGAAAAGGAAAGAAAAACATAGATAAGACCAAATTTGCATACCAAGGGAGAAAAACCTCTGTTTAAACCTCTTTTCCTTCATCTACAGCAGGGGTCCCCAACCTCCGGTCTGAGGCCTGGTCTTGGTCCATGGGCTTCCTGGAACTGGGCTGCAAAGATGGATCTCCACCCCCCTGCATTCATGCCTGGTGGGCGTCTCGTGCTTGCAGAGGGGTGTGCCGCGCTTGCGGATGGATGTGTCACGTTCGCGTGCACGCGTGTGAGTGTAACACGCCCCTCTGTGAGCATGACACATCCACCCATGAGCATGACATGCCCACCCGCAAGCGTGGGAGTGCCCTCCTGCACACAGAGCCCGCACCCCCCAACTGGTCTGCGGTCCCAAAAAGGTTGGGGGCTGCTGATCTACAGGAATTGGGGCCATTATGACTCTAATTCAGATCCTTTAATTCAGTGGTTCTTGACCTTGGGTTACTCAGGTGTTTTTGGACTACAACTCCCAGAAGCCTCCACCACCAGCTGTGCTGGCTGGGGTTTCTGGGAGTTGCAATTGAAAAAACACCTGACTAACCCAAGGTTAGGAACCACTGCTTTAATTACTGCTTTTTAACCCCCAAAACTTCTGAAATTGCTGCCTTTTTTATAGTTTCTGAGAATTCCAAAGGAACTATTGCATAGCATAGCATAACATAGCATTCTGGCCAATCAGTATGTGTCTCCAATCAGCCCCCAGGCCAGGTATCTGTCACTTTTAACCCTGCCATGGCCTTCAGTGTGAAAGAAAGCATTTATCTCATTCCTGGCCACACATTCATATAAGACCCTGCCTGTGGAAATATTCTAAAAGCTATTTTAAAAAATAGATAATAATGTGCAGCAACTTACTCATTTAAGGTGTGAAATTACTGTTTTTTCCCTTTTGTGGCTTTGAATGATCTCAAAGCAAGTTTTAGCTTGGTTTACTTGTGAGTAAGTTTACCCAGTTTACTCATAGGTTTATGCATCAACATCATTTCATATGATTTTTTAAATGTTATCCTCCCTAAACCGTCAGATCATAGATCCTATTTGCACCAACAGACTACACTACAGAAGTCATGGGTCCTTCAGAGCATGGCTTTGCAGTCATGCAAAACATCAATATAAGTCAGAGATGCTCATGGATCCCCATGATTTTTTCTGCAGAATCATCCTCAAACCACTGTCCAATCATAGGTCCCATCTCTGCCCACAGACTACAGCACAGAAATCATGGATTCCTGACCCCATGGCTTTACAGTGGTGCAAAAACACCAATCCAAGGCACGGACAATAGCAACAATAACAACAACAACAGTATTTATTGATTTGTTTAAAATATTTTTACCATGCCTTTCTCCATGAAAGGACCCAGTAACAGTAACACTAACAGTAACAACCTTAGAACTGCAGAGCTGGGATGGACCCTATGTATCAAAGAGAATTGAACTCCCAACCTCTGACTTCTTGGAGCCATGTGACTTTTTCAGAGTATCATCTCCCAAACACTATCCAATTATTGGGCCCATCTGTGCCCACAGACTACACTACAGAAACCATGGGTTACCCAGCGCACGGTTTTGCAGTGGTACAAAACATGGACCTGATGCAATGATCCTCATGGATCCACATGATTTTTAACTAGGATGATTACCCAAACCACTGTCCAGCCAAAGCCCCCATTTGTGCTTATAGATTAAAACACAGAAATCATGACACCAGACACATTCTGATTGGTCAGAATGCTATGCAATGCAAATAGTTCAGTCTTTTATAATGTTCACATTTCTATGATATGTGCATGGTATGATAGACTCATGTTACTCATTTTTGCTCGACTTGATTGAGCACTGACTTTTCTGCTTTTCTGGCTATCTTTAGAATCTCTAGCAACACCACATTTCAAAAGACTTGATTTTTTTCCCCTGTCTTCATTTCACATAGTAAGTATGATTTTGACCTTGCTTTCTGGTGACATTCTTTGCTAACTCTAACCTTGTCGCTTTTTTAAAAAAAAATTCAAAAAGCAAAGAGACATTTTGGAAAACATGCACACAACATATCTGTAGAGGTTTTGGTTTAAATACAACTTTCCTTCTTCAGGTTGCCAAGTGCAATGAATGGGATATGAAATTGAAACATAGCTTTCCAATCTGCATTTGGTAGAGCAGGCATGGCAGAATTAGTTTAAAGGGTGTGTATTAGAAATGGGCATGAATTTTGGTTTGGAAGTTGGTGCTGCTTCATCAGTGTGGCCACACAGGTGTCGTGCATTTGCTCATGTCCACTGGCTCCCCAGCTCACCAGCCAGCATGTATTGCTTTTCTCCTGCTCTTTGTGTGCTTGTCCAGTTGCAGCAGAATTATGGACTTCCCTTCTCCGCCTCCTCCAGCAGCCACCCACTCAAAGGCAGCACTGCAGGAATCCCTGCTCTGCCTCCTCATCTGAGTGTGGGGCAGCTGGAGGAGGCAGAGAAGGGAAGTCCATGCTCCTATTGCAACCATCCAATTGCACAAAGAGCAAGAGAAAAGCAGTGTATCCCAGCTGGTCAGTGGGGAAGCCAGCAGGAGTGGGCAAACACATCAAATACTGGGGTGGGTGAGAAACAAGGGTTCCCAGCCCCTCAGGAGTTGCCTGTTCTGTTATAAAACACATTCAAAGAATCAGAAATTTTGTGTTTCTCAAGAATACACCTTTCTTTGGCTTAACCATCAACTGCTTTTTCCCAGGGCTCATGTGACTTGAAAGATCCTTAGAAGTGCTGTATGTCAAGAAGTTATGAGATCTTTCATGGTCATGTCATTGGCACAAATATTAAAGTTATATTTATTAGTTAGTTCAGGAGTGAGAAGCTTTTGGATCTTTGTTGTATATTGGTGCTATAACACCTGTAATTCTCTACCACTGGCTGTCTTGGGTCCAGATTCTTGGAGCTGGAGTCAAAATATCTGATTCAATTGATTTGGTGTTCATACAAGAATACGGCTGTTTTTCACACTGAATTTTTAAATTGATGAAACAGAAAGCACACAATGACTGTTGTTATTATTAATAGAATTTCAACTGTTTAAGAGAAAACTGTAGATTCTAGGGTGAAATTGGCAGGGGCTGGGCTGGGGGGGCTGGGTGACCACACACTGGGGCCTGAGAGATTGAGAGGAGGGCCTCCTGGAAAATCTTTAAAAGCAGATGGAGTTGAGTGTTATCAGCATACTGGTGATACCAGACCACAAAATTCTGGACAGCTTGTTTCAGGATGTTCATGTATATGTGAAATAGTGTGGGGAATCATGGCACCCTGAGACACACTACAGGTCAAGGTGTTGAGCAGGACTCCCCCAGCACCAGCACCATTCGCAAAGTGAAACCACACAAGGGAAAATCCCAACGGCTGACTTCTTTTTTCATCAGTTAACCACTTCACATCCAAACAGAAAGCAATCTTCAGAGCTGTTTTTCAATAAGTGAGAATGGTAGTGAACAGAAGAGGGTATCCTGTGGCAGACTATCTTGACTGCTGCTATTGGTGTTGTGAACATTCAGGCTGCCCTTTACTATGTAAAGCTTGGCATCCCTTTTCCTGGTAGCAATGTGGGCACAATATTTTGCAGTAATTTTTGGCCATTTCTTGGCTTTTTGATTCAATAGTACAGAAGCTCAATATCCCACATTCATAAACTGGATGGTTGTTGTTGCTTTGGAATAATTGCCTTGATATAAATGTCTGCAAGCTATCCTCGAAAGCAAACCAACCAAAACAGAATATCAGGATGATGAGATGCAAAAGAGCAGAGAAGCTGTAGTTTTTTGACTGACAGCTCTAGCTTCTAATCACAGCGTTGAGCTTCCTCAGGGCTCTTCAATCACTTTGCTCTAGGGGAGGGTTGTTGATTTAATATGTCTCAGGGTTGTTTCAATGCCCAATGATCTTGGTTAGTTCTTTCTGCTGCTAGAGCATTAAAAGGGATTTGCGGCACCTGTGATTGTGTAAGGTCAGGTGCCTGCCTGAAAAATGTAGGATGCTCAAGTCCTCTCCCACTGTAGTCATCACATCGATCATCTCTGCCCCCATCGTGCTGTTGAAAACAAAAACAAAAAAGTTCCCTAAGCTGTCTTTATTCTTCACAGCTCCCTAGCCTTGCAGCCATCCTTCTGATATACTGCAGAATTCTTACCTAGGAGCATGTCAATGACATGTGCTATTTCCATACAAATGACCACCCCAATCAATCAAGATTTGGAAGGGAACTGAATTGTTCCCCCTGAAAATTTGAATACTCCATTGTTCATGCTCTGGAAGGTCTAAATATTTTTAGCCATACTGGCTGGGGGATTTCAAAAATTACCATCCCACAAAGTAACCGCAAAAGTGAGTTTTATGGCTTGGAGCTTTATAAGTACATGCATTTTCTCCCGGGTTAAGTTTGAGTGATTGTTGTGGAAATTATATACAACACTAAGGTGTCCTTAACATAATAGCCTGGAAAATCCCCTTACACTCCCAGGTTACTAATTTCACACAACTTGAAAAAGTTATTTTGGTGCTAAAGAGCTTCTTGTCCACACAGGAATCCAAAGCAAATGTGGAACAGAGAGTGTGACAGGCCAAGGTCACTGAAGTGTTTTGGAGCTACAGGCAGATGTCTTCATTTGCCCCCACCAATAGAAACAAAACTTTAAGCAATGAGACAGTGGAACTATAAATAAGTGAAACTGATATGTATTTTTATTTTCTAAGTAGGCTCTCAGTACCCTAGGGGTGCGTAGGAGGTAAAGCATGCGAGAATGCATTCAAACCATTTCTTCTGTACGTGGACACATGCTTGCCTCAAGGGCAAGCTTTAGCATATCGAAATATCTGTGTTATGTGTAATAAAACCCCAGGCATCTCCAATAAAAAAGGATCACAACATAGCCACACTAGGAAAAGAGCTCTCTCTGCCTGAGATATTAGGAGCTACTGCTGTCCAGAACAGATTGCTTGATGGAACCATGGGACTGACTCACTGTAAAGGATCTCTTTCTTATTTTGCAGGTGTTGGAGGTAATCAGTACTGAAAATATTTTAGGCCTATCTGAAGCCTAGGGCCTAATAATCAGGATGAGGCCTGCCAAAGACTTCTCTCCTACTAAACAAAAAACAAGAACAGCAAAGCCTAGAAAAGTTTTTTGGACTACAAATTCTAGAATCACCAGCCAGTGTGAAGAATAGTCAGATAAGCAAAAGAAAGAAGAACTAAAAAAATGAAAATGTGACTGAAATCCTGTGGCTTAGTATAGTACCATATTTTTCTGTGTATACAATGATACTTTTTCCTAAAATAGTTACTGCAAAAATTGAGTATCATCTTGTACACGGAAGTACACCGAAGCAGGAGGTGGAGGCGGAAGAGCAACCGTGCTCGGCCACCCATCGCAGGTGCCCATTGACTGCAGCTGCAGCTGACCGATTGCCTCCTCCAGTGCCACTCACTGGCTCCCTATGGGCAGGGGACAAAGTGGTGGCATGAGCTTGAGATGAGCCCCGTGAGTGATGCTGGAGGAGGTGATCAGGTGGCCGCAGCCTCAGTCAATGGACAGCCATGAGGGGCGATTGAGTATAGTTGCTCCTTCGCCTCTGCCTCTGCCTCTGCAAGGGTCAAAATTGGGGATTGTCTTATACATTGGGGGTCTTATACATGGAAAAATATGGTAAGTCACAACTAGAGTAGGCCCACTGAATCAATGGAACATATGTAGGTTGGCTCAGCAAATCCTCACAGATTCAATGGGCCTACTCTGGTTGCATCTTATATGCCAAGCAAAAGGATTTCAACCAGAATGTCAATGTTATGATCTATCAGAGTTTAATGCAAAGAAAATCAAAAGAGATTGACACACACAGATTGTAAAAATGATATGAACAAAGGAAATCTGAAGTTTTTGGAATGGACAAGAGAACAACATATATAGAAACCAATCATTAGCCAAAATATTCCACAAGAACTTGGGAACATGAATGTGTACTCAGTGACAATGATAGTGGTGATGATGATAATCATAAAATCATAAAATAATGCCATTATTTTATAAGGCCATCAAGCCCAACACCCTACTCAATGCAGGAATACAAATCTAAGGATATCTGCCAGGTGACTGTCTAAATTTCTTTTGAATGCCTCTGGTGTTGGAGCACTCTCCACCTCTTGAGGTAATTGGTTCCATTGTCCCACTGCAATAACAGTTAGAAATCTTTTCCTGATATTCAGCCAAAATCTGGTTCCCTGTAACTTGAGCCCATTGTTGTGTGTCCTGGACTCTGGGTTGATCGAGAACAGTTCCTGGTCCTCCTCTGAATGACAGCTTTTCAAGTACAGTATTTGAAAAGTGCTATTTTATCTCCCCTCTGTCTTCTTTTCTCAAGGCTAAACATGCCCAGTTCTTTCAGTCTTTCCTCCATAGGGCTTGGTTTCCAGCCTCCTAATCATCCTTTTTGCCCTCCTCTGAAGTTTTTCCAATTTGTCAGCACCCTTCTTGAAGTGCACTGTCCAGAACTGGACACAGTACTCAAGATGAAGCCTAACCAGTGTTGAATAGAGGGGAACAAGTACCTCACAGGATTTGGAGACTATACTTCTATGCATGCAGCCTAAAATAGCATTTGCCTTTTTTGTAGCCACATCACACACTTTCCAAGATCCTCTTCACTCACAGTATTGCTGAGCCAGGAATCCCCAATCTTGTAACTGAGTATTTGGTTTCTTTTTCCTAGGTGCAGTACTTTCTCTGTTGAACTTCATTCTGTTGTTTTCAGCCCAGTGGTCAAGCCTATCTAGATTATTTTGAATTCTGTTTCTATTAGCTAGTCCACCCAATTTTGTGTCATCTGCAAATTTGATTAGCATTCCCTGAAGCCCCTGATCCAGGTCAGTAATGAAATGGTGGAGGTGCTGGTGGTTATGGTGATATTTTGATGTTTCCCAAAAAAGATGTATTAAATACCACCATGTAGCCATGTTTGCCTATTGTAGCAAAAATAGCAACAAGACTTGTGGCATCTTAATGACCACCAATTCTGACTAACAAGTGTTATCTGGCTTAAGTTTTCACAGACAGCAGCTCAGTTCAGTTGATGCATGGGTTATTGCCATAGATTATTAGACTATGATTGACATGCTTGGGGAGTGGTGGGTAGGTGGGTGGCAGTGCCAATAGTTAGGGGAGTGAGAAATGAAAATAATTGATTATTATCCTATCAACAAACAGACTTGGCTGGTAATATGGATAACCTTTCAAAGCTGAATTAATTAAACAATGGAGGATAAAAAAGTGACATTTCCCTATTCAAACCCACAAGAGACAGAGCTGAACCATCTGAAGGATCCTTGTCGGTGGGGGATTACAATTAGGGGGGTCAGAAGGAAATAAATGGTCCCCAAATCAAACAATGCAATTCAGGTGTCCTGGAGGTATAACAAACAAAAAACTAAACTAAACCTGCGGGAATAACACTCAGCATAATTATCCATCCATAAAACAATGATTGTAATGAGCCCATTAAACAGTGTGAACTCAATGCATCTTCACAGCTAACTCTAAAACTGTGTTCATCATAACCCAAACCAACATTCATGGAAACTGAAAGGAAACACAAGGCAAAAAGGGAAGAGCCCTCTATTTCTAGAATTAAAGCCCCACATTTTTAGTGTTCTGTTATCAAGGTAGCTCCCCCCCCCATTTTGTGCTTTATCAATCTAAATATTGCCTAAAGTTTTATAGTGCAATAAAAATAGATCTACTTGCCTAAGGATGCTGTAATTGAAAAGCCTCTTGCAGCTGTCATGCCCCCTGTTTTGCACTCAGTGGGGAAACATTTTTCTCCTAAACTGGCTTCCTATTCTGAAAGGAATAGATAAAGTTACATGTGTCAATTATATCTTCACTGTGGCTTTGATCTTTGCCAGTTACCTTACAGTGATATTTTCAAAAAGATATCATCTCAGTAATACAACCATAAATCAGAGCAACTTGGAAGAAATAAATTGTATTTTTCTTAACCCCACTCTGCAAAGTGGGGGAAAAGCTCTCCCAGTATTAAATTGAAGATGGATCAAAATCCACATGCTGTATAAAAATTAAGAGTGTTTGTATTTACAATTGTTTCCAAACCAGGCAATTAAAAATATTGATTCTAGTGTGAAGGATTCCTGCAAATAAAAATTAATGAATTTAATCCTTTTTCATTCAGCACAGATCCAAAAAAGTGGAGGAACGTTAAGCCTTGTTGATTTCAGTGGAAGAGATATATGTACTTAAATCTAGCAATTCAATCAATGGGACATAGTGGTATTTAATGTTTGCTTGATTGTGTCCTTTGAAATATCCTCTTTTTGGAAATCCAGCTAAAATGTTTACTGTGGGCTAGATCTAGACTTAGTCATGCTCAGAGCGACTTAAATTAATCAGTATGTCTACTCTGTTTTTAAAAGATAATGTTTATTTATTTAAATCAAAATGTAAAGCAAGGGAAAAAACAAAATGAGTGAGGGGAGGGAATAAACAAAATATTATAATGGTCTAGGTGTATGTTTAATATGTGCTAACCATTAGTCTATGAAGGGTTTTTTCAATGACTCAAACTTGACTCACAATTCAGAACCCACCCACTCCTCCCTTTTTTCTAGGGGAAAAAAAAGCTTATTTTAATAGGGAGCTGGACTTGGGACTTGGGACTCGGGACTTGGTACCAAAGACTTGGACTTAGGACTTGGACTCAAAAATTTGCCAATATCCCTGTCAACTCGCCTTTACTGCAAGCTCATCCAATGGCTGTTGTTCTGTTGTGACAGAACTATGGTTTTTTTCTTCTTAATTGACTCAATCATCCCAACCCAGTTTCTTTCTGTTATTGTTCTACCTAACATGGCTTATCTCTGCTGCCTTGAGAAGCAGCAACTCCATGTCGACTTCTTCAGAAAAACCGTTCTTACATTGGTTGATGTTCCAAGAAATAAATAAAAAGAAGCAAAATGAGGCCTTGTTCGTCTTTTCCTTCTTCCTGTGTTCTTGTTGATAAAATTGTTAGCTAAATTAGCTAAGTTCAGACTCAGCTAATTTCCAAAGCTCAGAGGTATGGTGGTAGAACCAGCCCGAGATATGCTGCCTGAGGCTGAGAAGCAAATGAAACACACACCCTCCCCCGAAAAACCCTCAAGGCACAAAGCACCCTAGGAGTAATTTTAATTGGAGTAATTTTCATTTTAATAGGAGTAATTTTAATAGCAGGAGAAGAACATTTCAAGAGTGCTTCTTTTCTTTCCTGGTGGTTAGAGTGATAATAAATATATTATATGCCGTCAATAGAATGATAATAGTTAACAAAAAAAAGAAAAGAAAAAGAAAAGCAAAACAAATATTTCTGTATGAGCTTTGTAGATGATAATCCATGTTTCCAAACACCAGTTACATCTGAAGAAGTGAAATGGACTTCATGAAAGCTCACCTTGAACCAAATTTGGTAGGTCTCACCAAATCTTTGCTCTTATTTTTATTGCTGCTGAAACAGATTAACAGAGCTACTTTCCTGAAAAATAACAAACCAAGTTGCCAACAATTTGCTGTTATTTTGGGACACCTTGAATCTGCTGCCTGAGACATCCATCTCTCTGTATCTGATGATACCGCCAGCTGTGTAAAGCAAAGCCCTTGATATTATGGTGATGGACAGGTACTCTGAGAGTTATAAACATGAAAATATCTCAGAGAGGTACACAATGAAAGTATGAAGATAAAGAATCTGCCCTTGTGTCTTTCTCTCAGCCCTGTGGCGCCTTTTGGAATGTGTCACCGTGAAAAGTATTCCTGTTGGGCATCAGGACACACTCCCTCCCTTTTTTGTTATTTAAAGATGCTATTTAAAATTAACATGTAGGGTTTAGATAAACTATGTGCAGTGCTGTGTTCAGTCTCAACGCATTTGCAAAATTTGAAGAAATCCCTGTTGTGTGTTCTCTTTCTGATAAAGGTGTAGATAGTTACAGACATAACAGGTATGGAGGAGTCAGTTGGGGTTTGTGAAGCTTTTGAATAATATTTAAACATTCTTCTGATAACATTGTTTAAATTTAGCAACATTGCTTGATTGTGTTGCTATTCTCTGCCATGAACTGTAACAGCAAAGAAGCCACATAACATGATATGCTTGACAAAAATCTGACACATTTATTTAAAAGTCAAAAGCCATTAATACACTTATTGAATAATTGACCCAAAGAATTTATGTCAAACAGCACTAAATTATACACTAAATTAGGCTGCTGAACTAGTGGGCACTGTCCATAAAAACATAAAGGAAAAATGTGAAGTAAGTGGCTGCAAATATGTCTAAGTAGCTTAGCCAGTGTGACATTTTTTTTCTGTTGGGCAGGAGAGGATGAGGGAAAGGAAGGCTAAGATATTTTTAAAGAAGTCACACCTGCATTCCATTTCCTTATCCAAATCATGCCCAGAAATTGTGAAAGCAAAAGTTAGTTCAGTTCACATTTCATGAAACAATGTGGATTTAATTATTGCACTCTTCCCAAATTTCCCCCAGTGTTAAAAAAACCCCAGTTCTTCCTTAATGACTTCATTTTTCATGCTAATTCCATACATGGGCAGTTAAGTCCTTCAAGACACACTCTCTGTGTGCGTGTGGTCCCATAATACTTTAGACAAAGTTTTTAAGGGCCCTGGTATTCTATACCTTGAGGCTTCACAGTACCACATTTACTTGATGAAATAACAACCTTGTAGGATCAATTTTGGTGCAAAAAATAGGTTTCCTTTAGAGTGGGGCAACTGACTTACAGCATTCGGGTTCTCCTAATTATAGTGTCTGAGTCCCCTCCCCCTAAAGGGCAGCTGGATGAACAGTCAACCTGGTTTATTTTTAGCTTGTTTTAAAAGGATGAGGACAGGGGTTGGATAGCTTACCTTAATTAGTTCCACTCCTCCCTCCTCCACCTCTATTTCTATAGTCTAATTATACTGCATAGTAGCCCCAGAAGAATAAACTAGAGCACAGAGATTAATGCAAAGCCGTAGAAAGAGGGAGAAGTCCCACAGTAGCTTACATAAAGTGGTAAACCTGTGCCAACAGGTTTTCTGAGGCTAATGCTTTGATACATTCACCTCAGCCTTTGCATCTGTGCTGAGCAGTATTTACACTTTTCAAGCTCTACCAAGAGCAAGTGTTCCTATTACTCCCATTAGTCCATTCAATTTTCCACCTGAAGTACCACATTAGTCTGGCTGGGAGGGTTGACATCCATTTTTCAGGGGGCTCTGCCTTCTAATCACAGGTTCGTTTGTTTTTTTTTTATAAAAATTTAATTGTATGTTCTCCTTCTCTCAAAGAGTATGCTGGGCAATCTGTTATGCATTGTCAATCAACTCTGATTCACTTGGCTGCATCCCTTGTGTTTATTATCTTGGCCCTGATAAGAAGGCATTTTTGAGTGTGCATCTGTGTGTGTTGCCGCGTAATTGTTTATCTGTTCCACAGCAACTTTATTTAGACTAGAGCACGCTGTGATGCCCTCACAAGTACAGGAATGTTGTACAGACAGATTGTATGCAGGCACATGCTGTTGGGGAAAATGAACAGCATTTTTCTCCCATGAGGGCTGGCTGTTCACACCTCTTGGTCATCCTACTGTTGGAATGCAAGCCATTATGTAGCAAGTGTTTCCACAGACAAGACAACATAAAGCATCTTTAAACCTCTTTTATTTTTCGATGGATGGTTGTGATTAGACTGGGACAAAAAGGAGAATATGTAGTTATTAGGGTGGACTTACATGACCCATGCTTACCAATTTGTTTCATTGGAGGGTGACAATTTATACCAGATTCCCCATTCCCTCAAGTCCCCCCAGCATCTATAAGATGTAAGGAGACTATCACTATAAGTGTAGAACATAATGCTAAGGGCTACAAGAGTGAAACATTACCAGTAAAAGTTGATTCCTCTCTTTTGACTCCAGTGGGAACCTAGATGATAAGTTTTCCTGTCAGTAGAAGTGTTACTTTTTGAAGAGAGCATTTTACTTGGAAATCTCCTCAATATAAAAGGAAGAATAAATTTACCACTAAATAATAAATTTAATTATTTATAATTGATGCTTCTATAATGAAGTGATAAATAAATAATAGTATGCTCACACGTGAACACACATACACCCCCAGACATGATCTAGGGATGGTTTCAACCAGACCCATGCTGTAGTTAAGTTCTACTTATTATTTTATTATATTTGTTTTATTTTAAAACAAGTAATACTAAAAACATAATAAATTACAGATTAAAAAGAAATTAAACTATGATAATAATTAAAAACCCATTAAGGGATTCAAAACATTAAAAACTTTAAGAGCAAACTGAGAAAAGCAAAACACTGGCATTCAGGGACTTGCATGAAGAGATGGGTTTTTAACTGTCAGAGGAAGGTTAAAAGGGAAGAGGCTAACCTAACCCCTCAAGGGGGAGCATTCCACAACCTGGGAGCAGGCACAGAGAAGGCCATGTCTTGTGACCCCATCAAACATGCTTGTGATGGCATAGGAACTGAGAGAAAGGCCTCCTCTGAAGATCTTAAGGGCTAGAATGAAGAAACTGAGGACCTGGGTAGCATGGCACAAATAATTCATTTCTGGAAGCTTTTCTGCTCCTTTGTGATTGCATAGGGAAGCTGGGAAGCTGGCCAAACAAATGGAGATTACTGCTAGCGATGAACGTATGACAATTCATACATTCAATTGACCTTCTGTTAATGACTATTTCAAAAAAGGATTGAGAATGAACTGGTTATTCTTTATCAGAGGGCATTTCGAAACAGCCCCAAAAGGAATCTAACACTTCTGTTTTAATTAGATTTCAAAAGCCAGTCCACTTTCTTTCCTGGAGTCATGTAAATCAGAGCTGTGGGAAGAGAAGAGGGGAGGAAGATGCTTTTGTTTTGAGGAAGCATGAAAGAGGATTAAGATGTTGATTGTGGCGGGTGTGTAATAACTCATTTATTATATAAAAATAATTTGATAGCCAAGTCTATCTCTTAGGAGAAACTGCTTTGCTAACCCACTGTTCTTCAATGCCAAGAAGTGGCTCAGTCTGACTCAGAAGGAGAAGGAGTATGTATATTTGCTGTCCTATAATGTTCTGCTGGGAAAAGATGCACTACTGTTCTGCAAAGGTATGAGAATTAGTTAGTCTAGATTTTTTTTTGTTTTGTTTTCTGATGTTTCACTTGAATTACTGGGACTGTCTACAAGTATCTTTTTTAACAGAGAATGCAGTCTCATGCACATCTGCTCAGAATTTCAACTGGGCTTATACCCAGGCTACAATTTTGTACACATTTACATGGGAGTAAACTCCACTGAACATAATGAGGATTATTTCTGAGCAAACAGGTCCAGAGTTTAAGGGGCATGCATTAACCACAAAATTTCATTAATCTTTCAGTTCTGTGATTTGGAAAACATCCCATATCACTTCAGATAGGCTAAAAAACGATGTGATTCAGCTCAGAACTCATCTACACAGCCAAGTGTAGTTCAACACTTTTTTTTAAAAAAAGTTGAAGTTAGCAGTAGTTCATATTCCACTATTGTGACAAGGTAACAAGACACTGCTGCTATTCCAGATGGATTCCCAGTTCCTGTGAGTTGGAAGGAGGACAAAAACAATGAAGGTTTGTTACATGTAAACCAAACCAGACCAATCCAAAGCATTAGTAGGTGCTAAAGTATGAAGAGGTGGAGACTGACCAGTAAAACACACTGACAAGGTAATATCTCATACAACAAGTCCACCACGTTTGCAGATTGGCATGGATCAACACATAACAATGTGGTACTGGAGTTCACACAAGTAGATCATACATCTGAGCAAAACAGATCAATGAAGGTGGGGGAACAAACCATCACCAGCCAGCAGTGTAAATTCCCTCCCCCGAATGTAAAGAATTTTTACCCACTTTGATTCCAGTTTCTGCCATGTGTCATATGGCTATTGTCACGTTCCCCCAGTGTCCCCTGTTTGTTTTCCCTCAAACACAGGTCCACCTTCGGACACGATGTACTATTTTCTTCCTTTACACGCTGCCACCAGTGGATCTTTATCCACACTGTATCAAATATGTATCTTAGACCCTCGCTGCCAAACAAAACAGGTTTATTTATTGTTTGATTGGTAAATCACAGAAGTAAAGTCATAGATGTTCTTTTATTGTTCACTCATTTAATTTGGATAGGATTACACATTTGCTTGTTTGTATTCATTCACATTAACCACTGTAATAATATCTTATGACTGTGTATTTATTTATTTATTTATTTATTTATTTATTTATTTATTTATTTATTTATACATACATACATACATACATACATACATACATACATACATACATACATACATACATACATACATACATACATACATACCCAGCCTATCTGGACTGATGGACCACTCTAGGCAGCTGTATCTATTTGCTATTACTTTTATCTCTTATCTATTCTCTAACATACACCAACTTTCTAATCTCTCTCTTAACCCTTCAAAACTTCTTCTCTAACTCCCCTCAGTCTTCAACTGTTCTCTTGACTCTGCCCCTCCTGTCTTGCCATAGGCTCCTGCTATAGAGCTTCATATTATGGACAGGCATGACTTGGGCATTCCACCACAGCTATCTAAAAAGTACCTCTATCATGAGTGCAAGGGAAGTTCACCAAATGCTACATGTGGACAGGATCTCAGGTCCAATTCTGAATTTTGATTTGGAAATCTAAATCCTTGAGCCTTCCACAAATGATTATAACTTTTTATTTGTCATAATTGGATGATGGTAGACAGAGAAAGCGATGACAAACCTTGACAGCATCTTAAAAAGCAGAGACATCACCTTGCCAACAAAGGTCCACATAGTCAAAGCGATGGTTTTTCCAGTAGTGACGTATGGAAGTGAGAGCTGGACCATAAAGAAGGCTGACCACCAAAGAATTGATGCTTTTGAATTGTGGTGCTGGAGGAGACTCTTGAGAGTCCCCTGGACTGCAAGGAGATCAAATCTATCCATTCTTAAGGAAATCAACCCTGATGTTGAGGCATCAATACTTTGGCCATCTCATGAGAAGAGAAATCTCCCTGGAAAAGACCTTGATGTTGGGAAAGAGTGAAGGCAGGAGAAGGGGACAACAGAGGACGAGATGTTTGGACAGTGTCATCGAAGCTACCAACATGAATCTCACCAAACTCCAGGACGCAGTGGAAGACAGGAGGGCCTGGCATGCTCTGGTCCATGGAGTCATGAAAAGTCAGACACAACTTAACGAGCAAACAAAAACAATAGACAAAGTAGACCCTTAAGAGGATACTATGTTTGCCAAATTTCAGACAAATAGGTGAAGAGAGTTTTGTGCTAAAGTCTATTATTTTTTAAATGGGAGTTGTCTATAAAAATCAGAAACCTGTTACTTATGCACACAAGTGTATGTCAGACAGCATAAATAGCATCAACAAATTGCCAAGAGTTCTAGAGTTAAAGTTTGTATTCCTTGCTGCATGCCAGGTCATGCAATTGGCACACAGTACAGAATACAAGCATTGATATCTTAACTAGCAGCAATTCGCTGCTGTGATTTGCACTGTCTGACTTATGCCAGTGCACATAATTCTGGCTAAAGTTTTTTTTCCTTGTTAGTTGGATAAAAACTGCCCCTTTGAAGGGGATCAGCACTTCTGAATCTCAGAAGAATATAGCTGCTTGGAGTCTTCTTAATTCTCTTTGTTCTTATGGAAATTCCTTACAGCATAAAAGTGGTGGTAATTAAGAAATGACAGCATTTCAGGATGACAAGGGCACTGGTTTTCATGGAGAAAGAGTGTGCTTTGTCTAAGACAAGAGTATGATTATCTTCTACTTATCCCCACTCAGGAGTTCTTTCTTTCTTTGGCTATTTGTATACAGTGAATGCTGTAGGTAGTCTGGTGCAAACAAAAAAAAGCATAATTTTGAATGGATAGGTATAGGTATTAGTGAGTTGTGAGAAATGAAAAACTGTTGTTATTGGGTGTCCAGCTGAACACCAAAGTAACTGAAAATGCCATAAAAGAGGTGTGTCATAGAACAGATTGGTAATGTTCCACCACAGATTGATCACATAATGCTGGGGAACCTGTAGTTTCTTTATCTTAAGTTTTGACAGTCTTCCTCCGCTCCCAAGCAGAGGTTGAGAAAGTTACTTTTTAAAGACTACATCATAGAATCACCCACTCCCAAATCCCCTTGGAACTTTTTATTTTGCTCTCTGTCTAAAGAAGGCTTGGCCTAAGAAGAAAACAAAATAATAAGCCTAACTAAGCTTAAGTAAATAATCATGTTAACTGAATAATCTTAGCTTAAAATAAAATCAAAGATTGAAAAATAAATTAAGTATTTCTGCCCTTGATTTCAGGTTGATTTGATGGTAGCTGCTAGGAGTAATGAGAATATCATTCTGCTACTTGAAGACAGAATACATTGATGCTAACATATCATTAGAAGGAGGCATTCCATGCCTTCTGAAAGTGTCTGATTGTAACAACAAGAGCATTTCTAACCTCATGTGATTTGCAAGTTAGTTATTTTGCATTTTGATTGGTCTTTGGGAGCACAGGACAGGTTTGTTTGCAAGTCTGATTTCTCAGACATGAAAGTTTGTCTGAATCACATCTCTGGAACACTGAAGAAATTTCATTTTTAATTACATTATCTTTAATATATCATTTGGCTCTTAATATCCAAAACACCAGGCCAATAAGAATGAACACATGTTATACAAAGACGTCCTGCAAAGAGGAATTCTTGAAAAGAGGATGGCAGAACATTTGACAGTTAAATTGCTTTCTAGAAAGTCTTAATCTTGCATTGGGGTGAGAAGTGATACTCACCCTGAACTAATAATTTGCAGTACAAAAAAGAAAGAAGATAAAGGAAACCTTAGTTAGCATCCCCAACAGCAACAGCACTGGATATGATCTCAACATACCGGTTAGTTTAGAAGAATGTGAAGCAAACAGCTTTTGAATGGCTGGTTGCCAGAGGAGCCATATATGGCATCTCCAGACAGCTTCAGTGAGACATATGACTGATTGGATAGTCAGGTCAGGCATTGAGCTATCAAGGGCATGCCACATCCTGTTTCTCTCATCCAGCTAGGCTGTGATTTGAAAAAAAAAAGCAGTAAGTAGGACCGTGAGATGGATGCAGTGGAAATTAACAATCCCCACATATTTACTAGGGACAAAATCAGTCTTCCTCTCAATAAATTAATTTGGGATCTGTGATTTCCTCAAAATTAACAATATTTTCACAGCCCTAATTCCAATCCCTTGTGTCTATATGTCTGAAAATTCATAGCATCAGAAACATATACGGTGAAAAAAACCCCTCCCTATTTAGACATTTCAGTGTACTCAAAACAAACTGATTCCTTACATAAACAGAAAGTGTAGAAGGCAGAGAGTTACAGACTGTAACAGAAACAAGAACCCAAGAGTGGTCGACCAGACCAGATGGGCGGGATATAAATAAATAAATAAATAAATAAATAAATAAATAAATAAATAAATAAATAAATAAATAAATAAATAAATAAATAAATAAATAAATAAATAAATAAATAAATTGAACTACTTATAGGCTAGAATCCTGTTGCTTAGCATAGTAGGCCACACTACAGAATGAGGATTTGTATCAATGGAAGTTGATGAATCAGCTTCTCAGCAGATCCATTGATTCAAATGGGCCTATCCTACTTGTGACTTACTTTAGCTTAGTAAGTTTCAACTACAGTTGGCCTATTTGAATCAATGGGAGTTAGCTTATCAAATCACCATTGGTTCAATGAGCCTACTCAAGTGCTATGATGAGCAACAAGATTTCTGCCATTGTTCCAAGAAGGATATTAATTGTGCCCTGTAATTCTGAGATACCAAAAGCTTCAAATTAATGAAACAAGTGGGAATCTGTCAGAAATTTGCAGGGGAAACTAGCAAAATGTGGGCAAAGAGTCACCTTTCTGCTACATAAAAAGCGAAAAATGATTGGAATGGTGGATTTCTTTGAGCCTAAACTGTCCTCTCAAACAGTATATTCAGAGTCCAGCTCTTTCTCAATTGATTTTTGGGGGATGAAGGATGAGAGTTTCCTTCCTCTGTCAATTGACTGCTAGGGGATGGGCAGAAGATCCAGGAAATAGGTGGATCTTCAGGAAATAGGTGCCAGAAATGTGTGTCCTTGCACCGTGGCCTGACAAGAATCAGAGACACCTCAGTGACTCCCCCAGAACTGTCTTATGTGGCTGCTTGTGCACTGTGTAGACAAGGTATACAACATAGCCAAAGTGAAGGAGTTTCAGAGTTCAGTGTTTCCAGTGGTGAAATAGTGCTGAGCCCAAAAAACTTTGCCAGCTATTCCCAACTGGTGCCAGGAATCCATATAAAGATCTTTGTGTTGCCCTTGTTTCTCTCACAGCCATTGCTTGCTGTACCTTTGTGACATAATAAGGGATGTACCTCCTTTGTGACATCACAAGTGTTTACCTCACTCCTCACTTGTAATATAATGGGATGCTGTTGGCCTGGTAACCCTAATCAGGATGTGAATGAAATTCCCATTAACTGTATTTTAACAAATGTATCATATTAATGGCCTGCAAGACAGTTAACAAACATCTAATCATATTTTTCTTGTCACTGGGAAGAAACCACTGGCAGATACCACCTTCACTTTTCCAGTTTTATAAAAATAAGTACAACTTGACATTTATATCTTAGAAGATATATAAACAGACTTTAGTTCATGGAAAAATGTGTACACAATCCAACAAATAAGTACATTAAGAAAACTGTGTTTAAAACTGTTAAATTAAGAATGAGTGCATACTGAAGTACACACTAATTTCCATTCAAAAACACTAATTGGTTTATTGTTTAGTCGTTAAGTCATGTCCGACTCTTTGTGACCCCATTGACCAGAGCACACCAGGCCCTCCTGTCTTCCACTGCCTCCTGGAGTTGTGTCAAATTCATGTTGGTTGCTTCGATGACACTGTCCAACCATCTCATCCTCTGTCATACCCTTCTCCTCTTGCCCTCACACTTTCCTAACATCAAGGTCTTTTCCAAGGAGTCTTCTCTTCTCATGAGATGGCCAAAGTATTGGAGCCTCAGCTAAGGATCTGTCCTTCCAGTGAGCACTCAGGGTTGATTTTGTTCAGAACAGATAGGTTTGATCTCCCAGGGGACTCTCAAGAGTCTCCTCCAGCACCACAATTCAAAAACATCAATTCTTCGGTGGTCAGCCTTATTTATAGTCCAGTCCTTACTTTCATACATCGCTACTGGAAAAAACCATAGCTTAGACTATGCAGACCTTTATCGGCAAGGTGATATCTACGCTTTTAAAGATGTTGTCTAAGTTTGCCATCACTTTCCTCCAAAGAAGCAGGAAATTTCATGACTGCTGTCACCATCTACAGTGATCATGGAGCACAGGATTGATTTCCTTCAGAATGGATAGGTTTGATCTCCTTGCAGTCCAGGGGACTTTCAAGAGTCTTCTCCAGCACCACAATTCAAAAGCATCAATTCTTCGGCGACTTTTAATTCCATGGCTGCTGTCACCATCTGCAGTGATCATGGAGCCCAAGAAAGTAAAATCTCTCATTGCCTCAATATCTTCCCCTTCTATTTGCCAGAAGGTGATGGGACTAGTGGCCATGACCTTAGTATTTTTGATGTTGAACTTCAGACCATTTTTGCACTCTCCTCTTTCACGCACATTACAAGGTTCTTCAATTCCTCCTCAGTTTCTGCCATCAGCGTGCTATCATCTGCATATCTGAGGTTGTTGATTTTTCTTCTGGCAATCTTGATTCCAGCTTGCGATCGATCCAGTCCAGTCTTTCGCATGATGTATTCTGCATATGTTACCATAAATAAGCAGGGAGACAATATACAGCCTTGTTGTACTCCTTTCCCAATTTTGAACCAATCAATTGTTCCATACCCAGTTCTAACTGTTGCTTCCTGTCCCACATATAGATTTCTCAGGAGATAGATAAGGTGGTCAGGCACTCCCATTTCTTGCCATAGTTTGCTGTGTCCACACAGTCAAAGGCATTTGCGTAGTCAATGAAGGAGAAGTAGATGTTTTTCTGGAACTCTCTGGCTTTCTCCATAATCCAGCCATGTTAGCAATTTGGTCTATAGTTCCTCTGCCCCTTCAAAATCCAGTTTGTACTTATGGGAGTTCTTGGTCTGCATACTGCTGAAGCCTGCCTTGTAGGATTTTGAGCATAACCTTGCTGTATAGAGCTTCTCCATCTTTGGCTACAGAGAACATTATCAATCTGATTTCAGTAGTGCCCATCTGGTGATGTCCATGTGTAGAATCGCCTCTTGTGTTGTTGGAAAAGAGTGTTTGTGATGACCAGCTTGTTCTCTGGACAAAACTCTATTAGCCTTTGCCCTGCTTCATTCTGAACTCCAAGGCCAAACTTACCTGTTGTTCCTTTTAGCTCTTGACTCCTTACTCTAGCAATCCAGTCCCCTATAATGACAAGAACATATTTCTTTCGCATCAGTTCTAGAAAGTGTTGTAAGCCTTCGTAGAATTGGTCAGTTTCAGCCTCTTCAGCATCGGTGGTTGGTGCATAAACTTGGGTTACTGTGATGTTGAAAGGTCTGCCTTGGGTTTGTATTGAAATCATTTTATCATTTTTGAGATTGTATCCCAGTACAGCTTTTCCGACTCTTTTGTTGACTATGAGGGCAACTCCATTTCTTCTATTGTATTGCTGCCCACAATAGTCGATATGATAATTGTCTGAATTGAATTCGCCCATTCCCATTCATTTTAGTTCACTGATGCCCAGGAAGTCAATGTTTATTTTTGCCATATCCTGTTTGACCACATCCAGTTTACCAAGGTTCATAGATCTTACATTCTACGTTCCTATGCAGTATTTTTCTTTGCAGCATCAGAGTTTTCTTTCACTTCCAGGCACGTCCACAGCTGAGTGCCCTCTTGGCTTTGGCCCAACCACTTCATTAGCTCTGGAGCTACTTATACTTGTCCTTGCTCTTCCTCAGTAGCATGTTGGATGCCTTCTGAGGGGCTCATCTTCCAGCATCATATCTTTTAGCCTTTTGTTTCTGTCCATGGAGTTTTCTTGGCAAAGATACTGGAGTGTCTTGCCAATTCCTACTCCAGGTGAATTACATTTAGTCAGAACTCTCCACTATGACCTGTCCATCTTGGGTGTCCCTGCATGGCATAGCCCATAGCTTCTCTGAATTACTCAAGCCCCTTTGCCACGACAAGGCAGCAATCCATGAAGTGGTATAACTAATGGTTACACAACCTGAAACAAAACAAGGACAATAGGAAAATGGAGGTGGGGTTTAGATTTTTAAACCTCTATTTGCTCAGCATTCTGGGTAGCACCCCAGGAAACCACTACAGCTGCTGAGTACACACACACTAGAGCAAATCACTCCAGATGTTTTAGACAGCAACTGGAAGCAGTGCAAGCTTGTGTGGCCAATCACTAAGGATTATGGGAATTGTAGTGGAAAATATTTGGAGACCCTCCAGCTACCTAAGGGGTTGGTTGCCTGCCCCCTAATAATACAGTATTGTGCATGTTATGAACAGGGCTCCCAAAGAAGCCAGTGAGGGAAGTTGTCTACTTTTTACTAGCAGGAAGTAATGCTTGAGTACCAGATGAAGATTAATTAATATTTTCTCCCAAGCTTTGTTTGTGAAATACAGTGCATTTGTTTTTTTAAAAGACCACTTAAACTGGAAATAATGCACCAGCTTTGATATGTTGGGATCTCTGTCTCCTATGAATGAGTTTCTGGGACCAGCAGAGTGCTTATTGGATGGCTTGGAAATGACTCAGGTAACCTGGCGGGAGGCTTCTATTTCCCATTTATCCATTATATATACTGTACCTTGCTGTGGTCTTACTCTCCATTATCTGTTGCAGCAAGGGGTGCCTGCTTAGGATCAGCCAGACATCAGGATGGTTAAGCACTTTCTAAATCTCTTCTTCCCCTTTTGCTTCCTCCTCATGAAAGAAATCTTGCAGTTGTTTTTTGAAAATGAATTCAGAGGAATGTCCCCAAAGTCTCTCACGATCCTAGCAGCAAAGTCACCAGGGGTTGATTAATGGCTGGAATGCCTCAGAAACAGTTGTTCTTGTTTTGTTCTTGATATGTTTGCCATAGAGTGTGATACCCTGTAGCCAGAACAGCATAATTTCAGTTTGCCTCCCCTATTCCCAAAATGGACTACAAGGCAAACAGGAACGTAGTGGGACAGCTCCTGAAACAGGGCTGTTAATAAAAGGCAAACCAATAAATCATGTACTGTTTGTGGAGTTAACCATAGAATGCCAAGCAGGTTAAAAAAATTAAATAAAATTTGCAATATGAATGTGTGGTCAAGCAGGTTTTTAAAAAGAAGAAGTCTTCTGTGTGATGTTCCACACACATCTCCTGTGTTTATTGTGGTCTTTCTCTGCTGTTCACCATTATAAATTGAGCCTTCCCCAAATTTTCTTACACTGATGTGGAGACATAGCTTCTTAGCCATGCCTCTTTCCCTTTTCCTGCTTATCTTTCTGCAACGAACACTACTCACCATAGCTGTATGCAATGTTGAGTTCAGAGGCAAGATGCTACTACATACCATATCATCATCATAATCATCATAATTATCATCATAATCATCACAACAACAACAACCTTTCAACTGCAGAACTAGGAGGGACCCTATGGACCATGGAGTCCAGACTCTCTCAAGGAGGCACAGTGGGGAATTGAACTCCCAGCTTCTAGCCAGAGAGCTAAGCCACTGAGCTATCCAGCAGATCATGATGAACAGCATCAGGAAACATCATAATGACCATGGTCTTCTATTAGGCATCGGGTTGGATACTGTGAGAAACAGGATGCAAGAAAAGGTAGATGTTTGATGTTACATCTATAAGCAGGAAAAGGAAAAGGGGCATGGCTCATCAGCTGTGACTCCATATCAGTTGAAGAAAACTTGAAGAAGAATCAGGTCGTAATGGTGAACAGCAGAGAGATTGAGTTACTGAAGATGAATTTATTTTGAACCAGGATCTAAATAATCTGAAGTTAAATTATTTCAGTAACAGTTTTGATTTAGGTGAGCAGGGGTGGAGTAAGTTGGATGGGGGATTAAGTGTTTTTTCTTCTGCACCCTCCCTCCAAATGTTCTCTTTTCTTCTCTTTCTTTTTGGCAGAGGGTGGTGCAACCTTTTTCAATCAATCAATCAATCAATCAATCAATCAATCAGTCAGCCAGTCAGTCAGTCAGTCAGTCAGCCAGTCAGTCAGTCAGTCAGTCAGTGAGTCAGTCAGTCAAACAAGCAAGCAAGCAAGCAAGCAAACAAACAAACAAACAAATAAACAAACAAACAAATAAATAAATGGCCACTGTTGACTAATGGAATACAATGAAGTAGCATCACCTTCTGGAATATCATTGGCCACAGAATCTGACAAATGGTGAACTGGGTAGTTTCTAGGCCTGTACTTCCTAAGTCTGTTTTCTCACATGGCTCAATGACTGGGAATTGTGCCACTCGATGTGAATGAAGAAAAGATCCCCTCTTCTTCTTCCTCATTTTGAACTCAGAACAGTACATTCAGAATGTTCAGCTTGCCATATTCACCAACATCCTGTTGCGTACCTCTGCCAATATAATGGCAGTGATATCACTAACAATGACAGATTGCCAGGAATTAAAGAGTTACTAGTTTAATTTCAGCTTGCAAGTGTCTCTGTCTCTTTGCTTGCAAGCCCAAACCTATAGAAAATCAAAACTGGAACTCTTTAATTAGTGGCAGTCTTCCGCTGTTGTTGGAGTTACTTCCCTTGTGCTCTCAGAGCTATGCAACAGAATACCGGCAAGATTGAATATATATGAGCCCTGCTTTCCACTTAGTTAATCCCTTCCTTAATGTCTGAAAGAACACCATTTCCTCACTGCTTCTGGCCTTAACATAGCATTTTCTAGTTGCTTCAGTCTCTGTGTCCTGGCTAAGGAAGTAATGGATACTTCTGAATTTTCTCATCCTCAGTGAAGAAAGTATCTGGATACTTTGGCTGATATCCTGTTGCTTTGTTATGCAGGCAGAAGACAAATGGTGTAACACTGACTTGTTTTGAGCCAGAAATTGAGGAGTCCCCACTGGGATTCCCAAGAAATGTCAATCCAGCTGGCATCTGCTTCCCAGAGAATTGCAGTGGTTATTCTTTAATTGCCAGCTGAAAGAGATTGAATGCTATGCCATTTGTCTTCTGCCTTTGTAACAAAGCAACTGGATTTCAGCCACTTTATTAAAAAAATAAGACTGCCACACAACCATTACAAGATACATGAGAGAGAAAATACAAGTTTTTTCATGAGTAACTTGTCAAAAAAACCCCAGCAAAAAACCCACTATTTATAACACACACACACACACACACACACACACACACACACACACACACACACACACACACACAGAGAGAGAGAGAGAGAGAGAGAGAGAGAGAGAGAGAGAGAGAGAGAGAGAGAGAGAGAGAGAATGTGTTTATTACCCAAAATCCTCTTGGTTATTTAGGCTGGTTTAAGTACAGTGGCATAAACTATGGGGGCAAGTTGTCAGTTGTATCTATTGTTGCTCTGCAGTCATATAAATGTGGCAACTTTTTAACTAGCAGCAATTTTCTTCAGCAACTTATGACATTGCACTTATGCCAGCAATAGTATTCTGGCCACCAAACCTCCAACATAATGCATTGTTCTGTATCAAGTCTGGGAGTTTTTGCAGAAGAAATTTCTGAGAAATTAAAATACACCAAAAAATGCACCAAATTCTTGTCCTTTTGTTCAGTGGGGAGAAAACTGAATTCTTCTGTTTTCACTGACAAGGATGACATGAATGCTGCCCTCCATTGTCCTTGCATCAATCACACTCTGCAAATCATAACGTATCCATTCAGCTACACACTCTGAACTAGAAAAGGGCTGTGTCATGGATCCACTGATGAGAATCACTCTGCCAGTCTCTGGTTATGCTGAATTTTCCAGGCAGATGTGCAGTATTTTAGTGTCAGTCTTGAGTATGTCAGTCATTGTATATATGTCAGGAAGGGTAATTTTGTGTCCATCCTTGCATATGAAATGAAATTTGAATTTCAGGTTTCATACGACACATTCTATGAGTGTTGACAAAGAGGGAATGAAATACAGCAGGCTGGAAACCCTCCCCACAAAAAAAAGTCTACTGACAGATGTCATCATTGCTGTAAGACTACATGATCTGCTTTCCCAAAGTAGATGAATGGCCCCTCTAGTTCATTATCTTGTCTCTGACAATGATCAATGCCAGTTGTTTAAGGGGGTGGAAGGCATAAATACCAAAAGGCCTTAGCTCTACCGAAGGGCCATCAGAGAGATAAATTCCTGACCCTAGGCTAATGATCAGCAAATGCCAAGCAGCAAAAGGGGAATAACAGAACAATTGTATGTTTCTGCAGCCTCAAATAAGAGAACAAACTCATACAATCACTCTCTGTTGTTGTCCAGTCCCCCACTTCCCTGTGTAATTCGACAATATTGTCTGTGGTACAGTAGGAGTGGTTTCACAAGATCGACCTCACAGCTTTGGAAACATTATTCTTGCACAGCTTGATCTACCAACAAGTTGCGCTACAAGCCAAGCGTTTCAATTTGTTGACCACAGTAATTGGTGGGACATCTATCTGAGCACGAAAAGTGCTTTCATTTCCTTTGGAGGGAAAAGCTTGAATATCAGCTACCATCATAGGTTTCTGTAGGATGGCACCATGACAATTAAAGTGGCACCTAGCTATATAATTCTGTAGTGTAGACATATTATCTTCAGATGGTCTCTCGAGACTAAAGGATGCCTACTACTAATGAAATGAGGAAAATTCTACAACTATTCTGTAGAACCCTCAGTTTTGTTCTAATAGTGCATCATGTACACATCTATTCAGATGTAGATCTCCTTTCAGTGGGTTTATGTTCACTGGGAACACTGCTGTACTCTAGAGTGTTCAATTTGGATTGAGAAGACATGACTTTAAGTCTCCACTCAGCCATTAATATCCCTGGCTGACTCTGGGACACTCACTGTCTCTTAGCGTCACCTTCCTCACAGAAGATCAAAGTAGGGAAAAGAGACTCTCTGTCCCATCTTGAACTCCTTGGAAGAAATGTGGAGTCAAGGAAGCAAACATAGCTTCTCAGGAAATATGCTTATTATTGCAACCTAACAATGGTAATTTATTCCTTCTTTTGCCTTTACAGGTTTGTTCATTTCAGTTGTCTGTAACTTTGCCCTCAAGACTACTGCTGTGCTGAATATTTTTAACATTCAGTTTGTGATGCAAAAAGCTGACATTTCAAAGGCAGTTTTTGCAAAGATCTGCAAAGTGGTGGCAGTGTAAGTGACTGATTTACAGGTTTCACAAGAGGGCCTTTGGCCTGCATTGCTCACATCCAGTATGGAAGCCCAACTTTCCAGATAAAGAATCAACACCACTCTCTCTCTCTGTCTCTCTCTCTCATGTGCACACACACACATACAAAATTCCGAAAGCAAAACTAACCAGAGGTATAAGAGAAACTCTCAAGCAGATTATAAGTAGACTCAGTCTCAATAAATCGTATTGAGAAAAATAAGAGCGAATATATAGCCATTATTTTCATTCAGCTTGTCTAATTTCTTTCTCATTTTGTCAAAACTGGTGGCCAACACTACATCTGGTAGCAGCGAAATCCACAACTCAATTATGCTTTGTGTAAAGAAACACTTCTTTTTCTCTGTTCTGAATCTCCTGCTGCATCACTTCATTGGACAAATAGCACTATGAGAGAAGGGAGGAGAGGCACCTTCTCCTTATCCATCCTCTCTATGCCATGTATTAAAACTGTGCTAAGACAATAATACGATTGAAATAATTATAACATTAAACACCTTTTCTTGATGCTGCTTCCTTCCCTACCATGGCTACACACACACATATACATTATCTATCTGTCTGTCTGTCTGTCTGTCTGTAGTTAGCTGACTTGTCGGTGGGGGCCCAATCTGCCCATGTCCCCACCTACCAGATGAGAGGCAGAGATATGCGCAAAGGCCACTGGCCTGCGGCAGGACTCTAAAGATGCCAGCAGCAGTGGAGCAAGAGGAGGAAGTGGCTGGAAAATGTAGTGAGGCAATGGGGACCATGGGAAGGGGGCGGGGCAGGCTGTGGGAGGTTCATACATCACAAAAAATTAATTGGTTCAGGAAAGTTCAGGTTCTCCAATTTGGACAAACCCGAACTGATCCAAATTAACAAATTAGCAATTTTTGACAAATATCCTGAATCATTTTAGCTTCACGCCCATTTCTAATATCTATCATATAACTTTATGTGCATTGGCTGTGAAATCAGTTGCATGACAGACTTATGGGCAAAGAGGAGGGGAGTTGCCTGATTACTGTCAGTTTGGGTTTTTCTACTAGGATCCTGGTCAAAATTTTGACACCTTCACAGTGTCTGTCTGCCATCTAAATAAAAGGTTAACTTAAGATGCAGACATTTTGAAAGGAGAAAAAGGAGACAGCTGTACATTATCCCCCCCAAGTTTTGTTCATCATGAAAAAAGTGAGTTTTGATTTAACATTTGTGTTTAATACAGTGAATAAATTTGATATATATTTGTATATTTTTTTTTATTTATTTATTATTTATTTATTGTATTTATACCCTGCCTATCTAGTCATTTCGACCACTCTAGGCGGCTTACAGCATAAGGATAACAAGTTCTAAAAAAATTTATAACAATTAATTAATTAAATGATTCTATAAGATGGGAAAAATAAAAATAAATCAAAATAAAGATTTATTTAAATAATAAATAAATAAATAAATAAATAAAATCAAACAAAATAAATATTTGTTTTAAAAAACCTTTAAGGATAACTAATAAACAAAGTTCAACTTAAATACACTGAGGACATAATCATTCAATGGCTGTTGCCACTTTCCATCATCAGTTAGTCTTTCTGTTGCTATTCAGTATGTAAACATTTAATTGGAACAGTGGAACCACACAACTCATTCTTTCTGCAATTACGTTTAAGTAGTTCTCCCAATGTTGGCTAAAATCTTTGAGGAACAAATTGCATCACCAGATCATCAAGAGAAGAAATAGTTACAACCTATATATTTGTTTTCAGTACTGCTTTGGTGCATACTCTGTAATTTTAATAAGAAGACCCTTTTTAATTTTGATTTTAAATGTCTTGTTAACAGTATAGGAGTTATAAACACTATAATAATTTCCCCACATTCATATTTAAAAATAATATGCCCTCTAAACATTTACATTCAAGATTTGTTTCTCTTCAGATGTGTAAATAACATATAGTAATTTGCATCTCATGCATAAATCTCACTTCTGTGGAATACAGATTTTTTTAAAAACCACATTGCTCTCTTTCTCCCCACCCCCACCTCCTCATATTTATGGCAATTTAGCTGACTAATTTTTCCAAGGAGAATTTGAGGATGGGAGGTTGTTATATGTGGTTGAAAACATAATCTCTTCCTGCAGTTTTTCTTCTACTGAGCATTAAGCATCTCAGAGTTGATTACTAGATCTTCCATCTGCAGCTTTAGTGAAAGTATTTTACATTCTTTTTGTTCAGATAAAATCAGCTGAAATATTTTTGTGCATGCATACACATACAAATAAATTAGCCCTACTCATATACCTTTGTGATAATAAGAGAAAGCTGCCATGATCCTTGAAAGGGTCGTGTGTAAAGCACACTTAATCTTCCATGCAGCAACATTCACAACTTTTTGTTAATATTATATAGGTACAAATTTGCCCATTCCAGAATATTTTCCAAAGTCTTGCATGACAGCACTGAGTTGCCAAAGCATTGAGAAAAATACAACTTAATCATTTGAAATACATTTATGAAAAAAACCCACCTCAGATCAGTTGATCTGATTATAATGTCTAAAACAGTATCAATTTAACTGAGCTTAAAAATACATGAATATAAAGATACATTAAAAATGCTGCTGGTGACAAACAAAACCTTAACTTGCCTTTCTCCACCACATTGGATAAAACATATCTGCTAAGTTGATGCTTTCTATGATGCATAAGTGTATCATCAAAACATGATAAAATATGCTATTTGCTTCAAAACAATTGTATTGGATCCAAGCCTAGATCATATTTAAAACAAATGAAATTGATGGGGCTTAGAATCATACAATTATAGAGCTGGATGGGATTTGAAGGGCATTTAGTCCAACCTTCTGCTTGATGCAGGAAATCTATATCTAGAGCATTCCAGGCTGATGACCATCCCATCCAACTTCTGTTTGAAAACCTTCAATGAAGGATTGTTGTTGTTATGTTTCATCTAGTCACCTCTGACTTACAGTGACATTATAAATGATTGACCTTCATTGTGTTCTATCATTAACAGCCCTGCTCACCTTTTACAAACTCTAACCTGGAGCTTCCTTTACAGAGTCATATTTCGTCTTCCACTTTTCTTGCTACTTTCAACTTTCCCCAGCATTATTGTATTTTTCAGCAAGACTTGTCAGTACAATGTCCCATTTTCATTTTAGCTTCCAGAGAGAGTTCAGGCTTGATTTGCTCCAGGACCCACTTGTTCATCTTCCTGACAGTCCAGGGTATCCACAAAGCTTTCTTCCAGCACAATTCCCAACAATTTTTTTCCTTGTTACTTTTCTTCACTGTCCAGCTTTCGTGCCAATACATAGTAATTGGGAATACAAAGGTGTGGATGATCTTGGTTTGAGTCTCCAATGACATGTACTTACACCTGATGATCTTTTCTAATTCCCTCATTGCTGCCCTTTGAAGTCTCAGTCTTCTGAATTCTTGGCTGCAGTCAATGATTGAACCAAGGTATACAAAATCTGTTTCAACTTCTTCACTGTCTATGTTAAAGTTGTATAGTTTTTTTGTAGTCATATATTTTCTTCTTAATGTTCAACTGCAGTTATACTTTTGAACAACCTCTGAATTGTTCTTTAAAATGACTTTGCCAGTTGATTGATGTATAGTATCTATTGTAGACAAGAAGCCACTATTAGGATAGACTATCAAGAAATAGAATATTTTCTTATAGACAAAGATGTCAAAAAAGAGTGGATTTAATTTCCCTGTCTGTTCAAACAACAGCAACAACAACAATGATTTTTAATTAATTTATACTCTTAATGGAGTAATTTATCGAAACCATGAAAATCCCTTGGTTCATCTCCAGCAGCAGTAACAACATGTATTTGTTCCTATCCTGATTGTCAATGGTTTTACATTAATTCACCCAGAGTCCTATAGCAGGAATGGGCAGCTCTGGGCCTCAGATGTTTTTGGCTCACAATTAGACATGGGGGTGAATATAAAAACAAATCAGTATATTCATTAAATATCCCTGATTCATCAGATATGTGTTGCTTCGTATTCTTGGGGTCCAGAGACCGCAATGAATACGAAGCAACAAATATAACCCTTTTATAGTTGTCTCTTCATTCCTTATCTGCTATGCCCCTGCGGATCAGCTGTTCTTCAGAGGCATAAGCAGAGAGGGGTTTTCCCTTCAGGCGGCTTGCTAAAGCCTGCCCGAAAAGAATCCCACCCCGAAGGCTTGGGGATGGCTTGGATCCCGTTTCCTTCTCTTCCTATGCTTGCATGGCAGAAAAGAGGAGGGAATGGATGAAAGGGATCCCCCAGCCACTGTGGGAACGATCACTTTGATCCCTGCTTTCCCCCTCCTTTTGCTAAGCCCCGGGGGCTTCGTCCCCATATCTACTCACAACTCACATCAGTTCTAACTGGTGAAATCAGTAATACTGGACTGCGGTTTTCAGTCTTTTTATGTTTGAATCTGTTTTGTACTTAACTGCTTCTAATCTGTTTCATACTATTTGTCAGTTACCTTGAGTCCTGATCTATGTTGGGAAGGTACTACCTCTGGGTAGTTTGGGCGGCATATAAATTGAATAAATAAATAAATAAATAAATATCATAATCACAATAATTAGAATTGCAGTGCAAAAATATCCAGAGGGCCACAGTTAACCATTGTTGTCCTAGAGGATAAGGAAAACAAAGAAAATGTTATAGCAGGGACAGGACAGGTGTTCTGTAGGGGCAAAACCTATATCCATTTCGATTTCCAGATTCCAGCTTAGTAAACACAATAGGTGCAGGATTGTTACTAGCCACAAACCAGATCAGACTCTTGACTGACCCCTCCCTGCTGGGAAAATGACGGCTTCATCAGACCTTTAATTTTTCATTCACTGCTGCTTGTCAGCTCTCCTTTGAGATCTGTCTTAAATTCACAACTCATTTATTCTGGCTAGTTCATGTTTAAACTCTTGTGTGTATCCCCTCTGTAAATGCACTGCTACAAGGAGCACCTCATCTTTCTATTCAAGGTGGCCTTTTATTGTAAAGATATTTCATGTCATGCTGCCAAGTATCTGGCCATTGTTGGCTTCAAAGACATATATCTTCCACTTAAAATCTATTAAAAATGGGTGTACGTGTACATGGTTTCAAAAGCTATTGGAAACATCTTAGCCTTATTCCCTTGTTGACCATTTACTGTTTTCCTTTTTTTTTTCAGATCAAAATTCAGGCTGCTGCTTTTTCTTTTTTCTTTTTTTTTTTCAGTTAAATTGCATCTGAAGAAACATTGGCAAGAACTGTCCATATGGCCGCAGAGGTTTGTATTTTTATTTTGTTTTTTCCCCCTGCTGCTATTCTTGTTAGTAGATCACGTCCCTATTACACATGGGCTTGTCAGCCGCCAGCTCTGCAGGCAGAGGTGAAACTGGGCACCGAGTAGAACACAATTTTCTTTTGCTCAGACAGGACGAGATGACGGATAACATGATCCTGACCTCTGAAAGTCATGGACAGCTTTCAGGGATGGTAATATGAACTAGGTCTTCTGGCGATCATATCATAATAACACATGCTGGTTTTGTAGCAAAGGCATAGTCAAAGTGGTGGCACTGAGGAGGATGGAGTGTGGGGGGAGGAAAGGATTGATGCTAAATTAAACTGGCTTTGAACTTTTTCAGACCTAGAAATGTATTATTCAGCAGGAATGTGGGTGATACATTGAGAGCGTGGGAGGGTCATATTCTCATTAATCATCCAGGGGACTGAAATGCCGGGTGGGGGGAATGAACGGAAATTGTTTCATGACAGGATTTGTGAGCTAAGGATTTGTGGGTGGAAAGGAAGGAGTATAAATGGATGGGGGTTTGGGGGTTTGAGAGAATTATGCTGAGCCACAAACAAGCAAGATGGTCTCTAGGCTGATTGGTGATGTTTAACATGACTTTAGCCAAAATTGACCAGCTTTTACTTAGAAAGTCAGGAAATCTTCTTAGGACCCAGAGAGTGGGACGCCTCATCTTCTTTCAAAAATAAAAGAGACTTTGGACTTTGGAGTTGAAAATGAGATCCAGGGTCAGCTTTACCATTAGGCAGAGTGAAGTGACTGCCTCACACACCATATCATGAAAACTGTTGGATGTTTAATCTGGTTTCAATTGCATGTTTACTGCCAGAAACAGAGATAACTGCTCATGGACTTAGCTGTCTTTGAGTGGTTTGTGCTGTGATTTGGATCAAAACCATCGCCTTGAAGCTGGTACAGAAACTCACTGGCAACCAGTGCAAGGTGGCCTGTATAGGGGAGATATGTTAGTGTTTATTAACTCCCCTCACTAACCTGGCCACCATTTTCTAGACCTGTTGAAGTTTCTGTATCAGCCTCATGAGCAGCCCAGCCTAAAGGAAATTGCAATAATCTATTCTTGAGACTAGCAAAATAGTGAAGTACCTGGTATTAAGGTAGGGATACAGCTATGCAACCCACCTAAAGTTGAAGCAGGCAGACCAGACCACAGACACTATCTGGGTGTCCATCTGGATCTAGCACTGTCAATGGACACCTAGATATCATCTGTGGTTCAGTCTGCCTACTTCCACCTTAGGAATATTGCACAGTTGAATCCTTACAATGAATCCTATGGTGCTGGATCCAAATGAACATACAAGCTGCAAACCAAATCTTTAGTGTAGATGCGCATAGAGCTAAAACTGTGCTCACGACCTGGGGTTCAAATCCCAGGTAGCCGGCTCAAGGTTGACTCAGCCTTCTATCCTTCCGAGGTCGGTAAAATGAGTACCCAGCTTGCTGGGGGGGCAATGTGTAGCCTGTATAATTAAATTGTAAACCGCCCGGAGAGTGCTTGTAGCGCTATGGGGCGGTATATAAGTCCAAAAAAAAAAAAAAGAGTGCCCCCCAAAGGATTGGAGGTTCCTAATACAGTATGTGGGTAACTTGAACCCACCATCCATAGGGCCTCCATCTTATATGGGTTCAATTTCAGTCTGTTGGCTACCATCCACTCCAGTACTTTGGCCAGACAGCGCTCAAGGGACAGAACAACATCCACTGCAGAAGAATGGAAGGACAGATAGAGTTGGGTATAATTAGCATATTGGTGACAAGAAACTCCAAATTTCTGGATGATCTCACTCAGCAGTCTCATATAGATATTAAACAGCAGGAGAGGGGGGATGATTGACCCCTGAGAGACTCTACAGTTCAGAGCCCAAGAGGTGGAGACCATCTGTCCCAGCTGCACTCTCTGGGGACAATCCTTGAGGAAGGACTGTAGCAGGACAAAGTCAGGCCTCTGATCCCCAATCCTGAGAACCTCCCCAGGAGGATGCTGTGGTCAACAGCATCAATGTCTGCTGAGAGATCTAGAAGGACCAACAGGGACACTTTGTCCCTGCTGGCCTTCCTCAAGAGTTTATCTTGCATTCTGACCAGTGCCATCTCCATTTCATAACTTATCCTGAACCAGACAAGAATGGGTTGAGGCCATTGGTTTCATCCAAGAGTGCCTGAAGCTAGTCATCCACCACCCTCTCCACTAGTTTTCTCAAAAATGGAATGTTGGTGATGGATCTATATTTGTTACAATCACCTGCCACCAGATTAGGTTAGGTGTTTTTTTTTTTCCAGATGGACCTAGCAAGCATCTCCTGGCCCTCTTAAAGCCTTTCACCCAAAACTGGGCATGGGAATCTGGATGAGGTTGGACAAATGCAGAATAAAGTGGAGCTATTCTTTGTTGAGCCTTATAAAAGAAGAGCAAAGCTGTGTGGCTTTGGACAGGAGGACACCCACTTCTGAGTACATTATATGTAGAAAACTGAAAATAGTTGCAATAAGTCAAAGTAAACTTGATGGCATACAGTTATTATTATTGCTTCCTATAGAAAGAAATAATTGCCATCTCTGGGAATAGGAAAAAGGCAGCTACAAGGTTCATTCTACACTTAGTGTGGCCCAGCCTATGACTGCCTTCAGGAAACCCTTCCCTCGTTTATGCATTCAGAAACCTGCACAGATCCATGCTTTATTTACATAGCAAATCGTGCTTGTGAATTTACTGATGCCTGCCTTCAAGAGAAGCTTGTGTGCCAGGCTATTTATTTAAGGCCCTTTTCACTCCACAGGCATGCTTCTGTGCCATAATACGTTCTGCATGAAACCTTTCCATGACACCATCTCCGCAGGCATTGCACGATTCTTACAATATATGACACCTTATCAATAGAATGCCACTGTACAGAGAATAGGTCTTATTTATAATTCTAAATTATGCTTGTAAGTTTGACCTGTCTGCTAATGAATAGGAAGAAAGGCCCAGAACCTATTGCTGCACAATCATGGAACGCTTAGGGCTTCATTATTTTCCACTTTGTAGTCTGATCATATATTTTTCAAGATGTTGGACTGGTGAGGGAGGCTGATATCCCCCCCCCAAATAGGTAGACATTCTATAGGTGTGATTTTTGCCCATGCTTGTAGCCTTGTGTATCTCTTTAAATCTTCATGAAGGCTACCTGTCAATGGCACACAGAACCTCCATTGCGGAAAATATGACTGTGGGAACTGTGAGTGGGTTTAGGTTTTGCTTCTCATGGTTCCTCAGTTGTAACTCCCCAAAATGGTGAAGATTCATTTGTGTGTAGGAACATTTTATTAACCAATACAGAAGTGTCATGAACAATAACATCTGTAGGGCCGACAGGCTCATCTAACAGGTCTCTCTGAGACCGACAGTGTTTCCATTCAGGTGTGGCAAAAGAGTTCACCAACAAGGGTTCACACCAAACTGTTCATGGTCTGTTGGTTTCTGTGTAGGATTCCGTCTCACCCATTCTCCTTCAGTGGGAGTTGTGGGACAGTTGGTCGGTGCTGGTCAACTGTCCTTCTTCCAAAGATCTTCCTTTTTTGGATACACGTACATTGTTTATTCTGTGGGTTCAGCCTCTTCTGACTGTACGGTGATGCCTCCCTTCTCTCCCTGTGGTTTGCTGGGTGGTTTTCTGTCTCCTCTCTATCTCTTCAAGGGTAAGTTTCATCTTAACTTTCTCCCGAGTTTGGGGATCTTTGATCTCCAGCCATGCCCATCCTAGTGGAATGGCCTCTTCCCTCCCTCCCTCCCTCCTTTTTCTCCTCCTCCTCTTATTCTACTTCTTTCCCCCAATTCACCTCTCCTTTTATCCCCTCTTCTACTTCAATTACAAAGTACCCCTCTGCTATTGGGAAATTTGTCCTGCCCAATGTTTTGCACACTTTTCCTCTCTCCTTCTCCCACTCTTGCAATCCTAGATGAGCCTTTGTTTGCAATAGGTTATAAACAGTCTTGTAGCCTTTTGTAGAGGACAATTGAGGGGACAGCACACCCTCCTCCTTTAGAGTCATGGCTTGCCTCTTCTCACAGGAACGCCTTGCAAATTAAGTGGAACCAAAATTCTACCCTTCTTATATGGCTAGATGAAAATGTGGATTAATCAATGGTTTGCAAAATCATTGTGATATGAGCACAATGTGTTTTGTGTCACTTAAATCTTAGCTCAATTAATGGTGCAGGCTAGGATAACAATCCTGAATGAAAAAAACAGAGCCCATGCTGGCCCCACTGCCTCCATCACAATATTGAACATGGAAATATGACTGTCTGAAGAGGGGGAGGCTGCAACACATCTTTTATGTGCTGATATTTCAGCTGAAAGTTGGTTATTTCATGATGTTGAAACAGCTATAAAGCATAGCTCATATTTTAAAACCTGACTCACTATTTACATTCATTATACTTAAGCCCTGGAAGTGAAAGGAAAGTCCGATGCTGCAAAGAAAAATATTGCATAGGAACCTGGAATGTAAGATCTATGAACCTCGGGAAGCTGGAGGTGGTCAAACAGGAGATGGCAAGAATAAACATTGACATCCTGGGCGTCAGTGAACTAAAATGGACAGGAATGGGCGAATTCAATTCAGATGATTATCATATCTACTATTGTGGGCAAGAATCCTGCAGAAGGAATGGAGTAGCCCTCATAGTAAACAAAAGAGTGGGAAAAACTGTAATGGGATATAATCTCAAAAATGATGGAATGATTTCAATATGAATCCAAGGCAGACCTTTCACCATCACAGTAATCCAAGTTTATGCACCAACCACCAATGCTGAGGAGACTGAAATTGACCAATTTTAAGAAGACTTACAACACCTTCTAGAAATGACACCAAAGAAAGATGTTCCTCTCATTCTAGGGGATTGGAATGCTAAGGTAGGGAGTCAAGAGCTAAAAGGAACAACATGTAAGTTTGGCCTTGGAGTTCAAAACGAGGCAGGGCAAAGGCTAATAGAGTTTTGTCAAGAGAACAAGCTGGTCATCACAAACGCTCTTTTCCAACAACACAAGAGGCAACTCTACACATGGAAATCACTAGATGGGCAATACCGAAATCAGATTGATTATATTCTCTGCAGCCAAAGATGGAGAAGCTCAATACAGTCAGCAAAAACAAGACCTGGAGCTGATTGTGGCTCTGATCATCAGCTTCTCATAGAAACATTCAAGCTTAAACTGAAGAGAGTAGGAAAAACCACTGGGCTACTCAGGTATAATTTAAACCAAATCCCTTATGAATACACAGTGGAAGTGAAGAACAGATTTAAGGAACTCAATTTGGTGGACAGAGTGCCTGAAGAACTTTGGATAGAGGCCCGTAACATTGTCCAGGAGGCAGCAACAAAAACCATCCCAAAGAAAAGGAAATGCAAGAAAGCAAAGTGGCTGTCCAACAAGGCCTTACAAATAGCAGAGAAGAGAAGGGAAACAAAATGCAAGGGAGATAGGGAAAGTTACAGAAAATTGAATGCAGACTTCCAAAGAATAGCAAGGAGAGACAAGAGGGCCTTCTTAAATGAACAATGTAAAGAAATAGATGAAAATAATAGAAAAGGAAAAACCAGAGATCTGTTCAGGAAAATTGGAGATATTAGAAGAACATTTTGTGCAAAGATGAACATGATAAAAGAGAAAAATGGGAGAGACCTCACAGAAGCAGAAGACATCAAGAAGATGGGAGTACCTGACCACCTTATCTGTCTTCTGAGAAACCTATACGTGGGACAGGAAGCAACAGTTAGAACTGGATATGGAACAACTGATTGGTTCAAAATTGGGAAAGGAGTATGACAAGGCTGTATATTGTCCCCCTGCTTATTCAACGTATATGCAGAATACATCATGCAAAAGGCTGGACTGGAGGAATCCCAAGCCGGAATCAAGATTGCCAGAAGAAATATCAACAACCTCCGATATGCAGATGATACCACTCTGACGGCAGAAAGTGAGGAGGAATTAAGGAACCTTGTAATGAGTGTCAAAGAGGATAGTGCAAAAAACGGTCTGAAGCTCAACATCAAAAAAACTAAGATCATGGCCATTGGTCCCATCACCTCCTGGGAAATAGAAGGGGAAGATATGGAGGTAGTGACAGATTTCACTTTCTTGGGCTCCATGATCACTGCAGATGGTGACAGCAGCCATGGAATTAAAAGACACCTGATTCTTGGGAGGAAAGCGATGACAAACCTCGACAGCATCCTAAAAAGCAGAGACATCACCTTGCCAACAAAAGTCCACATTGTCAAAGCTATGGTTTTCCCTGTAGTGATGTATGGAAATGAGAGCTGGACCATAAAGAAAGCTGACCGCCAAAGAATTGATGCTTTTGAATTGCAGTGCTGGAGGAGGCTCTTGAGCGTCCCCTGGACTGCAAGGAGAACAAACCTATCAATTCTAAAGGAAATCAACCCTGAGTGCTCACTGGAAGGACAGATCATGAAGCTGAGGCTCCAATACTTTGGCCATCTCATGAGAAGAGAAGACTCCTTTGAAAAGACCTTGATGTTAGGAAAGTGTGGAGGCAAGAGGAGAAGGGGATGATCGAGGATGAGATGGCTGGACAGTGTCTGCGAAGTAACCAACATGAATTTGACCCAACTCCGGGAGGCAGTAGAAGATAGGAGGGCCTGGCGTGCTCTGGTCCATGGGCTCACGAAAAGTCGGACACGACTAAACGACTAAACAACAACAAATACTTACGCCTTATCTAGATATTGAGGAAATACACAGAGTCTACATATATGTGGAACACAGAACACACGACAAAACAAAAAAGTAGAAACTTTGAGCAGTAACATGATTAAATGGAAAAGTAGAAGAACAATGTGTTAGTAGAGAAAATATTAACAGTTTTTACCTTTGAGGCTTGTATTAAAAGATGGGTTGGTAGTTGTGACCAAAAATATCAGTAGACAACAATATAAATATTATATTTGGTATGAGTTAAGAAGCCCTGACTTGTAATTGTGGTGGTCTCCTCTGAAGCCCCTATTCCCCCAGGCCTTCACGAGGTTCTCGCTCTTCTTCCTTCTTTGCTGCCACCAAGTATTGCTGTTTCAATACCATTCACTCAAGGAGACATGTGTACTTTTGAAATTTAACTTATTTATTTGATCAGGGAGGGTAACATCTGATTAATATACAGTAAGTAAATCACAGGTTGCCAATCACTTGATACTGAATCAGTACTACTTTAATGTTAAAGCTCTATCCACTCTCTGTACCATTCAGCGTTCTCACAGATCTCTCAACCACCCTTAGTTCACTCTTAAGTTTCACACAGTCTCTCACTACCAGAATCTCTCTCACTCACAGATTCTCTTCTCACTCACTGAATCTCTCTCATACTCCATACACCAGCCTTTATATCCAAACCCCTCTCCCCTTGGCACCGCCTTCTGTCCACTCATTGGCTCCTTCTCCACTGCTCAGCTATGACGGACAGGTGAGGGCAGGGCTGTTCACTACAGTAATCAATCTTTTTATATGGCTATCCATCATGTGTACAAATTCCATTGCAGCTGTTTCCCTCCACATTCTTGTTCTGTAGTGTTTCTTTTTCAGAATGGCAATTTTCATATCCTATGAAGACTGTCCTGGTAGAGTAAAATGATTGTAGACAAGTTTCTGTGTATTGTGGTTTCTGATGTCTGATTCCTGTCCATTAATTCTTTTATATAGAGATTGTCCTGTTTGTCCTATGTAGAGTGCAGAGGGGCACTGTTGGCATAGCATGACATAGATCACATTAGCTGAGGAACAAGTGAAAGCACCCTTGATGTTGTGTGTAGGGTCCTGCTATTGTGTTGTCAGAATATATGGGAGAGGGAAAAGTTGGCATCTGGGTCTATGGCAGGGTTTAATCCCCATGTCTGTCTTAGTGTTGTGTGGTCCATTGTGTGTTAGCAGTTGCTTGAGACTAAGGTAAAGGTAAAGGTTCCCCTTGACAATCTGGAGAGGCGATTACAGGTCTGCTACCAGGGTCTTGGGAGAGTGATGTATTTTTGTCCAGGATGGGCTGGAGATCCATTAAGATGCATGTGAGTGTTCTAAGTTATGGACTGAAAGTGAAACTAGTGGTGTTCTGTTATTTTCTTTTCTGAGTCTGTCCTGCAGTTGTTTACTTCTGGCCTTCTTCATCTTGAAGTGTTCTTTTTCTCTGTCCTCCTCCTTGCTGCCTTTCTTCTCCTCCACCTTTCTATTTAAAAGTTTGAAGACATCTACATAGTTGCCTTGTCAGATTGTTTATATAGTGGCTGGTAAACGCTGGTTTCCCAAAGTTAAGGACTGATCGCCACTTCTGGTTACAGAGTTGTACCCAGTGTTTGGGATCACAGGGTAATTGAACTGATGAGAAAATTCAGCAACAGCAGGCCTCTGGCAAGATGAGAAACTCAGAGGATATGGGGCCATCCAAGGCTTCACAGCTGGAGGAGGCACTCCAAGAGTAGAAGGGGTAAACCCAAAACAATTAGGTAGGACACTAGGAACTGGTGGGAAACTTCCCAGTGGGGAGAGAACACCCCAAGGCCAAATTCCCTCCAATTGCTGTGTGAATTGTGTTGGTGTAGACCCACCTGGAGGAATAAGTGAGGTGCTCAACAAGCTGGCTGCAGATAACTCATCCACACACTGGCTGGTGGCCAAGCCAGCAGCATCCGCTCTCAACTGGCCACCAAAATGCCCACTTGATCCTTGGTCAAGGACCTCCTCAGCCATCTGTTCTCTTGACTGCTCGATGGCATCCATCACCACCTCCAGTGCATCTTTCTCTTCACCTACAAGGAATGCAGACACCAGGTCACCTTGTGCTGAGGATGCCGCCCTAGCTCCTGAAGCTGCAGAACATTCTTTCTCCAAAAGAGTAATACGTGACATCATTACATCAGCAAATTTTCTTGACTTAGCCATTCTACATGATTTAGACTACCTGTTTAACCTCCTAGGCATAGCAGCATTAGCTGCCTCCCTTGCTAATGCTCTCTTCCTTTCCAGCTCGCTTAACTTAGCTAGATAACACTATAATCAGGGCACTCCTCTTCATCTGATGAAGAAAGTGCAGGGGTCACCCTAACAAGAGTCTTACGCTTTGTAGGCTGTTTTCCTTTCTTACCACCCTGTCCTTTCTTTGAAGCCATAATAGCTAGACTCTCAAGAGTACTAGCAGTTGCCTCCTGGCAGTATACCAAAAGGAATTTAGTTAGTAACCACTCTCTATAATTGAACTCTGTTTTAAATATTTATTACTGATTCTATCCAGTTATTGACTTATTTGATTTCACCCAAGCACCAAGGAACCCAGTGAGTAGGGGTATGGGAAAGATAGGGAAGGAAGTGCAACAATAAACCCACTTACCCTTACTAAATCAATTGATTATACTTGCTTAACTACCCAATTTAATTAAATGAATTGAATTAATTTCTAACTGATTAAACTTGAAAATATAAACTAAATGCCCTTGTAAAACACTCCATGAAATTGTAATTAATATAAACAATGAAATGCAACAGCAATACCCTCCAGCAGACAGATTAATTAATGAAGAAGGGGAAAGGGGGGCAGGGAAAATTGGAGGAACAACAGGGAAAAAATCACCCTAACTTCTAAACCCCAACACCCCGAACAAACACTAATTTCAATGATCCAACTATTAAAAAGATTGAAGAAAAAGTTTAATGCTGCTCAGCTGTTGAGCGCTCTGATTGACTGAAGAGAACGGGAGCCACGTTTGCAAAAGCGAAAGCATGCAATCCCGACAGACATGAACTCCTTGCTGGAATGGCAGAAAAAGAGGCTGCTGTAGAGGCACCCAGCCTTCATAAAGGCTTGTCCCTCCTCCCCCTAAAGGCTGCATCACCATGATGCTTGTACCTGTGCAGGCAGGCAAAGCCTCCCCCAAATGGTGGCCCAGCGCTATTTCGGAGAGGTCATTCCCAGACATTTGAGAGCCAGAACCTGAGACGAGGGGTGGGCCATTGTGCTGCCTGCCTTTAACAGCATCAGTGAGGCCAGAGAAACAAGGGTCAGGAGAGGAAGAAAAATGGCTTCTGGGCAGCTGACTGTGGAAAGAAGTACAAATGGAATCCAAATAATCAGCCCAGACTCAGCATGAAATCTAGCTAATCAGGTAATATGGCAAACCAGAACCAACAGGAAACCCAAAATAACTTGCCCACTTTTGGCACCCAGGCATGCAATCTAAGGTCCTGAGTAATCCTTGTGGTTGCCATTATTCCTGTTAATGTTTGAATTCCTCTTGGCTTCACTTAAGTATCAAGGGCTCACACTGTTGCAAGGGCTTTTAGAAAGCTCATTACCAGCCCATGGGAAGTTCCTCCTGCCAAGCCCTATGCCTCTGCTGCCAGGACTTGAGTAACAAGAATTTCACAAGGTGCAGCACCATTGCTTCACACCTTGCTTTGCTCCAAATCAGTCCAAGTACATGGACATAACAGCTCACCCATCAGGCCACTCTTCTTGCTCCTGGGTTTAGGATGCATGAATGTTGCACAGGCACAAGGCACATGCAAACAGTTGGGCAGGGTAGAGAGATAGTACCTAGCTGGGCAGGGTAGAGATAGTGCCCAAGGAATTAAAGCCACTTCACACACACAAATCAAACTTTTTTCCTCTCCAGCACTGCTTGTTCAGAGATTTGTTTTCCTGCTTAGAGACCCAAAGATGTAGAGCAGTTCCCTGAGACTTTCTCTGTTGCCTTGGGATCTCTCAATCCTGTATTCTGGAGATCTTTATTTCCATTGTATTCTTAGACCTTCCATGAATGGGCTAATGGCATGCATCTGGAAGAATCTGCAAGCCACTTACAGAAAAAGATTAGCAGGTTTATGCAAGCCACCACTGACAGGGATGACCATTGTCAGAGATATCTCTGACTTCCACCCATACCTGTTCAATCTGTGCAAAGTGTTTGGATACTTTAGTGATGGAAGTTGATCCAAAGTCCTATTCAGTCTTCATAGGAAAATGAACCTGATTAGCTGTGAAGCATGCACTCTTCACTGACGCCACAGGAGTAGGTTGTATGTTGACACAAAGCTACCTGACTCTGCATTGTACATCAAATTAGGAGAACACATACAAAGCACTCTAATCCCTACTCTCTATTTCTGCACACTGATCAGTAATAATTACCCTTTGCAGTTGGGGGTGGAGGAAGATAACCCAAGAGCCATCAGGTTAATTATTTTTCTTCAGTTCTCTGAAACAGCACTGATGTTTTAATAGCAGGCAACCTTTTTGTTTTGGAAACCTTAGAGATTTGAAATTGGCAAGAACAAAATACCATTTATCTCTTTGGACAATAAGTAATTGTGCTGCAAAACCTAAAGTGAAGGAAAAGGGTTTTGTTGGCAAGCTTAAGAATATGTTTTTCTTCTTGGGTGTCCCATGCCAAATAAATCCAACAGCAGAAACCACCAACTTTCTGTTGGAGTTTCTGTCTTTTTTCCCCATCAGCCATGGAGTTTATAAAGCAGGAATGGAGAGGACCTATCAGCAGGGAAACCAGAATACAATTGTTGTATGTAATTATCAGAGGATGAGATGGCTGGACATTGTCATCGAAGCTACCGACATGAATTTGACCCAACTCCGGGAGGCAGTGGAAGACAGGAGGATCTGGCGTGCTCTGGTCCATGGGGTCACAAAGAGTCAGACACGACTAAATGACTAAACAGCAACATGTAATTATCAAACATAGTATTTCCATCTCTTTGGCTAAAATCTAGTAACAGGGTGCAACAGAAGTACATCCATTGGATCAGTGGGGATTTGGTGGATCAGCTCTCCCACTGATGGACCTACTCGTGATTTACTACTGGATTTTAGCCATTATGCGTGTTCTGCTATTACTTGCATGAATAATGTGATTATGCATATAGTATATGGAATATAATTTCAATCATTATATAGACTGATGATGATTTCTTAATGGTTCTGGGTGTCAGCATTAATAGCAATATCTGATCATTCATCTGTAACATAAATTTAATTTTAATGCATTAATGTTCACACAATGGGGAGGAACCATATTTGTAACAATAGAGGGAGGCTCTGTACAGGTCCCTGACCTGCACAATGAAATGCCCAAATGAAGGATACCAGCTTGGGGCTGACCCATTTTGTATCCTTCTAGAGATACTCTGACCCAATTCTTGTCCATGACCATATTTGTATATTTCCAGTACTTCATGAGGACTCTATTCTGGTGAATGGAGAAACAGATATAATAAGGCTGCATTGGCTATATTATATTGGCTATATTAGTGTAGCAAGTTGCAATTACAGTAAGTCATTGAATCAATGGAACTTACAGAGGAGTCAACTCATCAAATCCCCAATGACTCAGTGGGCCTATGTTAGCTATAACTTACTACACTAAGCAATAGGATTTCAACCATGGAATAATGTGAGCTGGACAGAAGTGCAGCAATGGCAGTCTGCAAAAACTAGGCCTATATTTTGTTTTGTTTTGTTTTTATCCCTCCACTAATACCCTTTTTTCTCCAGCTTTCAAGAAAAATTCCCAATCAAGATCAAGGGCAGACACTGGAAAGGGAGTAAATGGCTTTAAAATGGGAATGGGCACAGTCCTCTATGGTTACTTCTTAAAAGGACAGTAGAGGGGCCTTGCATTTCTACACTTCCACTCCTTTCTCTCTTCTCCAACCCTTCCTCTTCCCTCACTCTCACATTAGTGGTGCTGCTCTTTAATTTTTTTATCAATGATAGCCAGGAAGAAAGGAAAGACAATCATTTTCAAGGTTAAAAGCACAATCTCCTTCAACTTCCTCAGTGTTTCTTTCTCTTTCCCAAATCTAATTGTGAAGTAAGAATGCCAGATTTAACAGGAGGAATCTGAGGGGTGTTGCTTTACAATGTTAATGCCTAGGGCTCTTTGTTCTGCCCTCTAACCACCATGGAAATGCAGAAATATCTCTGATTTGTTTTTACATGCTCATCTGAAAACAGTGTACATCCTTGGAATAAAGTATGAAGGTAGAAAAATATCAGTAGTAAAATAAATAAGTAATCGTATACCTAATAACACACACAAAAAATCAACCGTGAGTACTCACTGGGAGGACAGATACTGAAGCTGAGGCTCCAATACTTTGGCCAGCTCATGAGAAGAGAGGACTCCCTGGAAAAGACCCTGATGTTGGGAAAGTGTGAAGGCAAGAGGAGAAGGGGACGACAGAGGAGACGATGGTTGGACAGTGTCATCAAAGCTACCAACATGAATTTGACAAACTCCGGGAGGCAGTGGAAGACAGGAGGGCCTAGCGTGCTCTGGTCCAGGGGGTTGGACATGACCTAATGACTAAACAAACAAAAATAACACAGCAGTAAGTGCTGGCTGGATAGCTCAATGGTTTTGGCATCTGGCTGTGGAAGCAGAGGCTGGAAGACCAATTCACTACTGTGCCTCCAGTGAGCAAAGCCAGGCTGTGTGGCCTTCAGAAAATTGCACACTCCCAGGATGCCCCCAGAAGAAGGGGCTGGTAAACTACTTCTGGGTATCCTTTACATGGAGAACCCTGAAAATGACTGTGGTAAATCTGAATTGACTTGATGACACATGGTTATTATTAAGTATCATTGAACTCAGAGAGTCTTACTTTTGAGAAAACATGTAAACATGAAAACATTGTTGTAATGTGAAGCTGTTTCCTCTTAAAGAACATTAATTTCAATCCAATACTTTTTGAAATTGATTTTTCCTTCTGTGGAAAAATATAACACATACATTTTTCTATAAAGTACTGCATTCCATTATGGTGAAAAAAAATCACCCCCATCTTTGTCTAGCACAATATCCATAATATAAGTAGCTGGTCAATTATTGTAGGTTGAGAAGATCTTTTTCCTTCTGATCCATGTTACTTTCTCTCGCTCTCTCTTTTACAATTTCTGCATTAATTCACAATTTTAAGTAAATACATGTATCAAAATATGAAATAAAATATAATAATATACATAAATATAACTGCGGATTTTAAAAATAAAGGTGGATTTTATATATATATATTATATATATATAAAATCCACCTTTAAAACAAACACATTGTGTACACACACACACACACACACACACACACACACACACACACACATATACACAGTATGTATGTATGTATGTATGTATGCATGCATGCGTGTGCGTGTGCGTGTGCGTGTGCATGTGTATGTGTGTGTGTGTGTGTGTGTGTGTATGTATGTGTGTGTGTGTGTGTGTGTGTGTGTGTGTGTGTGTGTGTCTGTGTGTGTGTGTGTATGTGTGTGTTTTAAAAGTGGATAATCTGTTGGGTATCTATTGGAATCCAAGCAGAACAAGGTCAGGCAAATCTCATAAACAGGCTAAGTTCACTAAACAGTTGCTTAGGATGAGCAGTGGGTTGTTATAGCCCATCCAGATACATTACTGCTCTGGAGATGTTGTGTTGATGTTTCAGGCAGATTTATGGATGGCGGTAGTTAATATTGGATTTGATTTAATAAATCCCAAAGCTTCAACATGACTAGACTGTAAGTTAGGCTCAGGTAACAACCAGAAACAAAAACCTTTTACTTGGATATGAATGCCCATATACACACTTGTATGTTTAAACTATATTATACAGCAAATATGCACATACATGAAATGTATCTTATGATTGTTATAAGATCTTTGGAATCTTTCTTTTAAAGGAATCTATGTGTTTTCACACTTTACAGTTATTTTAAATATGTTATGGTTGCAAAAATATTGGGGTGTAAATAACAACCCCATGACAATCGCCCATGGCTATGATGTAGCATCTGACCAAGCTTTTCTCTCCATCTGCTCCTACTATTAAAATATATGGAGAAAATGTTGAAAGCAATTAAAAATAAATTTGATCTGGTCGCATGTTTCAGCCTTTCCTCACATGGCTTTTCATCAACAGTATCCACCGAGTGAATGCACACTACCCCTTATACAGTGAAGCGATAATTATACTGCCTCAATTAGATCCTCAATCACTGAACTATAAACAGCTAGTGGTGCAGAACTGTATCATTCAGTTTATAACTGTAGTAGCCTTCTCTTTGACTTTAATTCCCACAGGAATATTACACACTCATCTATTACAAGACCTCATTTTTCTGAAGGCGGCATTGATTGGATGCGTTTTCCAATATATTTAAACCTTTGCCTAAAACCAGAGCCAATGTCCTTCAGTATTTTAAGGAAGCCAGCTTTTAATGACATACCAACTCCGTTGTCTAGTTTCACCATCAGCTACAAAAATAAGAGTGCTGGACATGGTCAACATGCCCCTTCTCTAGTTGCCCAGGCTTTGCTCCCCCATCCACTTTGTCCTCCTCCTAACTACCTTGGTGTCTCCATTTCTTCTCCCTCCATGCATCTTTGACAAGCTTAGTGGGCAAAATTAAGAGGAAAGCACTGGGAACAGAGCTGCCTGCTCTGTGAAGCATTGTGGCAGCTTGGCCCTGCTCCCCTTGAGCCGTTTTCTAGTGTAATGGTGGCTCCCAAGCTGTCCTCACCTTACAATTACAAATGAGGGAACAAACATCTAAGCTGCATGCAACAGGATGTCCAAGATGATGCTAACTTCAGAGTGACATTAATAGCCTGCTTGGCTTTCTCCATATGTCTAATTTAAATTTACAGGCGTGAGGGACTGGAGCTAGGAGTTGGTTGAGCACTTGCCTGCATGTTTGGAGGTTGTCACCTACCACTCCCTGATGGCTTAATGGAGAGAAAGTAGGAGGCAGAACACATAACCAGTTGCTTGGCCAGTTGTCAGGTTCTGTATATCTCTCCCTTCTTGTCTCTACCAGAAATACAGACAACATAGAAAGGGAAAAAGACAGTGTGTGAGAGAAAGAGCATGCTTCTTCAAAGTGTAGATGTACACCAGGTGGCTAACAAAGATGGTAGCCTCACTATTCTCTGTCTATACTTCTCTTCCAGGAGACAGAGATAAGAAGCTGTGCAGAAGGCTGATTCTTCCTTACAAGCTCAGGACTATTTCTTAAGACTGGGAGAAAAAGCATATCTTAGTGACCTATTGTCAGATGTAGTGCAATAGGCTGCAGGGCCAATTGAGGGGGACAAAGAGCTAGATGGGCTAGCCTTGAGCCCTACTGCCAGCATGCATGCCATCCATATCTTCTACCACCAGCTACTTGCTTTAAAAGCATGAAAAGAGGCCTTAACTATGTACCAGTGTAAGAGGGAAGGTTGGCACACTATCAAAAAGCAGGATACCTATTAACAAAAAAGAAAACAAAGGACACTGATTAAAATAACATGCACAGGTACAGCATTAGAAGTGGATTTTTTATAATATATAAATAGAAATACAATATACTTTTCTCTTAAAATATTTGTTATCAATCATTTTCAGCTAGTCATCTTTTTCAATTTCGTATGCTTTGTTTGTTTGTTTATTTGTTTGTTACATTTCTGCCCTGTTTACCTAGTGAGGAGCCATTACCCTGGGCAGTTTACAGCAAAATAATTATATTTTAATATTGTACTTTAGGTATGGTGTGCTGTCCTCTGAAGATGCAGGCCACAGAGATTGGCGAAACGTTAGGAAGAACAACCTTCAGAACACGGCCAAAGAGCCCGAAAAACCCACAATAACCAGAAAGATTCTTCCTTGGCTGCCCTTTGGAAGGAGGATTGTCTTCTATAAAATAGAGCATGTAGACACTCTTCTAAGGGGGGATTCTGGGGCAAGGGTTGCTCCTCTGTCAAAAATACAAGGTCTATTGTTTATATTTATGTTTTTTTAATTAATATTTTATTGTTAACAAAGGGTGACAAAAAAGAAAAGGGGGATTGAGGTTAAGGGGGAAAAAGGAGAAACAATGACATATTAACATCCATTCTATACATATTGCCATGTCAAAATTCCAAATTACTCTTTTTACTATTTTCTGCCTTCCAAATTTAAGTTCTGATTTCAATGTATGCTCTTTATACAATGTCTGTTGACTCAATTCATTTATAGAATAAGTTCCATCTTTCAGTTGCCTTTTGTAAAGGACAGTCCTTCATCACTTCTGATAAAATGTCCATTTCTGCTGTTTCTCATATCTTCTCTACAAGATCTTGTTTCGGTACCATCGGACGTTTCCAATTTTTGGCATATAGAATTCTGGCTGCAGTGACTATGTATATAACTATATACTCAATGTCTTATCTATGTTATCAGGTATCATACTTATTAAAAACAGTTCTGGGGTTAATGGCACCTTACAGAGCAATATTTGTCACAACACAGTATGTACTCTTTTCCAATGCTGTTTTGCTACTCTACATGATCACCACATATGATAATAGTTTCCCACATGTGCTTCACATTTCCAACACACATTTGATACATCTGTATATATCTTCGACAATTTTTCTGGAGTCATATGCCACCTGTAAAACATCTTGTATATATTCTCCTTAAAATTAACCGATTTTGTAAGCTTTATATTATTTTATTATTTATATTCATGTTCAAGCTCCCTATTAATGTTTTCCAAATGTAGAGCCAGCATGGAGTGGGAACACAGTGAGTGGTCTCAGTAGCAGCAAGGCAGATGATGGGCAGGTGTTTGTTCTGCCTTTCAGTGGCCAAAATCTTGTTGCTTAGCGTAGTAAATACCACTAGAGTAGGATCATTGAATTAATGGGGATTTGGGGAATCAACTGCACCATAATTTCCATTAAGTAGAGCCCTACTCTTGCTGCAGCTTACTTTAGCTTCACTCTTAAAAGAGACCCATTTGAACCAATGGAACATATGGAGAAGCTGATTCACTCAATCTTCATTGAATCAAAGGGCCTACTCTAGTGTGATTTACTATGCCAGGCAACAAGATTTTGGCCAGTGTATGAATTTGTTCTGTTTATCTCCCCATTTCCCAATACACACACAAAATATATCCTTTTAAAACACAATGCTGTTTTCTGGAGGCAAAGCTGCAGGTAATGTCCTCCATCTGTTGGTGAAGAGACAAAAAGGTGCATCATTTTCTAGCTTTAGAAAGCCTTTAGGTGTTAACTTTACTGGAGCATTCTGGGGTTGCCTGAATATAATTCTTAATCACCAGAGGTGAGCATGTGAATGCAGCTTTGAAAGTCTTGTTAAAGTAGTTCATAGCTGCTAAGAGCTATGCCATTTGACCTTTTAGCAAATGAGAAATTCCTTTGGTGGTCTGTTGTAATAAACAGTAGCATCGATCCTAAGAATTCCACTTGTCACTGAACAGTAATTAATGCACCTTTATTACAACTTTGCTGTTTGTTTCAGCCCATTCAGTTTAGTTGCTGTTCTACTAATATATGTTACTGTGTTTGAAGAGCACCATGCATTTAGGATTTGCACTTCTCTACTCATCCAGCCTACACAAAGCTGTAGTTGACCTGTTCCTTGACATGCCCATAAGATCCCTTCCAGCTCTGCAGTTCTAAGATGAAAATGACGTTGATAGTGATTGTTATTGTTTCCAATCTGGCCATGGTGACACATGCCTTAGGATTGCTGTAATACATTTTATGTGGGACTGCCTTTGAAGCAGTTCAGAAGCTGCAGCTGGTTCAAAATGCTGCAGACAGTCTCCTGACTGGCATTAGTTACAAAGAGCATATAACTCCCTTACTACAACAGCTGCACTGGCTGCCAGTTTGTTCCCAGGCCCATTTCAAATTGCTGGTTATAACCTATGAAGCTCTGTATGGCTTGGGTCCAGGGTACTTGAAGGACTGTATCATGCCATATGAGCCTTCTTGGCTTTTAAGATCCTTTAGGGCAGGGGTCCCCAACCCAAGTCCGCAGCCCTGTGTCGGTCCATGGCCATGGCACGACCGGGCTGCGGAACAGATCTCCCAGCCTATGCACACCCACTTGCATGCACAGGCTGCCCGCACGTGTGCCCCGCCCACCCGCAAGCACACCCTGCCCACCTGCAAATGTGCATGAGTGCCCTGCCCATCTGCAAGCACACCCTGCCCCCCCACCGGTCCACAGTTTGGAAAAAGTTGGGGACTACTGCTTTAGGGAGGCTCTTCACCATTTTCCAAAGATCATTTGATGAGAACACAAGAGAGGGCCTTCTCAGTGGCTGCATTTTAGCAATAGATGGGGGGGGGTGCTCAGGAATGCTACGGTTATTGAAGTCAGAGATTTCAAAAGTTTTTCAAAAGTTTGTAAATATTTATTTTTATTTGTGGGTTTATTATTGATTAATTTTTACAGCATTTCAAAATTTGTGATTTATGTATAATTTTAATTTTTGTGAGCTGCCTCACTCCCTCTATGGGGAGAAAGATAGCATATAAATAGATAACCCAAAATCACATGATTTTACAAGATATTGTGGGTAGAGCTTTATGCATTTCCTTCTTTTTCTTTCAGATAAACAGGTTTTCCAATTGTTTACATATGTTAGAAACTCTTGCATTTAAATAGCTCATTATGCAAATATTTGGAAAATATATGGATTTATGGATATATATATATATATATATATTATTGTACCCTCTATTCAGTCACTATGCTGAGATTTTAATGTCTAAACATTGTCTGCAATGGTACAGGTATTGTAATGACTTATGAGTGATTATGGCCTGCGTGCAGAATTGTAAACTGCAGGCTGATACTGAACATATATGAAGTTAGAAAGCCTATGTATTCTGAGTAGCCTCTGACATTTTCTAACTATGCATACAATATTTCTAATATTCAGTTTTAATGGCAAATTATTCATATATCCTTTTTAAGAAGTATCATCCAAGAGCTAAGTTATATGAATGAATGAATGAATGAATGAATGAATGAATGAATGAATGAATGAATGAATGAATGAATGAATGAATGAATGAATCTATCTATCTATCTATCTATCTATCTATCTATCTATCTATCTATCTATCTATCTATCTATCTATCTATCTATCTATCTATCTATCTATCTATCTATCTATCTATCTATCTATCTATCTATCTATCTATCTATCTATCTATCTGTCTATGACAGCATGTATAAAGTGTATTGTGGTCAGATGATCCATGCACATATGGAAAGTCAATCAGTAAAAAAAAAGGGGGGGACAAGAAGCAGAAACAGTGTTCAGACATCATGTATCTTTTAGCTCTTATATATGAGTTCTGGTTTGACAGGCAATATATGACTGGCAATGTATCTGAGCAACCTTGACATTTATGCAACAGAGGATGATTCAGATCAATTTGTTCATTAAATGTATAGTATAAAAGAGTATGTGACAAAAATTGGGGTACGCATCCCTGAATGGGTAGTGTCTTTTTTGGTGTGGCTTTCCCCAAAATGTACCCTCAAGTAAAAGTGAGGGTAAGGCATTAAATCTGGTGAGCATGAATACTCTACAGGCCTGTGATGTTTGAAGCATAGTTAAGTAACTTTTGGGAGTCCCCTACAATAGGAGGACACCAATTGCCAAAGGGGAGCAGGTTCTGTTTGCTAAGGAGAACAATTTTTGTTTCTTGATATTATAAAGTCTCTGGACGAGTACTCTGTAGGCCTGCCCATGGACCTAATTTTATGTTGGATCAAAAATAGCTACTTACTGGTGTAGGAATCAGTTAACATGTAGAACACATATTCAAGGTGCTTAGCTAAGAAGTGTAGCTGCAACAAAAATTTTAGAGTCTGGATCCATGCTCTGACTTCCACCCGGCTAACGCTGGCTTCTAAGTATAGGACTGTATATCCTATACAATTAGGAGCATCCAGGATATGACACAGAAAGTGGTTTGTATATTCTCTGTCTCAGAATTATGGGTATACTGTAAAGTAGTTCAGTCTTTGTTTTTGCTTTTAAAAAAAAGTAACAGAGGGGGCATGATATCAACAATTAATATAGAAATAGTGAGCAACCATTGTCATACTGCATTTGGCCATGTTAAGAACATGTCTGTGGTAGGCAGGTCCAGCTAGAATTATACTTAAAGTTTAGTCCCAGATACTTAAACTCTTTAACCTATTCTAGTAGAATTTCTTCCAAGCCTTAGAGAACACCAAAACCTTAGGTTTTACAATGTTAATGGACAAAAGACTAGCATCACAATAAGCTGCAAAGGCCATCAAGTTCTGCTTTAGGTCTGGCTGGGTTCAAGATAAAATTAAGAGTGTGGTCTGCATATAATGATGGCAGGATTTGCTGCCATCTGAGTTTTGGAAAATGATCCACGACTGACTTCGGGTCAGTCATTTATGAACAAATTAAAAAGATAGAGGTCCAGGATACAGCCCTGCCTAACACCCCCCCCCCCAATTGTTCAGGATCTCATTCAACAGTTCTCCCTGAGGGTCATGACCTACTGTACCTGACAGTTGGTGTGGAAGTGCAACTCTTGAATGGGAAGCAGCAGGCTCTTGCTAGAGTTGATTTAGGTGATCTGACTGGCTAGGCAGGTATCTGCTTCCTCCCTTGCCACTCCATGTGCATCCCGCCTGAAGCTGTGCACATTGTTGAAGAGAATGATTATCCCAGATAGAATGAGTGTACTCTTATTATAATAGAATATTTTAGTGAATTTGATATTGCAATATATGGTTACTAGCTTCTGTTGAGTCAGATGTGTGACATATCCAGTTAAACATTATATATCCTTTACCAGCTCCTTCATGTGTTCACATATTTTAGTGTATACTCACAATATTCTAATGGTACAGCCAAACACAGACACTGTGAATGTGGCAAGCAGGTGTTTGAGAAGAGGTGTATCATACAAACAGGCTCAGTAGAGAGATGAAATAACTCTTATTCCTTGCTTGAGCTGTAAACTGAGTGGTGAACCTACTTGGTTGCTGCAAATCAGATAAAACCACCCTATGTAGTGGTAACTTCCCGTAATCTCTGGGTAAAGTATCTCCCGGCCTTTCTTAACTGAATCTGTCAGTGACCATTGCTTTTTTGGAATTTACACAGGCAAAGCAGGTGCTTTCCCAGTAAGCCATAGCATCTTGGTAGAGTTAAAAATGGGAAAAGATGATATATATATATAGCTGGGCTTCCCAATTAAAAGTTGTTTGCTGGACTAAGAAACAAACTGACATTTTGTGCTTCAAAAATTAATAGATTCCTTACAATTCAAGGAGAACATTTCAACATGCAGATATCCTATCTTGGTATATTTTTAAAAGTGATTATGTCATCTGTTATCTTATCTGGATGGTTGGGAGATCCCATTTTCCTTCATTATCATATGAGATGAAGCATGATATCTATTGTCAGGGGCAAATGCTCTGCTCTTTCCCAAAATAGCTCTACAATAGGTGGAACCCATCTGATAAACTTGTGGTCTGAACTTTCTACCCAGCTATTATCAAAACAGTCCTTTCTCCATTTTTGGATTCCTTAATAAGACATTGTGTGACCATTCATTTCACTTTGGGGAAGCAGAGAATTATACTTCAGTCATGTTAAAACTTGCAAGACCTCCAGGCAAAAGTTTCCAGTCATTTGAAATATTGTCCTCACACAGCTAAATCAGTTCAAGTTGCAATTGAATGCCAGTCAAGAGTTAATTGTTATTTATCATCTACCATCATCCTACAAGGTGAATCTTATATAGATTCTATAAGGCGACAATATAGTAGCGATTGGATGCAGGTGATTAATCTCCTTAAAAAGTAGTTGGAAAGGTATGGAGGTACTTAAAAGTACTGAACGGTCTTGCCTGAAAATTCTTGTCTGTAGAAATGCCTTTCTTTACTAATTAAAAAAAACTGTCAATTTCCATTAAATACCTTTAGCCAAACCACCTGTCCTTCAAAACAATGTGTGGTTCTGCATTTTTCATTGCCCAGCTGCTGCTTCCAAATCACCTTGATGTTATGGAATTCCCCATCCCCTCAGGATTGCAGACATATTCCAAATTGTCAGTAGAAGATCATCAGCACCCAGTTTGGTGCCAGAATTTTGTGAGCCTCTCTGTCTGTCTGTCTGTCTGTCTGTCTGTCTGTCTTTCTTTCTTTCTTTCTTTCTTTCTTTCTTTCTTTCTTTCTTTCTTTCTTTCTTTCTTTCTTTCTTTCTTTCTTTCTTTCTTTCTTTCTTTCTTTCTTTCTTTTTCCTTCCTTCCTTCCTTCCTTCCTTCCTTCCTTCCTTCCTTCCTTCCTTCCTTCCTTCCTTCCTTCCTTCCTTCCTTCCTTCCTAGGGGAGACATACCCCAGTCATTCTACCCACAAAGATTCAAAACAAAAGGACTAGTCAAATAGTATATTCAAGCCACCTAATGCAGCAAACAACACAGCTGTGACAAAAGACTCACCCGACACCAGAAAGTTTAGGGTTCAACTGTGCCCCATGGCAGTGTCAAGTATTGCTACTCCTGCATGGAGAGTCCCAGACCTTTTGCTCCCTCTAGCAAAAAACAGTGGTGTTTCCTCCTGGGGATGTAAAGAATGCTCATGAAATGCTCTTTGTTCTTGTCAGTTTAGGTTGTCTCAACTCACTGAGATACTATAAAGAGTAGTTTTCAAGCCCTGAGAGATTCCTCACCTTCAGATAATAGCAAGAGAAAGAACATCAGTTTTAATTGTCAATATATCTGCCATTTACACAACAAGGGTCTTTGCTCTTTGCGAAGCAAAGTGCACACCTACTGTGTAAGTACGGAACAACTGGTTGATATTTAAAAGATGTATTTAAAAAACCATCCTCTGATGTTTCCATCTTTAAAAGGCCATGCAAGAAATCAGCAGTCATTGCCATTTTATGCAATGTGTATCACTTGCATAGTTATAGTTAATTTGCACACACACACACAAAAAAACCCCAAACCCATTCCTGTTTTCTTGTCAAGCACACCACAGAATACTTTGGTTTGTTCTGGGATGAGTATAATAACATTGTGGTTCCTCTTCACATACAAGAACTTCCTATGCACGGATTTCCATTTCTTTCCTCTCCTCATTTTGTGTACTGAATTCATCTGAATTGATAGCAGTATTTCCTCTGAACAGTGGTGCTGAGACAACAACACATTACCTGAGTGCATCAAAGGTAGCTTCAGGAGCACAGAGCTTGCCATGTGATACACAGAGTTCTGTCCTCCAGCATGTCACTATCACTTTCTGCTTCTCTGCTACTCATCAGCAGAAGGCCCCACACCACAATGAAAGCTTTTCTGATCTTCTGACCTTTAAGACTGACTTTGAAACAGACAAAAGATACTATAGAAAAAGAGAAAAGTCAGGGAAATGAAATTTCTCTGTGGTTTCCTTAGCAGAAGTAAGTCCTTTTAAGGTTCATAAGAACCAATCTGATGTTAGTAACAGATTTCAAAGCCAGGAAGGATTTAGTTTGCATCAAGAACACCACATTATTGTGACATACAACATACTAAAACATTTTATTTGGCAAAAGCTTTTGTGCTCTGCAACCCATTTCATCAGGTGGCTTCAGCTTGAGTGGGTAAATACTTTTTCACCTGCAAATCAGAAGGGAGGTGAGGTCTGGAGCACAATAGAAATGCAGAGGGTACCAGCCTGTTTGTGATCTTAATATTAAGACTAATTTACCAGTCACTGAGAAGCAACAGGTACATTGAAGCTTAGATAATATAGACATGCTCAACTTAAGAGAAATATTGTTCAAAAAGGTTAGCCTTAGGATATTCTTTAGTGAAGGGAAAACTGAAATCAGAAGCATCACAGCAAATAGGAATGTATAAAATAGAAAGAGAGAAAATTGTTCAAACAGGTCAATCAAAGTTGCTTGGTAATACAGAAAATCCTAGATGGATAAATGGATAACAGATGTAGTGAGATAATAAGACTTTGTCCCTGTTCCAGACATGGGAGATTGAATCTAGCATCCTTATACATTCTTGTTTAACTGTTTCCCTTTGGAATCTGTCTTTCAAATTATTTTATTCATGGATAGGTATCTTGAGCTTAGAGACAGACACTGGAGAAGTTGGCTATGTTCTGGGACTAAAAAGTAACTTTTCTAGGCTCTATCATAAACAATCTTTGAAAGTAGTACAAAATGTGCTAAAATAATCAGTTATAAAAGTATACTGCTCAGTCCACTGGAGAGCCCTCTTTGTCAGCATGGACTGCCATTATCCTCATTCCCGGATAGTGCGAGACACACAGGCCTCAGAAGGTCAGTAGGAGGGGAGGGGGAGGAGGGGGTTATTTAAGGAAGGCTCCTCCTTCTGACAGTCCTCTTCTCTTCTGGCAACCCACCCACCTGCTGTATATTTACTAGTGTGAGTTTTACTGGTCACCTTTTTTGGGGCCAGATAGGAATTTTTGACCTGCATCCTGATTGGCTCTTGGAAGCGGTGATTTTTTCGCCTATCCCACACTGGTTAAGGGGTTTAGGGCATAGAGCTGAGCTTATTCGGTCACACAGGTGGATAGTGCGGATAGAACAGGTTTCGGTGAGTCCCATAGCAATCATAGATAACACATAGCTCATCTGATCTCCCAGCACTGCAGATTGTGTGATTACAGTGCTTGGGGGGGGGGGAGATGTGCTGGGGCTGCTCCTGAAGCAACAATCAACAATGAGGAGGGGGCTTGAAGTCCACAGGGGTGGTCAAATTTCAGCTGGCCAGGTTCTCGCTGTCTTCACAACTGTCATGGGTTCAGCTGAAGATCTGGAACCTGAGGGGTTAACTACAGCTGAGGAGAATGCTGAGCGATTAGAAGCACAGACAGCTGAATCGCCACCAGATTCTCCTCCCGAAGTAGCCAGGGTAAGGGCTAGACTTTGGCAAACACTTATGATGCAAAGGTCAGAGGATTGCTTGAATGCTGCCCACAGAAGCATCAGGTCAGCTAGTTCTTTTGACAGGATGAAAGGCTTCCAGCAGTTCAATGACTGTTTTGCTATATAATCAGCTCCCAGACAGCTGGGAAGCTCATGGAAGCAACAAGTCAAATCCCTGGCTCCCATCCATGCTCCTGACTACCTTGAACCTTATTCTCTGGACCCTTGGCTTTGGATTCTGACCCCAGAATACATTGTGTGATTTGGCTTTGGACCCTGACCTTGGCTTATGGTTTGTGATTTGGTTTTGGCATTTTGGTATTGGTTCTGCATATTCTGAACTTCTGATGTTGGACTGGCTTATCGGACTTTGCTCTTGAAACCCCCAGGAACGTGACAACAACTGTGGGAACCTGAGGCTTGGGACTCACCCATTATCTCATTATCTTGGTTAGGGGTCCATTGAGACCCCTCTGCAGAACCTGATTCCACACTACCGCAGGACTCCCTTTTTTAATAGAAGGACTCAATGAATATTTAAAGTGTGGCCCATGTTTATTCCATAATATTTGTATCGTGTCTTTATTGGGGGGGGGGGTTAATGTACTTTTATACTTTGTTATAAAAGTACAGTATACTGTACATTCAAAGCTGCTAACCAATGAAACAAGACTAAATGCAGTAATAATTTTGTTAAGTAGAACCATAAATACAAAATGATTTGCTCACAGATGCTCAAGTGAAGAGGACAGACTGTGGTTAATTCCTGAAGGCTGCCAAAGTAGATGTCAGGAAATCAGAGCACAGTGATGGTCTAGATGGTCAAAATAGAAATCCAATAATCAATCAATCAATCAATCAATCAATCAATCAATCAATCAATCAATCAAATCAATCAATCAATTGGTAGAGGAAGAAATGTGAAGGGCAAGAAAGGAAAAAGAGGGAGGAAATAGAAGAGAAACAAGGAAAACAAGATGCCTTACACACTATTTCAATCCCCATAAAAAACTAGAGAACACTGCCAAATATTTTAACATTTACCTGGATTCTCTCTATTCATACGCCAATTTTGTATCAGCTGCAAGAGTCAAGCAGTGACAAAACAATCTTGGCATATGCACATGTTCACATGGAAGAAAACTTCAAGCATTATGGAATTTCTTTCTGTGTTACAAACTGAGTACCTCCAAAGTTGTGCACAGCCATCACTAGAACAGAGAAATTATCCATTTTCAATAACAACTAAAACACAAAATAAATAATATTGGAAAACAACAGCCACAAAACCAAATAATAACCTAGTAAAATGGGGGAGGGGTCCAATACACATAATGAGAGTGAACAGCATCTCCTAGACATTTTATATTATTATAGTGTTTTTATTTTATCTATTATTGTTAGCCGCCCAGAGTAGACATCAGTCTAGGTGGGCAGGGTATAAATTAAGTAAGTAAGTAAGTAAGTAAGTAAGTAAGTAAGTAAGTAAGTAAGTAAGTAAGTAAGTAAGTAAGTAAGTAAGTAAGTAAGTAAGTAAGTAAGTAAGTAAGTAAGTAAGTAAATAAATAAGAAACAGTGGCTGGAATCCTCTTGCTTTGCATAACAAAAGTGTAATAATCACTTGTTCCTAGCTGACAATTGAAAAGTCCTCACTTGGATTTTGAAGAACACACCAAGCCAATGTTGGAGATTGCTGGCCAGGCACAGCTGGCGCGATCGTTATTTGATGCCCACCCGGGATTAGAGCAAGACTCTTTCTACAATTATGCAAGAGGCAGGAAAGCTTTGGGTATTTAAGGGGCTTTCCCACCTTGCACTGCCTTCCTTCTTTTTCGGGCTACCGAGCAAGGAGGGGCGTCGCTGTGTGGCTTGCTTGGGCTATGCACTGCCACAGTTTGTTGGAGTCAGCGCTAGAATGGAAGGCAGGAGTGGTTCCCCCCAGGTTTGGAGTTGGTGTTCGTTACTTTAAACAGTTTTATTGTTGAATAAGACATAAGACATAAGAAATTTATTTGTCATTGCGCTCACAAGTGGGTGCAATGAAATGAGGTGCTCTTCCCCAGGGTAAAACTGGACAACACTACAAAAAAAGTTAAAATATACACAACTTTCACCATCCAAATATAGATACCCCATTTTCTCTCAGCAATTAAAATTCCACCAAAAACCTATGGCCCCGCATTTAAACTCAATACTGCACTTGGGTAAAAACTGTTCTTGAATCTGCTTGTCCTTGCTTTCAATACCCTGAATCTCCTTCCTGATGGTAATAGTTTAAAGAGCTGATGTCCCGGATGAGAGGAGTCTTTCAGTATGTTAGATATCTTCCTCTTACATCTGTTCTTATACAATTCTTCCAAAGAGGGGAGTGAACAGCCAATGATGTTTTGGGCCGTCTTAATCACCCTTTGAATTGCCTTTTTCTCTGCCACTGTGCAGCTCGTGAACCATACACAGAGACAGTAGGATAATATGCTCTCAATCGAACTCCGATAGAAGGTGATTAACAAACTCTCAGTCAATTGTTGCTTTCTAAGAATCCTTAGAAAATACAACCGTTGTTGTGCCTTCCTGATTAACGCAGCGGGGTTTGCACTCCAAGTCAGGTCATTTGTTATGATAGTCCCAAGAAACTTACATTCAACCACCTGTTCCACACAAACTCCATCTATATACAGTGGCTGAATGTCTGCTCTTTTTTTCCTATAGTCCACTATGAATGTATTATTGGTTGACGATGGTTATTATTGTTTAACAGTAAGGGTTTGGAGCGCTAGGGAGCGACAGCGCATTCACACCCACTGCACCCGGTTTGAAGCTTTTGAAGGAATTAAAGGAGAGTTGGCTGAGGAGGAGGGAAGGCTAGAGCGGTCGGTGCATTTACTTTTGTGCCGATTGCTCTCTCCTCTTCAAGTTGCTTCTCTTGGATATTGCTGCTTTAAGGTCTGAGGGAAGAACTGTGGTGCAGCCTTTTGCCACTGCGCCACAATGCAAGGGACCTTTGTTAAGGCACTTTGGGATCTAGGAAGTGAACTTACTGGGGTTCTCTCCATTGTTGTTCCCAGTGGTCTGGTGGTGCAGAGTTAATTGTTGTGGGAATTTTTTTGTTTTGTTTTTCTTCCTGAATTTTCTGCAAGTACCAGCCCGCCATTTTAATTTTATCCCCATTTTATTCTTCCCCCACCTTACAGTGGGCTCTTGTTCAGTGAGCTCACTGTAGGGGAGGCCTTCGCTACAGCATTATTCACCCCCCCCCCTTTTGATGAATTATATTTTAGGTGAGTTAAATTCATTGGTTATAGGACAAGTTCTACTTATCACCATTTTATTTGCAAGACAATAATACTACAGTAATAAATAAATAAATATTAAAGATAATATAGTAATAGCAAATAAAAATAGGAAATTCTGCATTAATAAATAAATAATCAGCAGAACAAGTTACATATAAAATTATTTAAAATTATTATTAAGTTTCTTTATAAGTTCTTAATATTGAATTTATTATTTCATTGTAATGTAGGTGTTAATTAGAGCAGTGGTTCTTAACCTTTGTTACGCAGGTCTTTTTGAACTGCAACTCCCAGAAACTCCAGCCAGCAGAGCTGATGGTGAAGGCTTCTGGGAGTTGCAGTCCAAAAAATCTGAGTAACAAAGGTTAAGAACCAGTGAATTAGAGTAACTAGTTAGTCTATTATATTAGATCTGTCATTTGGATAGTGGTAGAATTTTATGGATTCAGATTAGAAAGGATAAAATTTAATTGCACAAATTTTATTAATACTTTCTTTTAGGGTCCTTGCTGATAGGGTGACAGTGTATTTAAATTTAGCTGGCACTGGGTTGTGGGTCTAAGTGCAGCTGGGATTGTTTTCCCTAACTTTGCTGCATTGCTATTAGGGCCCAGTGGGAGTAACTTTTACGGACTTCAGGATAGTTCGTATTGGCGTCACACAAGGGACGTGGCAATTCAAAGGGGAAAATGCCTGCCAAAAAATGGCAAGCACCTCAAGTGTCCCCACCACAGTCGTCTTCAGACAAAGAGTCCTGGCCAATATGGAAGGACCTTCAGGAAAAGATTTCTGCCGTGGAGGCTCAAAGGCTTGCGGGGCAAATTCCCCACCCAAATGAAACACAGTTCTGCAGGTCAACCAGAGAGTCACAAAGCCACAAAAAGGCAAAACTGAGGAATTTGGCACAGGACTTAACTAATCGCTTTGACGTTCTTGAGTCATTTCAGGTTCCGGGGAGTGCATCTAGAAAGGATGCAGAAGGGGCTTCCGGGACATCGAAAGGGAAAAGGAAGGAGAAGTGGCTGTCTGCAACCCCTGGGCGGTCAGAACCTTCATCATCCTGCCAGGAGGGACATGACAAGGTGGAGGAAGTTGGCGACACTGCACCCCACAATCCAGTGGAATATGGTAGGGCTTCTACTTCTGAGGGTGAGTATTTAACTACAGCAAACACCCATCCACCTCTCCCTGCATGGCCTTGGGCTGGTGGGGCTACTGGTGATTACCCCATGAATACACCGCACACTTCATGGAACATTGGGCTGCCCAGCGGGGCGGGGCCTTACACCAGCCCACATTGGGGAGGTTGGGGCATACCATGTGTACCTTCTTCCAGCCAGACGCCTCCAGGCAACTTGACAGGTGCCGGGGCCTGGCTGTACCTGTCAGTCCCCAACATGGGGTATAATACGGTGCCACTAGGGACATTGCCATATGGGAGACAACTTAACACCCGTGGTAAAGCAGAAGATTTGGAAGGAAAAATACATGGATGTATTTGACTTCTCAATAGAGAATCTAATAAAAAAGATAGTGGAAAGGAAGACGAGGAAGAAAAGGAAAGGCGCAAGAAGAAAAAGCTGGAGAGGACTTGGGCCAATTGGCACCCTGGATTTTTTATATATGCCGGCGTTTTGATTAAAGCCCAGCCTTGGAGGGCATGTTCCATATTGCAATATATGGACATTATTTATAGGGCTTATACAGATTTTGAGGGACAGGCTTGTTGAGGTATGATGAGGCGTTCCATATGAGGAGTGTGATCCAGCCAAACCTGCACTGGGATAAGCCACAACCTGGGCTGTGGCTCCAGCACATGACCCCTGCCAGGCCTAATTCGGGTAACAGATTTGACAACGGTCACCTAAATAGGAAGACGAGCCCTACAGAACTTGCACAACTTAGCGCGGGGCAGGTGGTTCAGCCTTGCCTGTTGTGCTTCCAGTTTAATTCCAGGGGTTCCTGCAGTAGGAGAACTTGTAAATTTTGTCATGAGTGCATTACCTGTGGGGGAATGCATGCAAATGTAAACTGTCCCAAAGCTGGTGCTCAGCACCAGAATAAGGATGTAGGAAGCACTAAGAAGCAGAGCAGTGGGAAGGGAGTTCCTGAAAAAGGGAATTAGCCAAATTATAAGTTGGGGTTTTTGATGGGAGTTTCAAAGTTGACTGTTTGTATTTTCATGTTCAGGTTTAGCCACAGTTAGGCATGTGAATATTAGGGCTACATTTAGCATTAGTTAGATTGGCTAAGCTTGTGAGGACAGTGATGGGTGCCAAGATAGGCCGGATGTTTAAACAAGGTAAGAGGAGGCGTCTGCGGTGGTGGCCTCAGGACGGTGATCCTCAACCTCCCTTGGCTGGCCTGTTGAGACCTTAGAAGGACCAACTAAGTTTGCAAAGACTGGCCGGGTGTTAGTATGAAGTAAATGGAGGTGTCTGCAACGGCAGCCTCGGATCAATATGATCCTTAATTCGTTCCCATTTATCCTGATGAGGCCTTTTGGGGATCATTGACTGTAGCAAAGGCGCGGCCGGGCGTGCAAAGAAGGTAGGTAGAGGCATTTGTGGCAGCGGCCTTGGATCTGTTTGATCCATAATATTTACTCGGATAGGAGTTAATACTTATTAAGGAGAGGCGTCTGCGGCGGCGGCCTCGGATCCTTAAGATCTTCATTTGTCCTCGGTTAGCCTGGCGAGGCTCAGGGAGGACTCCTGATGCTAATTAGGCCCAGTTGGGTGTTAACGTTAGGTAAGTGAAGGCATCTGCAGCGGCGGCCTCAATCAGTTCAAGCCATAATTTTCCTTTGTTCGCTTGGTGAAACGTTGAGAGGAATGATTTGGTTTCAGATGTCAAAGGCACAAGTTTTTAATTGTTTTGGGGTCATCATTGGGGGCCTGCTTCTCGAGCTTGTGGGGGCTCTATGGCGGGCAGGGGACTTAGCGTGGCTAGTCCCTCTGCTGTGGCAGGTAGTGCGGAAATAGATGGTATTTTTGGTGTGTCCCAATGGTAATATCTGGTAAGCCAACAGTGCATCCAGCTTCCCAGCACTGTGGATCGTGTGATTACAGTGTCTGTGGTGGAAGGATGTGCTGGGCAACTCCTGGGCCAACAGTCATCAGCCAATGATGGCTTGAGGTCTGGGGGTGTTTATTAGCAGCTGTCCAGGTTCTTGCAGTATGGAGACTGCTGGACTCACCCATTTATTGAGAGAGGGGTATCAGCATACCCCTACAAATCACCTGTTTCCGCACTACAGCAGTCCCCCCTTGTGGCATATGATTGCAGTTTATTTGATGTTACTAATAAAGTGGCCCATATTTTATCCAATATTTTGTCTCGCATCTTTATTCCGGGGTTGGGGCAGCAAATGTGACTCTTTAACAGCCAGTAAGAATGAGTAAATGTTGCACCTTTTGTTATGCAAAGCAACAGGATTTCAGTCAGTGAACCAATATTGCTTTAACTAGACATCAACTGTCAGTGAGGGAGTTGCCCTACCCCAAGCAGTGAATTCTATTGTTTGGATGCCAGAGTTTAGATGACTCTGTTCGATATACCAACTAGCTGTATCTCCATGGAGACATATAGCATGGGCTCCCTAAAAGACCATAACAAATGGGTGGACAATGCAGAAGAAAGAAGCATTTTAAACATATAGGTTTCAAATTGCTTAAAGCAAGAGTGAGCAACTGCTGAGGATTCAGGGCTTATACTTGCCTACAATATTGCAGTCCCTGACACCCAAGGTTTTCTCTCCTAAATACTATTTGTACTCCCTAAAAGTCTTGGGGGAAAGCATAATTTGCCGTACAAACATGTTTTGTCCTCCTCTCTAGGCACCATCTCCTTCTTTTTAAAAAGCCTTTTGAAACTGAAAAAGTGCTAGAGGAAGGGAAGAAATTACTTTTTCCGTGGGAAACTGCCCTTCACAGAGTCTTTTAGGGAGTGCAAATCTGGCTTCAGGCTGAGTTGTTTTCTGAGGAGAGCAGGGAGACATGGTGAGGGCACAAAGGGCATGCATACCACAAGGTACATTTTGTCTATTCCTGGTTTACGGCTTTGCAGATTGCAATTCTTTATTAAGCTGGGATACAAACTGGAAGCCAACTGTATTATTGTATTGAGAGAGAGAGAGAGAGAGAGAGAGAGAGAGAGAGAGAGAGAGGGAGGGAGAGAGAGAGAGAGAGAGAGAGAGAGAGAGAGAGAGGAGAGAGAGAGAGAGAGAGAGAGAGAGAGAGAGAGAGAGACAAATATCAAGAAATAGTTCTTTGAGAATTTCAAAAGTGGAGCAAATTATAAGGCTGTATAGTAATCAAAACTGGCTGTTTTGACGTCTTGGCTATAATTATGATTTTCTGTGTCATCCTATCATGCTTTAACCTTTCAATGCTGTTTAATGTGATATTAGGTTCTTCTACTGACAGTTATCCACTTCCTTGGAAAGGTATTCTAGCCTAAGCCTGGGTGTCCCAGGTAGAGTAGGCCTATAGAATCAACTGATGAATGGTTATGGTTGTTGTGGGTTTTTTGGGTTCTTTGTCTGTGTTCTGAAGGTTGTTCTTCCTGACGTTTCGCTAGTCTCTGTGGCCGGCATCTTCAGAGGACTGGAGTAGGACCTCTGCCCATGCTCTGTTGCTGTTTGTTGGATAGTTGAGTATTTATAGCTGTGGGAACTGCTTTTGTTGTGTTTTTTGTTGTGATAAGGAGGGAGAGATTATCTGTTACTGTGATTGATGGGTGTTGTTAGCTGGTCTTTTTTTGTGCAATGATCCCTGGTCCTTGTGGCTGGGTAGAGTTCACTGACATTTTACAGGCTGTATTTTTCAATATTGGGAGCCAGGCCGTGTTTAGTTTTAGGCCTGCTTTCTTTTTGTTGAACTTTTGTTTATGTTTATGGATTTCAATGGCTTCCCTGTGCAGTCTAACATAGTGGTTGCTGGTGTTGTCCAGTGCTTCACTATTTTGAAATAGAATTTCATGTCCAGCTTGTTTTACGGCATGTTCAGCTACTGCTGATTTTTCCGGTTGTTTTAGTCTGCAGTGTCTCTCATGTTCTTTGATTCTGGTGTGAATGCTGTGTTTTGTGGTTCCAATATATACTTCTCCACAACTGCAAGGTATCTGGTATCCTCCTGAAGTGGTCAACACTTCTGTAAACTCTGCTAATTCAGTTTGTCTACTGTACTTGGGACTCCTAGTTGAACTGAGCCTTTACTCTTCAAAGGCAACTTAAATATCAGAACCAGAAGAATGAGAAGGAAACATCTCATAAATGAGGTTCCACTAATTTCTATTTATTTTTTTAAGATGGCTAGTTTTATAAACAGATTTAAGGAACTAGCTTTGGTGGACAGAGTACCTGAGGAACTATGGATGGAGGCTCGTAACATTGTACAGGAGGGAGCAACAAAAAGCATCCCAAAGAAAAGGAAATGCAAGAAAGCAAAGTGGCTGTCCAATGAGGCTTACAAACAGCAGAGAAGAGAAGGGAAACAAAATGCAAGGGAGATAGGGAAAGTTACAGAAAAATGAATGCAGACTTCCAAAGAATAGCAAGGAGAGACAAGGGGGCCTTCTTAAATGAACATTGCAAAGAAATAGAGGAAATAATAGAAAAGGAAAACCAGAGATCTGTTCAAGAAAATTGGAGATATTAAAGGAACATTTTTTGCAAAGATGGACATGATAAAGGACAAAAATGGTAGGGACCTCACAGAAGCAGAAGACATCAAGAAGAGATAGCAAGAATACACAGAGGAATAATACCAGAAAGATCTGGATGTCCCAGACTACCCAGATAGTGTGGTTGCTGATCTAGAGCCAGACATATTGGAGAATGAAGTCAAGTGGGCCTTAGAAAGCATGGCTAACAACGAGGTCAGTGGAGGTGATGGTATTCCAGTGGAACTATTTAAAATCTTAAAAGATGATGCTGTTAAGGTCCTACACTCAATATGGCAGCAAGTTTAGAAAACTCAGCAGTGGCCAGAGGACTGGAAAATATCACTCTACATCCCAATCCAAAGAAGGGTAGTGCCAAAGAATGTTCCAATTGCTGCACAATTGCACTCATTTCACACGATAGCAAGGTTATGCTTCAGCAGTATATGGACTGAGAACTTCCAGAAGTATAACCTGGATTTCAAAGGGGCAGAGGAACTAGAGACCAAATTGCTAACATGCGCTGGATTATGGAGAAGCCAGAGAGTTCCAGAAAAACATCTACTTTTGCTTAATTGACTATGCAAAAGCCTTTGACTGTGTGGACCACAGCAAACTATGGCAAATTGTTAAACAAATGGAAGTGCCTGACCATCTTATCTATCTCCTGAAAAATCTATATGTGGGACAGGAAGCAACAGTTAGAACTGGATATGGAACAAATGATTGGTTCAAAATTGGGAAAGAAATATAAGGCTGTTTATTGTCTCCCTGCTTATTTAACTTCTATACAAAATACATCATGCAAAAGGCTGGACTGGATGAATCCCAAACCAGAATTAAGATTGCCAGAAGAAATATCAACAACCTCCAATATGCAGATGATTCCACTCTGATGGCAGAAAGTGAGGAGGAATTAAAGAACTATACAGTGGGGTCTCTACTTAAGAACGTCCCTACTTAAGAACAATCCAACTTAAGAACAGCTCCATTTGCTAAATTTTGCTTCTACTTAAGAACAGAAATCCAAGATAAGAACAGGAAAAAAAACCTTTCCTGCTCTTTTTTTAACCTTAGGTCATCTTAGGTTAAAAAAAATTCTCCCCCTAGTGGTAGAGTACGTATTAACCAGCTTTGCATTAGTTCCTATGGGAACTAATGCTTCAATGTACGAACGCACCTCTACATAACAAAAAAACAGCCAGAACGGATTAATTGGTTTTCAGTCCATTCCTATGGGAAATTTTGCTTCAACTTAAGAATGTTTCAACTTAAGAACACCATTCCAAAACGGATTAAGTTCTTAAGTAGAGACCCCACTGTAATGCCTCTAGTGATGATAAAGAAGGACTATAAAGAAGGCTGACTGCCAAAGAATTGATGCTTTTGAATTGTGGTGCTGGAGGAGATTCTTGAGAGTCCCCTGGACTGCAAAGAGAATAAACCTATTCATTTTGAAGGAAATCAACCCTGAGCGCTCACTGGAAGGACAGATCCTGAAGCTGAGGCTCCAATACTTTGGCCATCTCAAGAGAAGAGAAGACTCCCTGGAAAAGACCCTGATGTTGGTAAACTGTGAAGGCAAGAGGAGAAGGGGGACAACAGAGGATGAGATGGTTGGACAGTCTCACCAAAGCTACCAACATGAATTTGACCAAACTCTAGGATGCAGTGGAAGACAGGAGGACCTGGCGTATTCTGGTCAATGGGGTCACGAAGAGTCAGACACGACTTAATGACTAAAGAGCAACAGTTTTATAAAATGCAACGCACATGCTGTCATAGTCAAACAATCCAGAGTTTATATGTGTCTGTCTCTTCCCTGTGACATATGCGTATAAATGCACATAACATGCTTATATAGACACGGGTCTCTCAAGTTGTAAATAAGGAAATGAAGTTACAATCCTCAGAAATTATAATGGCAGGCACACAAAGGCATAGTTGCTGGCACGGAATTCAATTAACAGATAGCAATCACCCTTGGGTGACTGTGTGAGGTAGAAATATACAGGCATGCTAATAAGTAATATCTTAAAGCGAAGGCGTTTATCAGCTAGCAGCCAGACATAGGCATGAGAGCAGGCAAACCGCCTTGCTCTGGGATATTTAATAAAACCTGCTCACTTCATTTAAGGATTTTGTGTTTAATCATTTGGTAACATTTTAGAAAATGTTTAGGTTGGCAAACATTTCAAAGAGAACTGCTTAGGTCAGAAAACCTACGGAGTTATTTGCTGATGTGATGTGAAAATAGCCACAGGAGCAGAGTGGATTTTAGGCTGGATTCACATTCTAGAAAAAGGGAGGGGGGGAAACTTTTTTTGCCATCTTTTTGCCCTTTTGAACTTCTACAGTGCATGTACATGTGAACTACTACTACTGCTACTACTACTACTACTACTACTACTACTACTAATACTACTAATACTAATACTAATACTAAAATACTAATACTAATAGGAAGAAGAAGAATGTAATAAATAACTAGCAACTTTGAGATCCTGTTAACCCAATCCTTTAGAACTTGTATTCCAAAAAGAAAAGAAGGAGGCTGTTTTTTCTGGTTAATTTTTATATGATTTATGTTTTATATAAAGTACATTTCTTTATTTCTGTTGTACACCACCTAGATTAGCAATCTGCTAGATGGGCAGTATATAAATTGAACAGAGAAATAAATCTAACAGACTTCAGTGGGACTGATGTCAACCAAACGTGCAAATGATTGAAGACCTCTGAGTGTTCCCACAACTGTATCAGGAAATCGGCCATTGTTTCTTTCTCCCACACATGCATATCTTTTAAAATTGTCAATCTTTCTCCAACCCACATATAAAGAAATTCCAAGAATGAATTAAATGAAACCTCTATCTTTTTCACTAGACAAAGTCAACAGGTACAGACCAAGTTAGACTTGCCAACCATATGATGAGCCCCTTAAGAAAAGAGAAAGCATGGCTCCTGTGGCTGCCCAAACTTAGCAAAAGATTTAACCCCAGGTGTTTAAGAGTTAGATTACAAAAGCCCTTTGTTTGGATGGATTAATCTGTCAATTTCAGTGGCTTTCTCTCATTCCTTTTTTTAAAAAGTTGAAGTTCTTTGTCTATGAAGTGTCATATAATTCTGCTCCATATCTTAGCTTGTATGATGTGATAAAATATAGTCAGGCCTTAATTTAAAATAATTATAATGACAACAGTCACAATACTAAAAGTGTGTGAAGGATCAACACGTAACACAGGATACAGAGGACATTTTTCTTATCATCACTAGAGGCATTATAAGAATCACATTGCCATTGCACAAAGCTGGGAACTTGAATCACAGTGTTGCATTTTCCTTTGTACATAGCCTTTGGATTTAGTGCTGGAAAAAGAAGTACTACATCAAGTGGGAAAAAGGCTTCCAGGAGGTGAGAATGAAACTGAGATTTTCTGATGAATAGCCCCATTCTTTTAGCCATTATGTTACCACATATTTTACAAAGTTTGGAAGTAGTTAGAAGTGACATAGTTACCTGTAGTTGGTTACATTTTGGGTAACAAGGTTATAAGTAAGCTTCATATCACAAGTAATGTAACAAATAGTTACAAAATTACTTCTTTGGTATAACAAGTAACATGTTCTAGTTGCTTTCAAAAGTTAAGTCTTCCGAGCATTTAAAGCCGTTTTAGAGACATTCATATAGGAATTTTCCATATTTTATAACACTCATCTATATTGGGAAAGAAAATACTGGTTTGTTCCAATGTTTGCATATTTGTAAGTGTGGCCTGGATAGCTCAGTGGTTTAGGCTGTGGAGCCAGAGACTGAGAGTTCAATTCCCCACTGTGCCTCCTGGGAGTAGAGCTAAGATGTGTGTCCTAGGGCATGCTGCACAGTCCCATGGTGCCCTTAGAAGAAGGGAATAGCAAACCACTTCTAGGTATTTGCTACCTGGAAAACCCTGAAAAAAGTTTAATTCAGAATTGACTTGACAGCACATATTTATTATTCATCATCATCATAGGCATCCTTCAGTCTCGAAAGACTATGGTAACATGCTCTGAATTGAGGAGTGTCCCCTCCAGAGCATGAAGCCTGGGTAAAGTAATATGGAGGATAGGCTGTTACCCAAGCAGCAGATCCCCCCTCTCCACGTTGCTGAAATGGTCCAATGGAAAGGCAAGAGCCAATACAACTGGTTTATAATAATAAATACAATTTATTATTTTATTTGTATATAAGGGTGCAATGTTAAAAATGGCCTCTAGATGGACCCAGGGAAAATTTCTAGTTTTTTCTAGCATGCTGGTAATAACAACACATTTACAAGCAACAGATTACTTGAACAAGCAGTGGCAATGATAGCCATCATCTGACCTCTGAAAAGTAATGAGTAAAAATTTAAGAAATTTTAAAAATTTAGAAAAATAAAAAAAATAATGTTACAAGCAACCTGTCTAAAATCAAGCATTTTATTACAGCCAGCACAACGCCATCATTAAGAAAGGTTCTTTGCTAATAACTAGCAAATTATGAGCCTTCAGATGCTGTTGTATGACTGCTTCTATCAGTTGTATCCACCACAGTCAAAAGTAAGGCATTATAGATGTTGCAGTCCAACAGCATCTGGAGGTCAAAATTCAGTCCTGATCCAACGGAATCTCCTTGAAAAGTAGGGTGGAAGATTTACATTAAAAGAATCTCAATCTCCCCCTTTTTTAACTAATGATGATTTATTATTTTGTTGCTGTTGTTGTTTCCATGTTCTTTAATTTTAATAAAAATTAAATTTATATATATTCCTGAAAAGGTGTACATAATGCACAAGGCACTCAAAACAACTGAATCAACCCTTCCTCTGCCCAATTATGAAAGACACACAGAAAGAAATAGATTTTGCTTTACTCTTTGCGGAGGACTGAATATTTTCATAAGGATACTAGGTTTTTCACCGTTTCAGTAACTCAGGTTTTCTAAATTCATGAAATTCATGATAAACCTACATGGTCCAGCAGATCTGAACAGGCACTTACCCACTAAGGACTGAAGTACAACTGCCAAATGCATTTCAGAGATAGTCTACAAACTGAATAGCCTTTAGATTACGATAATGGGGTCCTCTGACCTTTGTGGGGCTGTAATGCAGTTTCAACGGGTCTGTTAGGTAGATTGCATTAATGTGCTGAGATTCAGCTTCAGCCCCAGATCTGGATTTCCACTGAGGGCTGCTCTGGATGTGAACATTTTAAGTCAACTTGGAGGAGGGGGGGCGCGGAAGGTCAGTAGCAGAGCTCAGAAAGTTACTTTTTAAAAAGTAATTAGTTATCATTTCACCTCCAAGCTCCCAACTCAGCTAGCATGTTGAAATATTTTATAAGTATCTTATTACTTTCCCATTCCTTAAAATATCTAAAAATTGGTGACTGGTTATTTATTATTGGTGATACCCAGTATAGTGTAGTGGATAGAGTGAAGGACTAGGACTCAGGACGCTGGTTTCAGGTAATTGGTTGGTTGTAAAAACTCACTTGGGGTGGGTGCCACAGGTGAAATCATGCTTCAAATCTCATTTACCTTGAAAGCTCTTCTAGGGTCACTATAAGCTGGTTCCAACTTGATGGTACATTACACATACACTTCCAAAATCTGGTAAGGAGGTAACTATTAAGGAACCTAAGATGTATACTTTTGTAATGCTGAAAAAATATCTATTAAAAGAAACAATATTTAATTTTGCTAGTGTTCACCATAAATGTATTATGGAGTCCTCACCTCCATCTGAAAGATTCAGAGCGGTGGGATAAATAGTCTAATTATAAATAGATAAGTTTCATTGAGTAAGGTTAAATAAAAACTGGTACTGGTGTTGTGGAGGTGAACTGTAGACGTGATCTGCTCCTAGAAAAATCCACACATAGAGAAGCACAAATTCATAAAATGAATATACTCCTGAATTAATTTTTGGACACAAGTTCCTGGAAGAGACTTACAAACATTGTTGATAGCAAGAGGGATAGGTGTCACTGGGCACAAGCTGAGGCTCATAGCTAAACCTGGTTGAGATATGCTTCCCAGGGCATCATTTCCGATTAAGGGTTTTCAAGAGTTACTGAATTTTAAATTACATACACTTTAATAACACAGCAGCATGTTCTTATCTGATGGCGCCTGTATTGACTATGTTAAACAGATCAAGGTCAATACTTTTACATATATGGAATGGATTGGATCCAGGATTTGGCTTCCTCTAGCTCTGCTTACAGAAGATGGATACACCCAATTTTCAGGCACCTCCCCCTCACCCCACAGTTCATTTATTTCAGCAGAGTTCCCCAGTCATCATCACTATCATCACTGCCGCCAACACATCCATTATTTTCGTACTACCAGAGCAACCAAAATGACATACAATAAAATACACAAATATCACAACATATATAAAAACATTATTTACAAACATTTTTGTAGTTTACAGTTTTAAAGTCAGGCCAAATGCTGTCCAGAAAAACATATTTTGGCTGCATGTGAGGACATGGTGCTTTTCTTCATCTTGTCCCAGCCCGGTTGCATTATTTTGGAAGTTGCTGAGGGGTCTTCCCTCTGCCATGTGGGAGGGGAAAAACCCTCCAGAAAACGTTTCCCTCAGACATTATTTGGACTTTGCAGGTGTTGGCAAAGTTCCCACGTGAAAAGAGGACAAAACAGGTATAGGCTTAAACAGTAACAATATCCACTGGTGTTAATTGGTGCCGTACTATCAAAGGTCATGATTCTGTAGCAGTGTTCAGTAAGTCTGTTTCATCCCACTATGTTTAAATTGACACCAGAAGGCCCCCATAAAATATTTATATGATATTGCTAGAAATAAAAGCAATAAGACTGCAATCTTAATACTACTCGCCTAAACAGAATAAGTCAGGTGGTCATTGAAGGAAGATTGCAAGTTATGTTGTATGAGCCCAAAACTTCCCCCCTGTTGAACAGAACAGTTCCTTAATGGAGTGTCATTTCTTTCAAAAACGTTGTTTCATTTTATTCTCCATCATACATATTGGTGGTGGTGGAATTTGTCAGCATTTCAGAGGCAGGATTGCATTGAGGCTGTAGGGAAAAGCCTTCAGGAGCCATAGCTGGCCTGCAGGCCAAATGTTGGGACCTGTTCTGCAGGCTGCCAGGTAAATGACATTTCAGAGAGCCACCCCATGTGGTTGTGTTGGTTGTCTCTGTGTAGTTCAATCAGTGAAAAAAAAGAGTCTTATATAATGTTGAAATTATAGAATCAGCTTGGGAGAAGATCCAAACCCTCTCTTGTGCAAAGCTACCAAGTATATAATGGTATGTCTTTCCTACATGCCTCCATCTACTGTATGTATTCAGATTATCATACTGAAGTGTGAATTTGCAAATATGTTTGCTCAGAAATAAGTCTCAGTGGGATTTATACCATATCAGGTTTCAATTCCACATATCAGAAAAACTGCTAGATAGCTCAGTGGTTTAGGTCTCTGGCTGCAGAACCAGACACTGGGAGTTGTAGTAATAATAATAATAATAATAATAATAATAATAATAATAATAATAATAATAATAATAATAATAATAATAATAATAATAATAATAATAATAATAATAATAATATAATTTATTGTCATTATAAGTATATACACAGTATACCATACAACGAAATCCCCACTATGCCTCCCTGACAGAGGCTGGACTTGAAGATACATAACGTCTTTTCCAGCTCTGCAGTTCCAAGATTATTGTTATTGTTATTATCATATATAGCAAAAACAAAATCCAAATTCTAAGATAAGATTAAGGGTGCATTCCTAACTAGCCAAGATGGCTGAGCTGACACTACATCAGTTGAGGCTATGGTGAATCCAACTCTCTCCCAGTCTGTTAGAAAATACTTAGAACTACCTGGACATTTCCCTCCATTTATGCTGGTTTGAGAGTGGGTTAAATGTGGCTCAGCTTTCCCTTCTCTTCCCCCCTTTGGCTCTTCAGCCAGTTGATCCCAGCCATCGCAAGATGCAGTTGTGCCAACAGATTTGAGAGCAGTCAACACAAAGGGTAAGTGCTGGCACAGGGGCATGCACACTTGCATCAGTTTCAAGAGAGAGTAGTAGCTGTGTCAAACTGTATAAGCAGAAAAACAACATTAGGTAATCTCAAGGACTAAAAACATTTGTTTGGCATAAACCTTCATGATGTCACAGTCCTCAAAAGCTTATGCCAGATAAAAACTTCTCTATGATGGCACACCATCTGTATGATTGCATTGCTTACATCAGATTGCAAACTAAATCCATTACTTAATTTAATCCTTAAAACATTTCCTCCACCACTTTATGAAAGTGACTTGGCACCTCTTTTTCCACCTTGCTACCATTAGATTTATGTGCAATCAGCTTTTTAAGATGAAAAATACTGAGCAATTACTTTGGATATTTCTGCCAAGGAACAGAGTACTAAAAGGAATGGTTTCCTATCTCAGAACATGGTAGTTGCTTATCAGCTACCATGTTCTCTAGACTCACAAAGAGTATGGCTTAATAAGAAGCTGACAACATATACCAAGATCCAGGTCTACAGAGCCTGTGTCCTGAGTACACTACTGTACACTACTGTTAGTCCTGGACCCTTTGTGCACAGCAGGAGAGGAAGGTGAGCACGTTCCATATGCATTGTCTCCGACACATTTTTGGCATCACCTGGCAGGACAAAGTTCCAAATAGAGTAGTCCTAGAACAGGCTGGAATTGTTAGCATGTATACATTAGTGATACAGCGATATCTACATTGGCTCGGGCATGTCATGAGAATGGCTGACGGTTGGATTCCAAAAGATCTCCTGTATGGAGAATTAGTGTAGGGAAATCGTCCCAGAGGGACACCACAGCTGTGATACAAGGATATCTGGAAGCAGGATCTGAAGGCCTTAGGAATGCAGTGCATCATTGCCTCTCCCAATTTGAAGAAGCTGAGGCAAAGAGGCAGTCCGGAAACCAGCAAAATCAGGGAGCTGGACAGGGGACAGATTGTATTTGTCTTCAGCGTAGAAGGGATTGTCACTCTCGAATTGGTCTTCTCAGCCACACTAGATGCTGTTCCAAGACCTCTATTCACAGCATGTTACCATAGTCTCTTGAGACTGAAGGATGCTTATACACACCTATCTCAGAGGTAGAGAATGCCTGTACAGGACTTGAGGTGGGGTTACTTTCCACACAGCTCACAAAATTTTACAAGAAAAATCAATAAGAACTGCAAAATTGTGGTTGCTAAACTTCCGAGATGCAGAAAAGTTTACCAGACAACCCACAGATTCTCCAGAGCTGTCCCCAAGCAGGAGTTTTGTTTGTGGTTAATTTTATTGAGGCTGGAGAAGACTATCAAAGAAAATGGGATGATGAAAATGATAGCTGAAATTATTTTGTTTAATTGTTTACAGCTAATCTAGAAATCAGATACTGTAATTTGTATCCTGTTCCTAAATCAAATAATTCCGGGGGTTCGACATTGGCAGAGTGTGAAGCATAAATCTCAAGTGGGCTGAGAATCACAGCTGTGGATTATTCTCTTTCTCGGTTTAAGAGGAGCTTCGACAATTTGGACTTGAATTTCAGTCCTAACTACTGAGAAAGAAAAGAAAAGAAAGCTTTGAATGATCTTGTCAGACTTTGAGACGTTAGATCCAATGACAATCAAGAGTTTCTCATATGAAAGCAAAATAATACAGTAGCAGCTTGAAAAGATGTAATCCTGGGCATTTTAATGTCCTTGTTACAGTCACTTTTTTGTAGCCTGACCTTCTTAGACTCTGACGTATCCAGCTGTCTGTACAACAGGCTCATTCATTCGTTTGCTGAGAAGGGGAAAAAACACCCTCTAGAATTGCAAACACAGGAACTGGGAAGCTACAACATGTTCCCAAGGAAGCTTTGTACACCCGCAAATACTTGACAGAGGGGATCTGCAGCTTGGAGCGCATAAATGAAAGCTGAGGGAGAGCCAGAGTGGTGAGGCCTGGTTAGAAAGCACAGATTATTTTGCCTTTCCTTTAGTAATGGAGGGAGGAAATACTTCAATCTTTCAGAGCTGAACAAAAATAGAAAATAGGGCCACTTCCTCTTGCTTCCTTTTTCCCTGTTGTTGTTGCTGTGTGTAGATCTCACATATGCTAAAGAAATTCTTTGGACTGCCGAAATGAGTCCCAGCAGGAAGCATGAGTCACCCAGCACACAATAGATAAGAGCATTTGCTTTTTGTTTCCCCATGTTTGTTTGCTTGCAAAGGAATGATGGGGGAAGATTAAAGGAAAACAATTAGATGATGAGTACCCTTGAGAACAAGCCACTTTGAATGACCCAAGGGCACTGCAGTTATTTGCTGAGGCTTCAACTGGACTGCTAAGTAGTAATGGCAGGAGGGGACACTGCCAGAGAATGAAACAAAGGTATTAAATCCAGGCAATTGCAGAAACCTGAATGAGCAACTTCTGGACTGGGCAAGAAGGCCTCGGTGGTCCACCCACTCACACTATTGACACTGCCAGTTCCCTTGGTTGTTGTTTTTTTTCTAGTGGCCGGTTCCTGGATCTTTTTGACACACTGCTCCTTTAATTTGACTTCACCTTGTTAAGAATTGGTCATACCGGCATCTTCTCAGGCAGGGGCTGGAAATAAATGTAAAATTAAAGGGTTAACATTATGTCCGTGACTTTCTGGCCTAATGGAAGAAAAGAGTTCTACAAGTATGATCTTATTCAAGTAATATTTTAAAAGAAACACTAATGGGTAGAGATGGGACTTTTGTATTTAATGGACTTTCATTCCCATAGTTTGCCCCCCCCCTCCAGGCTGACTTGTGGGAGTAAAAGCAATAGAAGATAGAAAAGCCTGTTTATGTCTGTTCGGTTCCCATGCAGTTCATCTTATGAATGAGGAGAAGAAAAAAATAAATCCTGTTGCATTGTGGGAATCACTGGATTCTCTGAGATGTGCAAAGGGGCCTGCAAGGGCATGTTCCAACAGAGGCTTCCTCCATATATGAAGTTTTTACTTGTCATGTCCTTTGCATTGCTTCTTAAACATTAACTATGGGAGACTGAAACCAGTATTCCCCCCCCCCAAAAAAAAATTTGGGGAATGTTTCTGTCAAACTGGTAGGGAGGAATTGGTTGGCTGTGTATCGAAGAACTGTCTGGGAGGGCTATTCTGCCAGCACCCCAGGAGGAAGTGCAAAAACATGTATATAGGGGAAGGTTGGTAGTTCTTGACATAAATCTCATTTTCAAAGAGAAATGTTGATGCTTTTACTTTAGGGGAGGGACAGTGTGCATTGACTTGTGCCCTCTGCAGATGGCATGTCAAAACTAGCATTGTACTTAATGGATAATATTAATTTAATGAGTCAAGTATTTTCAGTCCTAAAGGGTAATAGTAGCAAATTAATCTCCCAGTTTCCAATGTTTAATTTTAAACTAATTATTTTTCAAACCTTATGGTCCAAGCTGCTCATCACCTGAAGTTTCAGCCTCTTTCTAATTGATGTTGCATAGGAACCTGATTTATAGTGCGGCCGTTTAAGGCAGTTTGTAACATAACGTCATAAAAGTATCAGCTACAGCTCCGCACATAGCTAGGCTGCTTAAACGTCATTGAAAGCAAGGATTGCAGCCATAGGCACAAATCATTTCTGTGTCCCCGAAAACAAGACAGCCTCTTGTCTCAACAGCAGATGTGTATGCCCTCCTCCTCCTCCACAGAGCCGTGAGCAATAATACCCTGAAAACATCTTCATATTTCATAGGTCTGTTGGAAATTCAGATCCATATATTATTGATTCAGACAAGATGTGTGCAGCTCTTTGCGAACACATGAATTGCTCATGACAGTCTTTTCATGGCTGTAAAATATAACATGAGGAATAGCTTAGCGTTGCTTTGCCCTTCCTAATTCAGCGTGTGTGGTTTTGGAAATATGAAGATTTTCAAAATATCCATGATAGGTCTTTGAACCAAAGTTTGACCTTTTACAAAAGAAACACCCATGGTCTTAAGAGGAAGAGATGCATTTAGGTCGTACTGTGCTGAAGATCAGGAATAAAAATACAGACTCAGGGGGTACACAGAAAGAAATGGTCTTGCTACTTTTCTCTGAAGAAATGGCAGATCTGAAATCTGTTACTTTGGTTGCTGAAAAAGAAGCCCTTCTGTTTCAGATTTTTATGGGAAAGTATCTGACAATAAAAGCAGCTTAGGCTTAGAAACTAGCAATATACAGCTCTGATTCCCTCCCTGATACACACTAAAACTCACGTCTATTTTTTAAAAGTGTTTCTTCAGATGTTAAGTTGTTGCCACAATAAATGCTCAGGAATTATGGGCAGTTGGGTTGTCTTTTCTCAAAGTTGCAGTTCTGATATTGAAATACTGCCTTCTCTAGCCTTCAAACTGCAATGATAGTATTGCTGGGAAAATATACCTCTTTTCCTCCAGCTAGGCATCTATCTTGGGCATCTATCAACCAAGGAAATCTCAGTTTATCGCTGAATATAAAATTGATACATAGCCATAACTAATCTTGGTTTTTCCAAAAAGTTACATTTAGTCCTTTGCAATATATACACTTGTTGTATTCACAAATTATTATCTTAAGGTAAAGCTTCTTCACTGCTAACCTAAAATGAGTGACATGGGAAAGGGTTCTATTGGAATTTTTCTATGGAATGTTTGTGCACAAATATCACTCAGAGATACTTTTTATATATGATTCTAATGGTAATTAGAGATCAGCAGATCTATCAAATCCATCCTGTGGGTGTCTTCCTTTATAAACTTCCAAGGTCATTTCATGCCACTTCTTTGCAAATAATTAAAAAAGAGAGAGGGTGGGGGGGACAGAAAAAAAATACAATTTTGTGTGCATTTTTCAAACATACACATTTATAATTGTATTTTAGGAATGTATCTATGAGGCACACATTATGCATTAGAAGAAGAATTAAACATATTCTTTTAATGTCATGGAATATATTTGAAGTCCAGAAATGTATGAATTTCTGATTGATTTCGATGCCCAGTGTAGGAGATGTAGAACTAGGTTAAATGTATTTTAAAAACCCTAAATAAGTTGAACTTCTTGTACATTCCTAATTGCAATACAACATGCAAAGCTGCCTCACATTGAAACTGATCTTAGGTCAGGGATCTGAAAATCTGAGTCTTTGCATTTCTTAGAACACTACCTGCATTTTGAAATTCCTGTTCCATCGTTCCACACAGTTTTCGTAACATATATACCTACTTACAAATTTTTATCTTGGAAACTTATCAAACATGTTTTATTTCCCAGGATGCATTTCATTTCACAACAAAGTTTGGAAGGGGCAGAACAGCTACTTTCCTTGGGACTGTTGAACCTTACTGAATTCTTCAGACTGACAATGAAGTGACCCTCCAAGGTTTCAGGTGCAGGCCTTCCTACCGGTCTGTCTTCCCCCTCCCCTGAAGTCTTGCTTCCTGAAATCTTGTAGATGGATATGACTAGCACTGACCTCAGTACCTTATATATGCAAAACATATGCTCTGAATCTACTCTGGAGTGATGTGCTCTTTCAGTAGCCTGACTGATTTTTCCAGCTGAACCTAGCAGTAACTGCGGTGAAGTGAAAACCCTTTTTCACCTCCGGTGATGTCTGAGCAGCACTTTCAAAACAGTTTCCTTCTGGGAATGAGAAACCCTCTTTCCCTGAGGGTGGAATAAGGAAGCTGTTGGGGTGTGTATACACAGTTGGCTAGCCTAGGGCAGGAAGGAGAGAGCTCAGAAATGCATATTCAGGCTGCAGCAGACTGAACAATTGTTGAGGGAGAGCAGGAGTCCATTCCAGATGCATTATTTTGTGCACAGTGACATTCAACAGTTCTGCATTAATCTAATAAGGCCATGGTCTGTGAGCAGGCACTGTGCTTATGCTTTGCTGGCTTAGCTCTCAGTGATTCCCACACCCCCTGGAAAAGAAGGATACCGGAGATCTAATTAGAAGTGGGAGCTTGAGCTGCACAACAAGACCTCAAACTCTTCTGGCATTTAATGGAATTTTCCGTGCTGCTAGAATAGCAGTTCTCCCCTGTCATTTTGACATGAAAAAATATTAGTGAATATTTGATTTTACTGTGGAACAAATTAAGGTAATAATAAGCCTTTGAAAGAGGAAGAAATGTATACCAGCTGGTTCAATCTCATTCAAAATGTGCATGTTCAAATAGCCTTGTATATGGGAAGCGTCCCCTCCACTTAATCAACAGATAGTTATTTTGTAAGAGGAAGGCTCTGTCAGGGTAATGTGTGACACTTAACTCCTGTTTAGCTAACCCAATTTACATTGGAGATTCCAACATGCAGTGTGCCTATATGTAAGGCCAAAATTGTGTAACATGTTCAACATCCATACTGTGATATTACCTTTATTTGGTCAACCCCAAAAGGCACCAGTGATAATAATAGTAATTGCAGCTTAGGCTAACAAACCAATAGCTTTCTGCTTTGGCAGCAACAGATACCATCTGCCTGATACCCTTTGCTTTGTGTTCCTGCCTTGAGCAGGGGGTTGGACTCAATGGCCTTATAGGCCCCTTCCAACTTCTTTATTCTATGATCCCACCTTTTTCATGACAATGGCATTCAGTTTGGCTTAGCATCTTTTCTCTACATGACTCTGCAATCCATCTGTAAATCCTTTAATACAAAGAAAGAAAAATAAAAAGGGAAATGGGAATTGTATCTTGTAAAAGTACCTAGGAGAGCTTGTCAGTTTTGTTGATACTGAATCCCAACTGCATTCGCCAGGATCCTGTGTGAACAACATGAGCACAGAAACAAGCTTCCCCAAAGGGCTTTCTGTGTCATTACCGGTGGCTCTTAACAGATCAACACACAAGGGGAAACTGAGCCCAGTAAAATGTACTTGCTGAGGAATCTAAATGTTTCTAAATGTTGTGTGGAGCATAGATTTAGATTAAGCCCTGGTTACAAAATAGAGGAGTCTTTTGCCATCTTGATGGATGATTTAACACCAGAAGTTGGATGAGGGAATATGTTTCTGTGGCTCTGCTGCTCCTCTTGGTGGCTTTCAGTACCATTTACCTTGATATCCATCTGAGTTACCTCTCTTCGCTGTCCAAGACAGGTATGTGATTGGAGATACTGCTGGAAGCAGACTGCTGAACTGAGATGCCATGGGCTGGCTGGGAATGGCATTTACCCCCCTTGGAAATAATTCATATTAACATTCACAAAGATGCTTCCAAAGTAAACGGATTACTTATTTATTTATCTACTATTGCTATCATTTAGGTGCCAGGCAAAACCATTTCTTTTCCCCCTGACTTTTAAGAATGAGTTAATGTTAGCATATTTTCTGCCTTGAGAGCAGACTGTGGCTATTTAAATCTGCAATTTCAGTCTGGCTGCATAGGCCTTCTTTTCTTAGAATTTGAGAATGGTAGAGTTAAAAGGTACCCAAAGGATCAGGTAGATCCACCCCATACTAATGAAGGACTTTGCAACTGGAGAGTCCATGGCAGGTGGCTTTGTTTATAAAGCTCCATGACAAAGCATCCACCACCTCCAAGGGAAACTAGTCATGGATCTGCTGCCGCCTGGCTGCTGCCCTCTGGCTGGATCTGACTTGTTCACACAAGACTGTTATGCTGATACCTTTTGTCTTAGCCTGTCACAGAAGATAAGAGAAGTCAAGTGGACTCCTCAAGGCTGTAGTTGTGGTGGTGTTATCCATTGTTCTTCCCCAGTCTGTGGAGGGAGGAGTGAAAGTGACTGACCAGCTGAGATCCTTTTCGTTTTTAAGGTGTGGATGTTATGGGATAGATACTCATTTACCTGAGTAAGCTGTCAGTCTGACAGGCCAAATTCAACCCATGAAGTTTCCCGCTCTTGCTCTCATAACAAGTATGTAGATCCTTGGACTCCACGCTCAACAAGCAGAAATTCCAGGTGCCTGGGCAACTTACATTGATGGCATTCAGATTCTCTCGTGAACTTGGTCTAATGAAAGATGCCACATTTCCTATACAGTGGGGTCTCTACTTAAGAACTTAATCCGTATTGGTGGTTCTCAAGTTGAAAAGTTCTTATGTTGAATCTGCATTTCCCATAGGAATGCATTGAAAACCATTTAATCCGTATCTGCTCTTTTCCGTCCATAGAAACTACAGTGGAACCTCTACTTAAGAACTTAATCCGTTTTGGAATGGTGTTCTTAAGTTGAAATGTTCTTAAGTTGAAGCAAAATTTCCCATAGGAATGGACTGAAAACCAATTAATCCGTTCTAGCTGTTTTTTTTGTTATGTAGAGGTGCGTTCGTACATTGAAGCATTAGTTCCCATAGGAACTAATGCAAAGCTGGTTAATACGTACTCTACCGCTAGGGGGAGAATTTTTTTTAACCTAAGATGACCTAAGGTTAAAAAAAGAGCAGGAAAGTTTTTTTTCCTGTTCTTATCTTGGATTTCTGTTCTCAAGTAGAAGCAAAATTTAGCAAATGGAGCTGTTCTTAAGTTGGATTGTTCTTAAGTAGGGACGTTCTTAACTAGAGACCCCACTGTAAATTCCAGAATGGAAGGAAAACAATAGGAGGTTAAATTGCTATCAAAGCCAATTTTAGCACCCCCCTCTTGTATTTGAGATTCTTTAATATAAGGGGAATGCTACAGACCACCACTGATCTGACTTCTATTGCAGGGTTATGATCCCACTCTTCCAACATGTTCACACATTTGTGTAGGGCCTTTAGTAGCATTTCTTTGGCTCTTTGCTCTCCACTCATTACCATGACGTTGGTTTTCTTAACACTCATTTAATAGTAACATCCCTTATTAATCTACTTGGGACAAACTTTTGTGGCCTGTAGCCCACCAGATGGTACATGATATGATGAAGCTGACAAGGCTGTAGGACACAAAAGGTTATGCCAAATGACACTATTTAGTTCTACAAATCTCTTTGTTGGTTTCACTTTTCCTAAATTATTCCTCACAGTTCTTGGGACAAATGCAGTATCTCTACAGGTCCCATAGTGAAATAATGTGTTATTCAGGCATATGATATTGCTGGCCTTTCTTTTATTTGGTTCCCATGTTTAACTGAACAAACTCCAAATCTGGACTTATAAGAAGGTCAGAATATAGGGTGCAATCAGTGGGCTACAAAAGTGTATGGCTGGTTGTGCTGGAAAGGGTCACCTTGATGGGAGCAATATTTCTTAAAGGGACTCTTCCGTCTGCCAGGGAATCATTTCAGCCCAGCCCCAGAAAGCTAGAAGCCTTACAGCTTGACTGAAAAGGTCCAGCTTGGGCACAGATTGGGGTTGGGTTGGAACCCATTTCCCCAATGTGTTGTGTAATCTTCAGGAAATAGATTGCATCAGACTGTTCCACAAGTGATTCAGATTGTGATCTGTTACCTTGTGTGACCACAACTTTCTGAATTTTGGCCTATAGTTTTTTGTTAATACACTGTGTTCTAAAACATGTGTACATTGGATATGGTATATTTTGAAAAGTGCATTTTAAGATACAGAAAAATGTGTATGTTAGAAAAAGTTTCATATGAAGATTCTTGTATTAGAGAAAGGTGCAAAGAGTGTCAATTTTCTTTATTTTTATTTTTTTAATTGGAGAATGAAGTAGAAAATGGGTGCAACAGACTTAGTGCAAAACTCAAATGGACTGGAAGTAAACTTTCAGTTTACATACAAATTATAGTCTTTCTATAATTTGGGTAGAGTTCCTTGTAAATGGATTCCAGTGTTCATTTATTTTTAATACTAAACTTTGGATAGGATTTGGATTCATTCCTATAGTATGTTTGTTTGTTTGCTTATTTATTTATTTAATTTGTACCTTGCCTTTCCACTAAAAGATAGTGCTCAAAGAGGCTTACAACCATTCAAAAGGATAAAAACAGATACAACTGCATTTAGTTAAAGAATAATAAAATCACATAAACCTGACGTAGCATAAAAACCATTAAAAGTAAGCAAAAACATTAAGAACCATTAAAGTCAGTAAAAGATAGAGATTAAAAACAAATAGCAGGGCAGGCTAGATCTCATATGCTAATTTAGAAATATGTGTTTTTACTTACTTCTTAAAATCAGTCAGAGTGATGACCCCCCCAGCTCAAGTGTCTGTAATGGAGTCTGAATGTTTTGCTGGCTGATTGTGCGGATCTGCTGTGCCAGCTCTTTGCACAGGTTTGTTTACTGAGCTCAAGGGCGACTTGGTGACTCCAGAGGGGCCTGAAACAGCAGCGATTAGATTAGGCAGCTCCATAGGAAATCCAGCATCAAAGACGACTCAGGAGTGGTGTTCTTCAGAAATAACAGTCCACTTCTTGGCTTTGTCCTACTAGCAGCCAATTTCATGGATAACAATTCGTAATCCTTGGTTGCAAAGCCTCCAGCTTCCTCATAACTAATTACAGTATTCAAACTCCAGAAAGCAATTCTTTATTATTTTGTTTATATGCACAGCAAAGGAAAACTCGATAGTTTGCTGCAGCCACTGGAGGGTCCATGGACCTCAATCAGCGAGGCTGGCTCTTTGCCCTCCACCCGGGATGGCATGAGACTGTCTCCATCTCTCGAGACTTGCAAGTGGGAGGGGGGACAACTAGGGTACTCTAAGGGCTTTCCCCCCTCATGCCACCCTCTTCTTTTTCAGGCAACAGAGTGAGGAGTCCTCATGCTGAGTGACATTGCTTTTAGCTGAGTCATCGAGCAAGCAAGGTTTGCGAAGATGGGAGGGCAGCATTGGCTCCCTCCCAGGGGTTGAGTCATTCTGTTCTTGATTGTTTTGCTGATTGTGTGATTTAATTAATTAATTGTGTTGTATTCATTTAATTGTTTTACTTATATTTCTCTGTATACCCTGTTTATTTAGAGCACTTAATTAGAGGGGAGAAAGTGGTGGCGTTGCTCTGCACCCGCCGCAGCGTGGCACAAATGGTTCAAATAAATAAATACATAAATACATAAATACAGTGATGCCTCGCAAGACAAAAATAATTCATTCTGCGAGCCATTTCGTATTGGGAAAATTTCATCTTGTGAAGCGCAGTTTCCCATAGGAATGTATTGAAATTTAATTAATACATTCCTATTCATCTTGCGAAACATGACCATAGAAAAATTTGTCTTGCGAGTCACCAAAAAAATCACAAAACACTTTTCTTATGAGTTTTTCATTCCATGAGGCATTCGTCTTGCGTGGCATCACTGTAATAGAAGAACAATAATGAAGAAGGTTTAGTAAGGGGGAATAGAGAAGGAACCAATAAATTTAAAGCCAATTAGCTTCACTGCAAGTGGGATAAGGAACGTGAAGCAAGAGTGTAGGGGAAGCAATATTTAAATGGCTGTTTGTTTGTGCTGGAGGGAAGCTTTATTCTGCTTAGAGCGGCTGCTTGGTTTTTATTCCCTTAAGTTTCCATTTTCTCTGTGAGGGCTGCAAAATCGGCAGGGACCTGCTTTCCTTTTTCCACCAACTGCGGCCCCCCATCTTGTGTAAATCCTAAAGGTTGGAAAGCAACTGCGGCTAGCTGACTGGAGGGTCAACCAGCCAAATGCAAACAAAATAATAATAATAATAATAATAATAATAATAATAATAATAATAATAATAATAATAATAATAATAATAATAATAATAGTAGTAGTAGTAGTAGTAGTAGTAGTAGTAGTAGTAGTAATAGTAATAGTAATAGTAATAGTAATAGTAATAGTAGTAGAAGTAGTAATAGTAATAGTAATAATTGTAATAATTGTAATAATTGTAATAATTGTAATAAATAAAACAATCTAATTTGAAAAGAAGAGTGAGTAAGAAATCTTAACAAGCACGCTTTGTTAATGATTAGATAATTTCATTAATTATTTACTAAGGTAGTAGTTAACTGAGTGACTGATTAAAGAATTCTTAATTATTCAGTAAGGTGTTAATTGTGTGATTGATTAAATATTTTCTTAATTATTTGTAAGTTATTAATTAAATGAATATATGCTAATAAACTCATTGTCTAATTCATTATAACTATATTCTGGATAATAATCTATGAGGATAAATTCACTGAGTCAGTTATTTAATCTGAAGTTAATTCATTCTAACATTGATTACAATAATACTTGATTATAAATGGTCAAGTAATAAATAGATATAATTCGTTATAGAGAGCATTTATCAACAGGGTGTTTCAAATATTGTATTTCTTAAATACAGCAGTTCTGTTTCCCTTTGGTTTTATGTGTGAACACTAGTGGGACTTAAAAGTGGTTTTAAGCCAGAAGTTAGAGGCTTCTTAGCACCTATGCTCCATGGCATAACTATTTAGGGGTGCCCCAGTGGACTACCTTTATCACTTAATTACTGATTAGCCCCAGGAAAAATGACATCAAGGAAGGGGCGGGACACCAGATAGAAGAAACTGCCTGCCAAGAAGAGGCCGACACCCCAGGTGCCCCCCCCCCAATCCTCTTCTGAAGAGGAATCCTGGCCAGTATGGCAGGAGTCATAAGATAAAATTTCGACCTCAGAGGCTTAAAGGCTGTCACAGCAGCCTCCCCAGCTGAGCGAGATGCAGCCACACAGATCGGCTGGGGAGGCTAAAAGCCACAAGAAGGCTAGATTGTGGGCTATGGTGCAGGACCTAATAGACAGATTTGCCGCTCTTGAGTCTTCTCAGGTCAAGGAAGCTATGGCTAGGTGTGACACTGAAGGGGTGTCTGTGACTTTGAGGGCCCACAGTGTTGACAAGTGACAATCTTCGACTCCTGCAGTATACAAACCAAAATCTGTCTATCAGGAGGGACAGGAAGAGGTGGAAGTTACTAGTTTCGGCACCCCATATCCTTGTGAGGATTCCTGCATGGCTGCTACTTCTTCTGGTGAGTCTGCTGTTGCAATGGGCACCCAGACACATCTCCCTGCATGGCCTTGGGCTGGCAGTACTCCACTCAGTTACACCACAAACACACCTTACACCTCAAGGAACATGAGTTTGTCTAATGTGGCTTGGCCTTATGCCAATCCATACTTTAGTGGCTGGGGCATGCCCTATGTTGCTCCTTCTGCACAGGCTCAATCAATAATGCACCTAGTATAGGATCGTGGCCTTATCCTTTGGTCCCTATTGTTGTTGTTTAGGCATTTTGTCATGTCCAAGTCTTCGTGACCCCATGGACCAGAGCACGCCAGGCCTTCCTACCTTCCACTACCTCCCAGAGTATGGTCAAATTCATGTTGGTCACTTTGATGATGCTGTTCAACCATCTCGTCCTCTGTCATCCCCTTCTTCTCTTGTTCTCACACTTTCCCAACATCAGGGGCTTTTCCAGGGAGTCTTCTCTTCTCATGAGATGGCCAAAGTATTGAAGCCTCAGCTTCAGGATCTGTCCTTCCAGGGAGCACTCGGGGTTGATTTCCTTTAGAATGGATAGGTTTATTCTCCTTGCAGTCCAGGGGACTCTCAAGCGCCTCCTCCAGCACCACAATTCAGAAGCATCAATTCTTCAGCAGTCAGCTTTCTTTATGGTCCAGCTTTCACTTCCATACATCACTACAGGAAAAACCATAGCTTTGACTATGTAGACTTTTGTTGGCAAGGTGATGTCTCAAATTTTAAAGATGCTGTCGAGATCCCTAATACAGGTTATAACATGGTACCATTTGGGGCTTTGCCATATAGAGATTACTCCATGCCCCTGGGGAATCGCTTAACCCCCACTACAAAAGAAAAGATTTGTAAAGATAAAGACATTGCTGTATTCGACCTGCTCATTAGAAAAGTTGAAAAGAAAGACATCAATAAAGAGGACAAGAAAGAAAGGGAAAAACGGAAAAGGAAAAAGCTGGACAGAACCTGAGCCAAATGGTTTCCACTGTTCCTGATATATGCGGGCATCATTGCCAAAACCCAGCCCTGGAGGGTGCAAGTCCTCTTTCAATATTTGGACATCATATACAGGGCTTACACAGATTTTGCTGGGCAGGCTTGGCTGCAATATGACCAGAAGTTCTGCATGTGGAGTGCTATTCAGGTACACATATGCTGGGACAAACCTCAGCCACGTCTGTGGCTCCAGCACACGACCCCCACCAGGCCAAATATAAGTGAAAGATTTGACAGTGGTCACCTAAATTGGAAGATTGCCAGTACACAAATTGCCCACCCTGGTGCAGGGCAGGTGGTTCAACCCCGCTTGCCTTGCTTCCAATACAGTTCCCAAGGGATTTTGTACTAAAAGCCATGTAGATTCAGGCACGAGTGCACTACCTACAAGGGGCAAAACCCAAATTCCTCTTGCTTTAAAGCATGTGCTCAGTGTCCAGACAAAGGGGCAGGAGGTGCAAAAAAAGCCAAGCATCGGCAGGGGTAACCCTGGAAAAAGGACCCAGCCCAATTAAGGTTTGGGTTTTGGAGGAGTGGTTGAGGACCTAGCCTCGTAAGGAAGATGACAGGTACTTGTTGGATGGCTTTAGGTACGGGTTAGAATCCTGGCAGTAGGCAAATGCAAAATGTTCATTGCACTGAACCTCCAGTCTGTGAGAAAAGAAACTCAGGCAATTGCACGTTTATACT